>NC_090668.1:4563893-4866924 GCF_013368605.1 Nyctibius grandis
CCATCAAAGAGAGTCATCTTGCACCTCCGGCAGCCTGCAGGAGAGAGGCGGTCATGGCAGGGACCCTGCACTGCCCTGAGCCCGTGGTGGCCAGCCCCAGCTCAGCTCTGGAGTAACCAGGTCCACCTCAAAACTCCCCAGAGGGACAAGGAAATGTGATGCTGCAAGGAAACAGGCAGGGTGAAACACTTCCCAGCAGAGAAACACGTCACCCAAAAGCCCTTGGTGAAGGAGAAGAGGTGCCTGGGGCAGGGCTCTGCCAGCCCGGAGGGTTGGTGGCAGCCCGGGGAGCCACAAGCTGCTGTCCTGCTGCAGCTTGAGGAGCAGCCCAGGCCCAGAAACCTGTCAAGCAGCTCCTCCCCGGGCAGAGCTGGGGCTTTCCCTCCAGCAGATGCAGCCAGGGCTTTCCACTTTGCGGTGTGCCCTTAGAGGAAGTCCACAAGACAGCAACCACCAGTAGATGCAGCCTTCCTCCAAAATGACAAGGAACCACTGAGAACATCGATTTCAAAGCAGCAAAATTATCCCCAGCCAGGGGCCACCATCACCGAGCAGAACAAAGTCCACCACCCCTGTTTCCACCTCCTCTCCTCAAAGAGGCCTTTCCCCAGGAGCTGCAAAAGTACGATCTGGGGAGGAAGGACTGCTCCTGCGCTTGGTCCAGAGGGGCCAGAAGCAACCCCTAGAGCTGGGATGTGGGTCCAAGGAGCACACAAGCACCAGGAGCACATCTCAAGGCTAAAGGAAACTGAGTTATATGAGATCAAATGGCAGACGGAGCGTGCAATTCCCATAGACGGCTTTGAACTTCCACCGACGCTTCAGTTCTAGCAGTTACAGAGCTTCCCCCGTTCCTGGGTTAGATCCTTTCTACCAGAACTGATTACAGGCTTAGTCTTTTTATTTTGCTTATTTAATAGCATCTCTGCATGTAACTACCCCAGGAAGTCTTTTAAAGTCAGGGAATACCAGAGCTAATATGACTCATGACCAAACACAATTTCCTTCTGTCTCTGCTTGGAGGAGTTGATTTCATTCTCATTTTCTGGAAACACTATTAATTGTATTTTGAGGTAAGATCCAACACAGAAGCAATTCAGCCACAAAAAAAACGCAGGTCCCAAATCCCTAGAAGTGGGTGGAGATTACAGTATCATGAAACAATTCACCTGCGCAGCTGAAGTCATTTTTCAATGCATTAAGCAATATTTGGCTTCAGGATAATTCTCTGTCCAGTAACCCAGATCATTACAACAAACAGTTTAACAGAGAATGGGTTTTCACAACTGATCTAGACCTGACCTTATCCTGACACCCTGCTCCAGGCTAACAGAGCTATCATGTGTACTCAGAAGTCTTGTTTTGGGCTATTTTGCCGTAACTGTTTTGGGCTATTTCCCCTGCAAAGCCAAGCCCAGAGAAGGGCAGCCCTCAAGCGCTGTTCCTGCGGTCATTACCTGGCAAGCAGGAGCTTCAATGGAGTCCTGATCCTACAACGTCGGACTGAAGTCCAGCTGCAGGGTCCCCAGCCCAGCAAACGTGCCCACAGACAGTCTGAGTGGCTGTAAGAGAAGAAATAAATGAACAGTTTACCCTAGGACAAGTTAAATCTTGATATATAAGAATTGAAAACCCAGAATGTGACATGGAAAATGTTGCCTTTTTAAATCTAAAATTAACTTTCAAGCAATACCAAGGGATGTTTGCGTTTCCTCTACACTTTGCAACTTCTGGAATAGTTTTATAGAGCATTTCCAAGGAAACAACTCTTCCTATTGCTGTCTGCCCAATATTTCTCACTTGATTACCCTGCACAGAAGACCAGCTCCTTGGCATTTTTGCAGCTTTGAAGTGGAAAACTCGTGCCTGCAGCTCAGGGCAGGAGAAACAAGTTGTTGCACCTTGGAAAACATCCTCCATGCAGAAGCACTAGCTGTGGCCCTGAGGTTTCCTCTCTCACAGTGTATGGAGAGGGAAAAGACTAGAGACATCTTCAAGGAAGGATCAGTAATTTAGCAGAAATGGACAACTTTTGTTTAAAATGTTCTGGACTGGCAGGGGAGAAGGGTGGAGGAGGCAGAAAGTTTGTCCAAACCCCATCAGTTTCTGCTTACAGAAACCCCATTTTCCTGCCCCAGAATGACTCAAGCTGGAAGGCACCCTTTGGAAGTGCCCAGCCAAAGCGTCCTCACAGCAGAGCCAACAGCAATCCTAGGCTGGGTTGCTCAGGGCTGCAGACTGGTATTTTCCATTGAAACAAGGGAAATTCTGTCCCCTGGGAACAGAATGATCGGAGCTGAAAGTCAAGGATGCGGGGGGGAGGAGACTCCCTGCATTTTTCTGCCCCTGTAAGAATCACAGAATCACAGCCTGGTTGGGGTTGGAAGGGACCTCTGGAGATGACCCAGCCCAACCCCTGCCAAAGTAGGGTCACCCAGAGCACGTTGCACAGGGTCGCGTCCAGGTGGGTTTTGAATATCTCCAGAGAAGGAGACTCCCCACCCTCCCTGGGCAGCCTGTGCCAGTGCTCTGGCAACCTCAGAGTAAAGAAGTTTTTCCTCATATTGAGATGGAACTTCCCATGTCTCAGTTTGTGCCCATTGCCCCTTGTCCTGTCACTGAGCACCACTGAGAAGAGTCTGGCCCCATCCCCTTGACACCTGCCCCTAAGGTATTTGTAAGCATTGATAAGATCCCCTCTCAGTCTGCTCTTCTCCAGGCTGAACAGCCCCAGCTCCCTCAGCCTCCCCTCGTAAGAGAGATGCTCCAGTCCTCTGATCATCTCTGTACCCCTCCACTGGACTCTCTCCAGTAGTTCCGTGTCTTTCTTGAACTGGGGGGCCCAGAACTGGACACAGTTACTCCAGGTGTGGCCTCACTAGGGCAGTGTAGAGGGGGAGGAGAACCTCCCTCGACCTGCTGGCCACACTCTTCCTCACGCACCCCAGGACACCACTGGCCACCTTCAGTTCAGGGGTGGGGGCGCTCCCTGCATTTTCCTGCCCCTGTAAGAGGGTCAAATCTGGATAAGAAAAACCGCGGGGTTAACTCAGGATGCGGAGTCACCCTCTCCTCCCCACCGGAACCCCTCGAGCAGGTCAGACAGCGTCCGGGGTGGGGAGCAGCTCCCCCGGAGCTCCCGAAGGGCCGCGGCGGGAGCGGGGCGGCGGGAGCGGGGCGCCCGGCGGGGGGCGGCGGGTCGCGGGCGGGCCGGCGCGGGGGGCGGCGGCCCTTTCCCACCCAACTACCCACAGACCCACCGACCTACCTGCCGGCGGCGGTGGCGGCGGCTGTGGCGGGGCTCGGGCGGCCCCGTCCCGCACCGCGCTCTTATAGGCGGCGGCGGGCGCGGGGCCCTATGTAAGCGCCGGCACCGCCCGCCCCGCCGCACTGCCCGCCGCGCCGCGCAGGTGAGCGCCGCCGCCACACGCGTGTCCCCGCCCGCGGGGGGTCGTGGGGGGGGGAGGGGGGGATCGGGGACACGCGTGTCCCTCCTGCCCCCGCGTGGGGGGCTGGGAGCCAGGGCCGTGCGCGCTGCTGCCTGCGGGGGGGTCGGGCTGGGCGCGTTGTCGCCAGTGGAGGGGACAGGTCGTGCCACTCCGGTCTCCTCCTGCTTGGGGGACAAGTTGGGGTGGGGTCATGCGTGGGGGGAGGGCCACGCGTTTCTATCCTGTGTGATGGACGGGGTGGGATGGGACCATGTGCCCCCCACACCTGCATGGGAACCAGGGTGCTGGGCTACTGGTGTGCCCACCTGCGTGGGGACACAGCACAGGGTGAGATGGGACCATGTGCCCCCCACACCTGCATGGGAACCAGGGTGCTGGGCTACTGGTGTCCTCTCCTGCGTGGACCCACAGCACATGGTGAGATGGGGGTACACGTCCCCATCTGCATGGGGGACCAAGGGGCCAGGGCCACCGGTGTACCTGCCTGCTTGGGGCACACACCTGCATGGGGCACTAGGATGTTGGGGCCACCCATGTCCCTGTCTGCATGGAGGACTGGGGGGGCCTGGGTCATGCGTGAGGACAGGGTGGGATGAGGTCATGCATGTCATCACCTGCAGGGTGCGATGGAGCCACGCACATCCCTGCCTGTGAGGGAGCGGGGCCACGGGACAGAATCGGTTGGGATTGTGCATGTCCCTGCCTGCATGGGCACAGGACACCGTGGGGACAGGCAGGGACCCCTTACATCCCACCAGGGGAAGGAGTCCCTGCTGTGCACTGTGGTGGCACTGGGGCATCAGGCCCCAGGGCTGTCCGTGGGTGGGAAAGCTGGAGACACCTGTACACATGCTGTCCATAGTGTGTGCATGGGTTTGGGATTTTTCTGGATGACATCCAAAGCTGGGGAGATGCAGCCTATTCTGAAACCCCAGGGCTGGCTGGCTGGTGGGGGAAGGTGGCAGTCCCCTAGTCTGTCCCACCATCACTGGGGAGACCTAGAAATAAGCTGTGACTAACAAGGACCATATGGATCAGGCTCCTGGCTTCTCGAATGCCTTGAAACTGCTCTCTTCTACCCGTATAGTCACACTAAGTTCTGCAGTGGGGCTGCTGCTCTCTCAGGCTGCTGATGTGTCCCACAGTCCCAGCTGACATGTGGCTCTGGGGAGAGCACAGGAGACCTTTAGAGGCTAAAGCCCTAACATTAGGGGAGCCAAATCTGCTGAGATCAGGGGGAGCGGGACATCCTTGCTCTGGGGTAAACCATGTGTTTGCACTCTCTGCAGCACGGTTTTTGGAGGGGTGTGAAACTCCAGGCCTTGATAGGGGCACAGGGATCCTCTCTGATGGGAGAAGACAAGGCTGGGGTAGTAGGTGCTTGATTTCACTAGGTGCAGAGGGAGGGAATGACTTTCCAAAGGTGGCACAGGGAATCTGGGGAAAAGCAGAGACTGGAGGGCTCATCAGACCTTACAAAATTCCTGGAAAGCTTGACAAGTCTGTGGAAATAATCCAAGTTTGCAGAGCTTTCCCTCAGCAAGCTGCACCATGGGCTTCCAGGGTCAGCCTGGTTTCATTATGTCAAGGAACCCCCTGAGTGGTTTGCAAGATTTGAGAGTCAGGTGTGAGAGCAGCGGGCTCTTTCTAGAGAAGCCTGGCAACTGGTCCTCACACATGGGAGAGCACACTGGGGAGTGTGAAGCTGGAGCTCTCAGCTGAAGCATGGGAAAGGAGCTTGTGGGACACCTGAGTGCCACTCATAAGATGTTCATCTTCCTTGGGTATGAGTTCACTAGCCCAAATCTGCATGATTCTCTTCCTGAGTGCATCCTGTAAGGACTGCTGTGATTCAGCCTTGCCTGTGGGGAGGATCCCAGAAACAGCTGGAGAAGGTTTGACAGGCAGGGGAGACATGGTGTCAATGTCTCTTCATGCCTTTACAGACCGAGTTCTGCCAGGGAGAGCTGCTCCTGGGGAAGGGAATGGTTCTTGAGCTTTGATTGGGAAACACCAACTGCTAATGTGCCCAGTAATTTTAGGAAGACATAAAGGCAGTGTAGAGGCGTGGAAGAGAAGTTCTGTGTTGGTGGGAAAGGCCCACAGAAGTCTGTGGTCCAACCTACTGCTTGGAGCAAGACCAGCACTGTCACTGTATCATGTCAGCCATGGTCGAGGCTGGAAAGCCTCCAGAGATGCCCCCCCCAGTCTTGGATTGACTAGGCAATTAAGTGGATTTTCAGCGCTCAGCCATGGAGAGATGAAAAATGCATGAGAGGTGGCATGTCATTTCACGGCTTGGGTCAAGAGCAGTTCTCATATCTGAGGAAATGGGAGGCTTGCTCAGTGACAGAAGGAATTTTGAAACACATTTTCTGCTGGAGCCCTGCAAGAAGACCCAAGGGGAAGGGGGAGACATGCTACGCTGTGACTGTGGTGATATGCTTTGAGCCTTGGCTTTGCACCATGTTTCCTGAGTGACTTTGGTAAATCTTCTGTGGTACCTTCAGGTCTCTGCTCTAGATGGGCGTTGCAACTCTGTACATTTTGAGTCAGCAAGAGATAAATCCAGCTGTGTCTATGGGGACTCCCTTCCTACAGTGTGGGAGGTTGCATGGACTTCTGTGCACAAGAAAACCACAAGTGCTGCAGGTTGCTCAGGGTATCTCCAGCCACGCAGCCCTCCACACTGGTTTCAGCAGGGAACAGACTGTTTCAATGGAGAGAGCTTTCTGGTGGGAGAGATCCATGCGGTGACGGCGACTGGTCTCTGCCGCTCCTGGCAGAGATCCTAGGCATCTCCATGCTTCACCCATTGGCCAAACTTTCATGTTCCTCCTATGGGATGGGGCTCACAGAGCCTCTGGTCCTACCAGCTGCACAACCCAAATCTCATGTCCACAAGACTATGCTCAGCAGAGGGCTGTGGGATGGAAGAGCTCTGGGGCCCCGTCCACAGGGCCATGGTCCAGGAGGACAGGGGTGGCACTGGGTGACCGGGGATACCACTCAATGCTTCTCTCAGCAGCTCTGAGGCTTTCAGCAGCCCCAGCTCCCGTGTGCATGGAGGTGAGGCCAGAACCAAAATGCAACCAGTGCAGAGGTATTTCACCAGTGATTTAATGCTAAATCCACGTTATGGGAAGCTAACAAAGCAGTTTGCCTGTAATAACGTTTTGTGAGGTGTAGAGTGCAGGTGAGCTGTTGTGATGGAGGAGGAACACGGAAATGTCACTTCTTGAGAAACAGCTTTTCTCGTGCAAAAGGCCAAAAGGACAGAAATCTCTGGCAGAAGGGACTTAACACAGCGTTCTGGTTTTGGCTGGGATAGAGCTAACCTTCTTCTTAGTAGCTTGAATAGCGCTATGTTTTGGATTTAGTATGGGATTTGGTGTGAGAAGAACATTGACAATACACTGATGGTTTTAGTTGTTGCTAACAAATCAAGGACTCTTCAGCTTCCCAGGCTTTGGTAGTGTGCAGGTGCACAAGAAGCTGGCAGGGAGCACAGCCGGAGCAATGGATCCAAACTGGCCAATGGAATATTCCATATCATGCAGCGTCATGCTCAGTATATAGATAAGAGTTTCCCATGAAGCTGGCTCTCGCTCTTATGGGATTGTGGTTTTGTGATTTCTCTCCTCTGGGATCACTAGCCAGGGGCAGGCTGGACATTGGCCAGCGGGTGGTGAGCAGTTGCACTGTGCAACACTTGTTCGTATAGTCTATTATTATTATTTTATTTTATTTCAATTATTAAACTGTTTTCATCTCAACCCACAAGTCCCTTTCCCTTTCCAATTCTCTCCCCCGTTCCCCAGGGGGCAGGGGAGAGTGAGCGTGTGGCCGCGTGGTATTTAGCTGCCTGCCAGGTCAAACCCACAACAGTCCTTTTGTCATATGCTATGCTCACCACCCGGCAATGAGCGTTCAGTTTTATGAACGCAACTAATGTGAGTGCAAATGACACTATTTAAATCTCAAATTGCTTCATTCCACAAGTGGATAGTGGATGTAGTGACTCACATCTTACAATTTGCACCACTGGTAGTCATAAGTGAAAAATCCCCACTGCAATTCCCAGTAAATCAGAAATAAAACCTGCAGAGCCGCTGGCAAAGCCTTTCTGAAGCTATAATCTCTTTAAGTTTTGATTAAAACTTAAAAAACATTAAAACAAAACAAAGCCAACAGCATCACTTTGGCTTGCAACAGAGCAGTGTAGGAAAAGCTGAAACCTGTGCAACGCCTCATCTCTTGGCAACACAGCTCCTCTGAAATAATGCTAGTGTTTGGATACCCTCCCACAGTGCTGGAACAAGGGACAAAGAGCCTTATTTAGTGGAAAACCCTCTCCTGGAGTCAAATCCAAGTTTGGCATTCCTGTGCATGGGAAGCCAGCGGCAGCACTCTGTCGTTTATGACCAAAAAATGCAGCCTTCGCTATCCGTGGCTGGGAATTCCTCTCTTCAGTTGGGTGTTAACCAGGATTTTAAAGGTTCAGATCCCACTGATGAAATCTGCTCTGGATCCAGGGCCTTTGTGGAAAGCGAGATGGTAGAGCGTCTTGAGAAAGGCTGGTCATGAGAAAGTGCTGTTGAGTTAGCCCAGACGTGATCAAGAGGTCTTGATCTGCAGCGTTAGGACACTTTGGGGCGCCGGACTGCACGCTGAGGCTGCTCCCGTGGTGTTCACAGCTGCATTTTGCTTGGATGGGACAATGGGTGTGTAGAGAAACTGACAGCTGAAACGTGTCTGTTTCTGTAACGAAGAGCACGTTTCTATAACGGAGCTGGCACAGCTCAACGTCTTCCTGCCATGGATGATGAGTTGTGAGCCTACAGCTGGGGTACTGGTGCTGCTCCAGCAGAAAGGTCTTCTCCGGCCAGCTGGCACCTCCTGACAGAGCTTTCCCAGGGTGGTGGGGTCTCACGTGCCCCCTGCCACCTTCCCACTGCCCGAATCGGGAGATACTGCTGATGGATGATGATGGCAGCGGGGTTTTACCAGACAGCAGGAACCACAAGAGGGAGCTGGGATTATGGTCTGTGCATGCTCCCAGCCTCCGGGAGCAGCCCAGCGCCAGCTCCCTCCTTCTTCTCTCCCTTTGCAGGTCGCTGCTTCCAAAGACCAGGTGGCTGGTGCAACCCGTGGAGGTGATGTTGAGTTTGACCGTGGTTCTGCTGGCGACGTGGACCTTGGGGAGTAAGTACAGTTTCAGGGAAGGGGATCCAAGGGGAGATCCTGGATAGGTTCTGCCCTTCAAAGGGATTTCCTCTAACTCATGAGGCATCATATCAGAGATGGGGATGATTCAGTTTATGATGAGATAAGTAAAAAATGGAGCAAAGTGCTGAGCTTGCAGAGCCTGCAGGTTGGCAGACTCACCTACCGCTGTTTATATGTGTACACAGCTTGTAACCAGGAACTGGGGCTTCTTGCTAATATTATAATAAAAGCGATAACAATTAACACAAAGGAAACAAAGCATATATTTATTGACAAAGGCTGGTGCTGATACACAATGCACGGAGGAGAGCGTAATTCCAGGGTCAAGGCCTTTGCTTGACTCACACAGGCATTGTGGGGGTCGGAAGTAAGGAGAGACTTCTGATGCAATAAGAGAGAAGGAGAAAATGAAGATCCTTTGGGAGTAGACTGCTGGGGGCCAGAAGGTGATCTGGGGACATCAGGATGACAAGCATGAATTTCTGATTTTAGACATTGCTTATCCCCCAAAAAGGAGTGCAAAACTTGTGTAAAAAAACTGTTTGTACAGAAAGTTTCAAAAAAGAATATGAGAAAATATCACAATATAAATATAATGCTGTAATGGAGACGCTCATTTCATGCATTTCTTTTGCTGCTCACCAAGTGGATCTGGTCTCTTCCAGGAGCCCAGGAGAGCATCTCCTGGGAGGTCCAGCGCTATGACGGCTGGTACAACAACCTGCTGCACCACAGCCGCGGCTCAGTGGGTGAGTGCCAGGCCTGGGGATGATGGGACGGGGTGAGCTGGCACTTTGGCATCTGGCTTGCTTTACGACTGAGAGAGAAACCTTTTCTGACTTGAGCCTGAACCAGGCAGGTGACCAGGCAATGTCAGCTCCCGTGACCCTGAGAGGTGGCTGTTTGCACCCAACGTAGGTCCTCAGATGCACCTAAGAGCCCTGTTAGAGCAGTTTGGAGGGGGCAAGCAGCCCAGCTTTGTCTCCCATGTCCTGGCCTTGCCACTTTTACCTGCTGCCCAGGCACCGTCTGCAGGTCGCACTGATGTTGGGTCAGTCCCAGAGCAGAGCTGTGCCTTTGAGGGGCCGTTAAAATACTCAAGGTAGGGAGGACCCAGTTCTTCACAGCAGGCATTTCAGTGATGGTCAGGGATCCCAGAGCTAGGAAAAGGCATCTTTAGCCAAAATCAGCACGTAGTTCAAGCAGTGTTCAACACAAAGCCAGAGACAAGAGTTCATGGCCCAGACATGCTGGACCTAACCCTTTTCCACTCTGCACAGGACAGATACTGTGCTGTTGGGCTGCTGTGCAGCATGTACTGGTCTGTACTGGGCAGGCATGCAGGATTTCCCTGTGCCAGTGGCCAGCTGCTTTCTCATGCCTACAACCAGCCCATGGGCCCACCTCCAGGAGATGTACCCGAGCCAGGGACCACGGCAGATCAGGCAGGATCTTATCTAAAATATTAAAAATTATGAATCCTCCTATTTCCTGCAGCCCAGATCAGTCACCTACATGGTGACACAAGGCATGGTTGCAATTACACAGCTTCCTCTGAGTCTGAATGGATCTCCAACATGACATGTGTGGCATCAGCCCTTTGGTTACACCAAAGCCTGTCAGGGAGCTCCAGTAGGTCCCTGGCAGACAAGATCTCCCTCTTCCAGAACAGACAGATCAGACCTTAACATTTGGAAACAAACCTGTGGAAACTAAGCCCGAAACTAAGCCAGTAATTCAGGATTTCCCCCAGCTCTGGGGAGCTCCAGCAAATGAAGCCCACCACACCGGTGAAGAGCCTTTTGAAACCAACTCGCTCATCAGTGAGAAATGACCTCCCACCTCCAGGCTTTTCAGTTACGGGACAGGCAGTGGGTGCGAAGTCAGGGTGTTCTTCTCTCATCTTCTCCCATGACTCTCTACCTCTCCAGCTGTTCCCTCTCCTATTTCCTACGGTGCTGGCAATCACCTTGCTTGTGTAGGATTGCACAGTCAGCATGAGCAGCTTAACCTCACTCCAGTTACCCACTAGAGCACACCACCCCAGACCTCCAGGAGGCAACAGGGATGCACATCAGCCAGAGAAGGACAACTGGAAGGGAACATGCCCATGGAGGATCCCTCCTAGTTTTAAGAGGACTGATCCCAGTGTTGCAAGAAGTTTTGGGTGTTGGTACCAAAACTTGTGTGTTCTTGGCCACTATAAGCGTCTATGCCATCCTCTTGCCCTCTTCTAGGACCTTCACACACATTGGTGTACCCCGCTATTGCTCTCTCTCTCATCTGTTGGGTGCCACCAGACTCACACTGTGTTGCTTTGGTGCCGCAGGTGCCAGGCTGCTGCGTCTCCTGCCAGCCAACTATGCGGATGGCGTCTACCAGGCACTGCAGGAGCCCCACGTGCCCAATGCTCGCCAGCTCAGCAACGCGGTGGCACGGGGACCCTCTGGGCTGCCCTCCCACAGGAATACAACTGTGCTGGCTGTCTTTTTCGGTAAGAGCTGGGGCCTGGCAACAGGTGGAAAAATGTTGGTTTGGGTGAAAAAATGTTGGTTCCTCACACCCCGCGGCCACGCGTTGGAGCGCTCCTCACCCACCGCTTCATAGCAGACCCACGCCCAGAAGATAAAGCCTTGGGTATCGCCATACCAAAGCACTGTTCAGCCAAGAAAGTTTGCATGAATTTTCGGTGACCTTTGGCAGTCACCCCAAATGCTGATATTTGTTGTTTAGGAACTTCCTCGTTTGTTTTAGCGGTAGAGTTACCCCGTTGCAAAACGCCTGACAGATGTGATAAGAGCCACACTGTGAGTGATTGCTGTGCAGAATTGCTGCAAGTTGGAGCAGTTCTTGCTGTCGCTCAGGAGCTCAGTGGGATCTTCGGTCTCCAAGCCCGGGGATGTCTGTCTGGGTAATACCCTCAGCTCATTGAGAAAACAGGCTGAACGTGTCAAAGAAGCGGAGACAATAAGCTCCCCGTACAGCTTAAGGTTCATACACATCCCTGGACACCTAAGCCACGGTGCTTGGCCCCAAGAAGGGCCACAGGAGGGGCAGACACTGGTGTTCGCTTCTCACTGGAGGTAGTTTTTCCCATCATACCAAAGCTCAAATGGGCCAACAGCAATGGCAGCCACCGGGCTCAGCATCAGCAGCCACCCTTGGCCTTGAAGGCCACAGGCAAGGAGGAGCTCAAGGAAATAGTGACTAAATGCAGAGCCTTGCTCCTGGTGAAGTGGTGGCCAGCAGATGGTCCAGCTGCTGGTGGTCTCTGAACATCTGCTGGCTGAGTTTCTCCACCCTGGTCCCTGAATGACCCTACCCTACTCATGAGGTCTGGCCGAGGGCACCTGGAGCCCTGTTGCTGTGGACTGGACCTCAGCACATCTGAGCTCCAGCCCAAAGTTGTGGAGCAAACTAGCAGTGAAGGCAGGAAGGTAACCACTCTTGCTGCACAGGGTGGTTCCCTCAGCCCACGTACAGCTCAGCTGCCCACCATCACATCCTGCTCCAGGTGCTGGTGGCAGTTGTCCCAGCTCCTGACCATGTTTGGGTCTCTGGCAGGTTTCCACGTGCTCTTGGACATCCTGGGGACGGAGAAACCTGGCTGCCCTGCTGAGTTCCTGAACATCCACATCCCATCCGGAGACATCGTGTTTGACCCTGCAGGCACTGGAGACGTGGTCCTGCCCTTCCAGCGCATCCAGTGGGCGATGGAGACGGGGCAGAGCCCCAACAGCCCCCGGGAACAGGTAGGTAGCGTTTCCTTTGCTCTTTGCCTTTCAGCGAAATCCCTCTTCACCCGACACTGGGGTCTGTAGCAGCCAAGATAGTGTTTGCAAAAATAAAAGGAGGGCACTGCTGGTTCCTTAAAAATATACATCTCTCAAGTGTTTGACCCACTTGCAAATGAACCCAAAGCACAACCTCCAAAGTACTGGTTCACACAGAGCAACATTTGTGGTTGCTCAGGGTCAGCGCTTTTCTTGGCCAAAGAAAATGTAGTTACTCTAGATCTGTCATCTATTTTAATGAAAATTTGAGTATCTTGCATAGTTTATGGAGGGCAGAAGAGGGAAGAGCAAAGCACGAGCAACTCACAGTCTTCCTTGGCTGCCAAAGGTTTTATCATTTCAGTCAAAATGAGCAAAGGTAGAGCTGTCTGTATCTGGTGAAACAAGTGATAACTGGAGCCGTTTTAGTACAAGTGTAATTAACTTCCATAACCAATTTATACTCTTGTACCGCTCTAGAAGGTCAGTAATTATGACACCTTTTCTTAGGCACCAACTCTTATCTTTAATAATGTGTCACAAAACTGAGCCGGTATTGTCGTAAAGTTGTAAAGCTTCTCTGAATTTCAGTCATTTTGGAAAAAAAATCTAGATTTTTTCCCCAATTTCTCCGTATTTTGCTGTGCTGAGGCTGGATGTGTTCCCAAGCCCATGTGCTTTTTCTTTCACGCTGGAAAGCTTCCCAATCAAAATTATCAAAGCAAATACCTTCCTGAACCTTTCACATGACAAACCACAGCGAGGCCGGATTAGTAGGTCATGTTTTTAGCAGTATTTCTAACCTTAGAAAAATGAAAGCTCCAGCATGTTTTCAGACTAAAAAGGATGTTTTCATGAAAACATTTGGCAGGGGAGATATTTAACATGCTGCGGGGGCAGTGGGACTCCCTGCTGTGAGGACAGGTCTCCCCGGAGGGGACAGCTCCAGTGTTTCCAGTTTCCCCAGAGATGCGTTTAGTCCCCTTCCAGCTTGGTCTTGCCTACACAGGGATTCACAGATGTCTGCTTCTGGGCACTGGTGAAAATAATTGTGAAAAACAACCCCAAAATGTACTTTTGAAATACCTGTACGTGGTCTTTTCCTGTACCTGGCACTAATTCCTGCAGTTTCTATAGAGGTTGTTGGTGTATATATTTGCATCATGATAGCTCCTGTTAAAACAGGGGATGGGGTGGCTGCTTTGCAAGCGAAAGGGCTGGGTCGGGGCTTTTCAGACCTTTTTTTTTTTTTTGCACCTTTCCACCTGTTAATGCCTATTCCCTGTGCCTGCCCTAGACCAACGAGGTGACGGGATGGCTGGATGGCAGCTCCATCTACGGCCCCTCTCACTCCTGGAGCGATGCCCTGAGGAGCTTCTCGGGGGGACAGTTGGCGTCGGGGCCCAGCGGGCACCTCCCGAGGGAGACAGATGGGAGAATCCCCATGTGGAAGGCGCTGGATCCATCCACGGGACAGGGTGGTCCCCAGGGAATCTATGGTAATGGTGGCATCCTCAACGGGTTTTCACCTGCTTGGCTCCATCCCTGACTGGGAGCAGGAAGTCGCTGGAGCTGAGCACAGAGGGGACCCTGGGAAAGGGCTGGGGGGTTCAGTGAGCCAAGACACGTGGGTCAGGAGTCCTGAGGGAGACCAGGCAGTTTCCCAGCCCAAAGGGGAGGAAGATGCGTGCCCCAGTGGTTTCCCAGTAAAGACACGCCATGAATTTAAGGTACCACATCCCCGGGAGGCAACGGGTTATTTCATAGCCAACATGCAGAGACTGGCAGGTGCTGGTCCCTCTGATCCAAGGCAATATCCTCTGGGAGAATTTCTTTACCAAAAGGGTTGTCAAGCACTGGCACAGGCTGCCCAGGGCAGTGGTGGAGTCACCATCCCTGGAAGGATTCAAAAGCCATGCAGATGTGGTGCTGAGGGACATGGGTTAGTGGCGGCCTTGGCAGTGCTGGGTTAACGGTTGGACTCGATGATCTTAAAGGTCCTTTCCAACCAAAACGATTCTGTGATTCTATGGGGAAAGGGGCTGCCACCGATAAAAACCTGCTCAGCTTGCTTTGAATCCCTCACCTGCCCTACCTTTGGTCCATGCTGGGGGCCCAGTGCTGCTTCTCGCTCATTCAGGCTGCTTATCTCCCTGGGGAGGAAGGAAGGGCGAGGGGACAAGGGGATGCTGGGCTGCAGCCACGGGGCTGGGGATGCTCCTCCAGCCACGGGCAAAGCTAGACCCAGTGGCAGTGTCCCCCACTGACGGTCCTGGCGGCTCTTGCAGACCTGGGCAGCGCCTGGGGGAATGAGAACCGCTTTCTGCAGGCTGAGAGCATCGCCTGGTTTCGGTACCACAACCACGTGGCTGCGGCGCTGGCCCAGGAACACCCCACCTGGTCCGATGAGGACCTCTTCCAGCATGCTCGCAAGTGGGTCATCGCCACTTTCCAGGTGAGGGATGGGACCCCCCAGCTCTGCCAGGACCCCCAACATCCTCCCCAGCACTGGCCCTGACCCAGCTCCCCTGTGCTCTAGAGCATCGTGATGTACGAGTGGCTGCCAACCCTGCTGGGGAGAAGTGTTCCCAAGTACAAAGGTGAGGGGCATGGCAGGTGGTGGTGTGTGGGGAGCAGAGGTGGGGGGACCAAGGTAGCCAAGGGATGGGGTGGGAGAGGGAGCTCGGCCCCCTTTCCCTCCAGCCTAGCTGCTGGACTGTGGCTGCCGCCCCGCAGGTTACCAGCAGCACCTGGACCCCAGCCTCTCGCCGGAGTTCATGGCGGCTGCGGGGCAATTCCTGGCCACCATGGTGCCACCAGGTGTTTACAAGAGGTAGGAGCAGCCCCGTGGGGCTATGGGAGAGTGGTGCCCATGCCAGGGAAGGGGATGCCTGAGCTGGGGTTGTGGCTGGGGATGGTCACTGTCCCTTCCCCACATCCTGCCCCTCACTGGGACAGCCAAGCCCTGTCAGCCCGGGGCAGCCTTGGCTGGGGGCTGTGGGTCCAGCCCTTCTCTGCTGTTCCAGAAACCCCAGGTGTGAGTTCCAGCAAGTGCCCAGCCCCGGTGGGTCATTCCCAGCAGTGCGGGTCTGCAACAGCTACTGGAGCAGAGAGGTACAGGGAAGGGAGTTCCCTTCACAGGAGCACCAGTTCAGGGGTGTGGGGCTGCCCCACATCCTCAGTCCTGCAAGGAACCACACGCTCTTCCCATCTCCACTCAGAGCACCGGGCTGCAGCAGGCTGAGGATATGGATGTGGACAACCTCCTGCTGGGGATGAGCTCACAGATCGCGGAGCGGGAGGACAACATTGTAGTGGAAGATCTCCAAGGTCTGCACTCCCCTGCACTGCAGCTGGCGCATCAGTGTGGGACCCTCTCCTCCAGGGCTGTGCAGGGGCTGAGGTGGGGAGGCAGGTCCCATCACCACTGCCATCAGCACTCAACCACACACTCAGACCAGCTTCAACCTTGTTAATGGAGGTGCAGAGAAGCTGCAGGGCATGTTAAGCGTATCCATGGGACCATCCTGGCAAGGGCATGGAGATGGTCTTCATGTTCAGCATGGCCCACGGCAGAGGGACAAGGCCAGCCCAGTAACTATGGCAGTTGGTGTTGCTCCTCTGGCTCTGCCTTGCCGTCACCACAGCTTCGAATCCACCCACAGATTACTGGTATGGGCCCCTGAAGTACTCCCGCACCGACTATGTGGCCAGCTGGCTTCAGCGCGGGCGAGACCTTGGCCTGCCCACCTATAACCAAGCTCGGGAGCGATTTGGGTTGGAACCTCTCCAGAACTGGTCGGACCTTGCCCCACACCTGGAGCAACAGGTAACAGGGAACTGGGTCAAAGGACATTGGGGCAGTCCAGGCCATAACTGGCTTCTTCAGTGATGTAGGAAGAGGGACATCAGTGCGTATCCTGCCCTAGCTTATTTTCAGGCCTGTGAGGCTGTTGCATTGGGGTAACTGTGTAATTACACGGCATGAATAAATGCTAATCTCCTGTGCTGCTGCATGCGCTGCTCCTCCTGGAGCTGAGATGCTCTGAGAGTGATGCTTAGTTGCTCAAGTCCAAGCCATGAGCTCAAGGCTGCATGGGGCTGAGCATCCTCCCAGCCCACAGACGTGTGATGCTTGGGAGATGCAAGTTCCTTGCTCCTCCTGAGGCTTGCCAAGACTTTCTGAGGCCCTGGCAGAATTCTCTCTGCTCACGTGTGTGCGGTGGGGGTTTCTGGCTAGGTCCTGGAGGAGGTCGCTGCTCTGTATGCCAACAACACGGCCAGGCTGGAGCTGCTCCCCGGAGGCATGCTGGAGGTTGACGGCTCCCTCTTCAGTGCCATCATCATGGACCAGTTTGTGCGCCTGCGTGATGGCGACAGATTTTGGTTCGAAAACACCAAGAACGGGTAAACGTGTCTTCCCTGTCTGGCACACAGAGCAGGCTGCCCGCTGCTCTGCCAGCCCCAGTAAGACATAACAACTGGGGTGGAGGAAAAACCATCCTCCAGCTTCCTCAGTCCCTAAAAACAGTGTGGGGAACGAATCCCTCCTGCCACCAGACAGTGACACCCAGGGCCACCGCTTGGCCCCACATCTTTTTCCCCAGGCTGTTCACAGCGGAGGAAGCCAGGGAGATCCGTAACACCACCTTCCACAAAGTCTTGGCTGCCGTCACCTATGCAAACACCACAGACCTCCAGCCCCACGTGTTCGTCTGGAGCGAGGGTGAGTGTTCCTGTGCCATACTTGAAATGAGCTTTCCTCTCCCTGCCAAGACCCAAAGAGAGTCCTGCTGCCATGCTCGGGGTGAGGAGTGGTCTAGCACAGCAGTATGCCTTTTCCTCTTGGGATCTTGCCACACCCTTCCCATTTACCAAAAGCATTTTATTTGGCACACGTTCCAGCCCTTGCAAGGCATTTTAGTTCCCTTGGTGTATGCCCCGTGCAATTGCACCAGGAGGATTCCCTGGATTTGCAGCATCTGGATGAGCAGAGGCTCTGAGTCCTACTTTGCTGTGGCCCAGGGTGCTTCTTGCTCAGTCCATACCATCAGGAGAGGTGATGGTGCTGAACTCCCAGAGCACTTGAGTCCAGCTCTGCACTTGGTTTGGTGTGGCAGGCAAAGGTTCAACCCAAAAACAAGGGTTGTCCCCTAAGATCTGGAGTTTAACTCGAGCACCCCAGTTTTGCGGTGCTCCCTGGGTCACTTGGCAATGACCCCACCAGCATCTTAATGCAGAGGTTCCTGGGGACGATGGAGGTGAGATGGATAAAAGGCCCATGACACTCACAAGCTGTCTCCCCCCATGCAGGGGACCCGTGCCCCCAGCCCCAGCAGCTGACAGCTCAACACCTGGCCAACTGCACGCCCATGATGGTGCTGGACTACTTCAAAGGCAGCGGCGCAGGCTTCGGGATCATCATTGTTGTCCTCTGCTGTCTGCCTTTAGGTTTGCCACTCCGTTTCTTTACCCATATTCTCTTCTACTGGAGAAGGGGGCTGAGTGCCCATGGACCAAGCACCTCCTAGCAGGAGCCGCTGAGTTTTGGTCACTCCTGAGGTCCTTGAGGTGGCAGGGTCCTTGGGCACCAGGAGGGAGCAGGGCTTTGGTGGGGCACCCCTGCGTTAAACAAATCCATGCAGTATCAAACTGGGGGTGACGGAGAAGCAATAAACCCCTGTCTGCCCCAGTCACACAGGCGATGCTGCCCAAGTGGGAAGGAGCTTTGTGATATCTCATGCCTCCTTCTCCCACGTGTCCCCAGTGGCTCTGTTTGTTGCCTGGATCGTTGCTGTTGTCCGCAAGAGAGATTTCAAGAAGCTGCAGAAGAAGCAGGGCTCCAGCGTGCGGAGGGAGGTGACCGGCGAGGCGATACACGGTGAGGTGGCACTGTCAGCCCTGCGGTGGTGTCTGGTGATGCTGCTGAAGTCAGGGCACATACCAAGGCAGGGCTGGGCTTGCAGCTTATATCCAGACTGGATGTAAGGAGAAACTGTTCCCCCAGGAGGAGAGTCAAGCAGTGGAACAGGTAGCCCAGAGAGGTTGTGCAGTCTCCATCCTATCCAAGACCTGACCAGATAAAGCCTTGAGCTGACTGGCCTGACCCTGTAGCTGGTCCTACTCTGGGCAGAAGGTTGGGTGAGAAACCCTTCCAACTTGAGTCCCTTCCAACCTGAGTTATCCTATGACCCTCTAATTCCAACCCTCTCCAGATCACACCTTATCTGAAGGAAACCTATGTAGAGCAATTGCACCAGTAGCTCCTTGATCTGGACACTGGAAAAATCCTGCCTCCCTGCTCCATGGTCTGTACTCCTCCTGGGTCCATGCAGTTGGGAGACCATCATTTTTCCCTTAACATGCGTCTGGTCATGAAATCACTCCCAAACTGCATCTTGGTGAAGGAGGTGCTGGGATGAATAGGAGCCCAGGTGCACCTTTCCAGCTGAGTCCTGTACTCTCTCCCATCAGCCATGGAGTGGCATGGTCCCAAGACAGACAGCTCTCCTGTCTACATTCAGCTCCAAGCTGACAAAGTGCTCAAAGTGTTGGATGGGAGAGGGTCTGTGCTCCGGAGCATCAGCCTGAAAGCCCATCAAAGGGTGGAGGTGATCCTTTCCAGCAACAAAGGGAACAAAGCTCTGCTCCTGAAGAGCCCCAAGGAGTACGACCTGGTGAGTACCATGGTGCCTGAGGTATGATACCTTCCCCTGGACCCTCCACAATCCTCTGCCGCTGGTCACGTACACCTTGCACCACTCAGTCTTGGGCACTGGGAGCAGCGCAGGTCCCTGAAGGGTGGCCAGCTCATACCAGGTCCAGCTCATACCATGGAGCGACCACAGTGGTGAAGAGCAGCAGCACCCACATCCCAGCTGAGCCTCTGCTGCCCACAGCCATTCGGTGGGGTCTTTTGCAGGTGCTGCTTTTCAGCGAGGAGGCAGAGAGGAGCCACTTCGTTGGGAAGCTACGAGGCTACTTGGAGGACAGTGGCCTTGATCTGCATACGTCTGAGATGAAGGAGCAGAGCCTGATGAAACGGGCAGTCACGCAGGCGCAGAGAAAACAAATTCTGGAGACTTTCTTCAGGCACCTGTTTGCTCAGGTATGTAGAGGTGTGGCAGGCTCTGAGGCATGGAGGAAGGTATTTTGGTATTGATTAAGCAATGAATGTTGCTGGTGTTGCTCTCCGTAAGAGCTGGTAAGCCATGCACAAGGAAGCTGCCGATACTTTCAGGACCAAGGGACATTTTCCCTTGCAGAAGACAAAGGAAGTTCTGCTGTGGTGATATGTGTCTAAAGTTGCAAAGAGACTTTTGGATGATGTAACTGAGGTCTCCACAACAGTCAGTGGTGTTTAGTGTGAAAGTCACATTGTGTAGGAGAGACACGGGACTTCCCCATGGTATCTGCCATGAGTTTTGTGCCAGGGGAGCCCCCAGTCTTTGTGCAATAGGTCAGGCAAGTGAACACCAGCCTTCTGCTCTGCCAGCACTCATGCGATGTCTTTTGTGGGACACAACCTGCAGGTGCTGGAAATTGACAGGTCCGATGCTGGAGAGCTCAACTTTGAATCTTCACAGAAGGCAAAGGAGTCTCTAACATGTGAGCTGAGTAGGGCTGAGTTTGCCGAGGCCCTGGGACTCCAAGCCCACTCCATGTTTGTGGACTCCATGTTCTCCTTGGCTGACAAAGACGGCAACGGCTACATCTCCTTCCGGGAATTCCTGGACATCTTGGTGGTCTTCATGAAAGGTGGGAGCTGGAGATGGTTAGTGTCTTCATCTACTGCCCTCAGTCCTGTTTCTAGGCTCTGGCAACGCCACCAGCAGAGTGAAGGACAAGATCCAGCCAGCAGGTCAATCTGTAGACATTCATACAGATTAAAATTCCCTTCACTTAGGACAGCTTCAACTTGAGTTATGGGGCAGTGACAATGTAATTATGTTTTCTGAAAGACTGTTCATGAGGGGAACTATCTTTCGCCACCATAGACAAGTCTGCCCTGTCTCCTGAATGGACCATGCATCCTGTCCTTGAGAGATGATAATAACTGTATCTGACATCATATCTGATCCTCCCTAAATGACCACTGGAAAGGTGGATTCGTAGATGGAGGTGGTGAATGACAGATCCAATCAAAGCAGCTCCCAGAAAAATCATTGCTGGGCAAAAGCACATTTTGAGCTTGCAAAACAATGCACAAGAAAGGACATACATCTACTTGATTTTTTACCTTGCACTTGAGAAGTCAAGTGGAAGGGTCGCACGCTATTCACATTCAGTCGCTACTCAAGCTGCGACCAGCAGTGTGCTTTCAGTCTTTCCAGAGGCGGGTGAGGCTTTGCTGCTGCAGGTCCAGACTCTCAGAGACAATGCTTGAAAGCATCTTTGTTGATGAAAATAGAACCTTCTTCTCACTTCGCCTCTCTCCCTCCCCACCAGGGTCCCCAGAGGAGAAGTCCAAGGTGATGTTCAGGATGTATGACATTGATGAGAATGGGTTCCTCTCCAAGGAGGAGTTTCTGAGGATGCTGAGGTACTTCTCATCTCTCTAGATGCTTTCACAATGTCTGTAAACATAGATGTCTTCAAAATCAGTTCCCAGTTTCTGTGCTTCACTCTCCAAGGGTGCTACGTGAGATCCCATGGGCTCAACACTCACAACCAAGAGCCCATTTCTCCCATGAAACTGGTCTGGGAATCTGCCCTGTGTTATCTGAAAGGCTCAAGTTGTGGTCCTCTGAAGACCCCATCTCCTCTCCTTGCTCCAGGTCCTTCATCGAGATCTCCAACAACTGCCTGTCAAGAGAGCAGGCAGAGCAGGTGACCGAGTCCATGTTTCGGGCCTCGGGGTTTCAGGACAGGGATGAACTGACATGGGAGGATTTCCACTACATGCTGAGGGACCATGACAGCGAGCTTCGTCTCACCCAGCTCTGCATCAAAGGTCAGTGGGCAGGGGCACTGGGTCACCCCAGGCCCTGCAGGGCTGGAGATGATGGGCATCACCCAATATGTAGCTCCCAAGTCTTGTCCCATCGATCTCTCCAACCCAACTGCAGCAATGGGGCATCAGCTGTTGCTCCATGTGCAACACATTTGGGTCAGCTCAGAGCCTCTCCCCACCGCACCCCTGACCAGGGGAGATGCCTAAACCTTGTCCACCGCATCTTGCACACTCTGAATGGCTGTGTGTCCTTTTGGCTCCTCAAAGGTGTTCCCGAGGTGCTCAAGCAAAACCTGCACAACCAGGCCTCCTTCATAAAAAAGAAAGAGCCGAAAGGGTAAGCTCTCCTCCTTAGTCTTGCTGCTGCTGCTATTGCTTCTTCTCTTTCTGCCCTGATGCACACCCATCCTTCACCTCAGCCCCTCCAACAAACGCTCCCACCGGGTGTTCGCACACCTAGCGCTGGGTAAGGGGGATGACTGTGCTGGGACATGCCCATGAGCAAGCTGGATGCTGTGGTGGGGCTGCTGCCCTCCTCCCCTGGCACCCAAGCAGGCAGAGGGGAGGAACTGCCTCCTGCAGAGCCCTCGTTGCATCCACCACGTGGGGTTGGGAGCCTTCCTTACCTTGCTTTTCAGAGGGGTGGGTTATCTGGGAGTGAATCCAGCCCATGTACCATGCAATTAAAGTTAACACAAGCAGACTTGCAGGAACGAGCTGGACACCTTTTCAGCTGAGCCTGAGATGGAAAGTGGAGAAACAGTGAAAATTTTGGCAAGCCTTTCCTGCAAGTACAGCTTTGGGCTAGACATAGCTCTATTTCCAACAGAACCATCTCAGAGGAGGAGAAAGACCCAAACCTGGACACCATGAGCCACTACGTGGAACGAGAAGGGCAAGAGCTGAGGAAGAGACCAGGCAGAAAGTGAGTATGCCCTCTCCTCACCAGGCGTGCTTCTCGGGCTCCGGTTCAGCCTGTTTGGCTGTTTCTCACATCTCTGTGTCAGCCTGGGTAGCCCTCTGGTCAAATGGCACTGGTGCAAGGAGCCAGCAGCCCCATGATGGTGGTACAACGTAGGGAGGGGATGCGAGACCATCCCTGCAGGAGATGCCCCAGCCCAGGCAGGCACATCACAGCCTCTCACTGGCTGAAGAGCTATGGGAACAGCCCTGTCTCGGTGGGGACGGTGCTGTAGCTGGGTCTGGGTGATGTGCCTCTATTAAAAAAAAAGAAACTGGCCAACTCCAGAGCCTGGGATAGTGGTTTTTAGAGGGTACGCCTTGCCCGCAGAGAGGGGCTTTGCCTGGCAGGTCCTGCCTGCGCTCCTCTGCCCCTTGGGAGGCTGGTGCTTCACCCGTGGGCTGCCTGCCAGAGCTGCAGGACAGACTCTGGTTCTCACTGCTGTGTGGCAGCAGCAAGTATTTCTACAAGGAAGCAGTTAAGTGGTTGCTATTCATGGCCAGAATATCCTCATTTGCCTTAATTGCTCCAAGGACCTTCCCCTACCCCAGGATCAGTTTGCAGAGTTGATAATTACTATGAAAATTACCTTTTTATAGTTCTTATCTGCGGCTTCATGAGTCACTCTCCGCAGATTTGTTGTCAGCTTTCAAAAGTGTGTACACTGCGAGATGACCTGAAATCAACCGCTGGCACTGAGCTCCGCAGGTCCCTGCTGTCACCGGTGGTCACAGTGCTGTACAGAGAGGAAGACCCAAACCTGGGCAGCACAGCACTGAGACATACCTGGCCGGCTAAACCTCGAAATGACACCAGCCCGCCTGTATTTGCCAGGGCGAATCAGTACCAGCTGCATTTGTACACCGAAGCGCAACGGAAGAAGTACGAAAGGAACAAAGTTCAGCAGAAGATCCAGGAGTTCAAGCGCTTCATTGAGAATTACCGGCGCCATATCGTCTGTGTGATCCTCTTCTCTGCCATCACCGCTGGCGTGTTTGTGGAGAGAGCCTACTGTGAGTGCCCATTCAGCCCTGCTGCCCCAGACGCATGGGCTTGGCTCCTCAAAGCTGCTGGTTGCATGGGGCATGCTGGGTGTGAAAGGTCCCAGCACCGCTTTGGGCAACAGTGTTGGTCCTCCCCTGGAATAACCAAAGGATTACTGAGGTTGGAAAGGACCTCTGGAGAGGTCTGGCCCAATGCCCTGCTCAGAGCAAGGCCAATTTCAAAGCTGAAGCAGGTGGCTGAAGGCTTTGTCTAGAGAAGGTTTGAAGAGCTCTGAGGTTGGAGATCCCACCACCTCATTGGGCCTGTGCTGGTTTTTGGCCATCCTCCCTGTGAACGGTTTTTATTTTACATCAAACCTGAATTTCCTTCAGTGAAACTCGTGCTGTTGCCTCTCAGCCTTTCCCTTTGCATCTCTGAGAAAGAGTTTGGCTCTCTCCCCTCTGTAACACCCATTAAGTGGTTGCAGACAGCCACAAGGTCTTCCCTGACCCATCTCCTCCAGCCTGAAGAAGCCCATTTCCCTCAGCCTTTCCCTATGTGATGTCCTCCAGCTCCCACCCATCCTGGTGCCCTCCACTGGACTTGTTCCAGTTTGTTGACGTCTCTCATATTTGGATGCCCAACTGAGGACACAGCACCAAGGTGCAGTTTCACAGTGCCCAGCAGAGGAGGACAATCCCCCTCCCTTGACCTCCAAGGACACCCTGCCACCCAGCAGCTATGGGGGGTCTGGCATGGAGAATCGTGCCCCTGTCCCCACACAGCCCAGTCCCTGGTGACCTTTTCTTGGTGGACCAATGCAGGTGGCTGTCCCCTTGTTGCAGAAAGGGTCATGGCCCTCAGCGCTGGGCATATTGACGCTCCCTCTGCTCTCTCTCCCCAGACTACGCCTTCGCATCCCCCAGCACTGGAATTGCACAGACCACCTTTGTGGGGATCATCATCTCCCGGGGATCGGCTGCCTGCATCTCCTTCATGTACTCGTACATCCTGCTTACCATGTGCCGCAACCTCATCACCGTCCTGCGGGAGACCTTCCTCAATCACTACATCCCCTTCGACGCCGCCGTGGACTTCCACCGCTGGGTTGCCATGGCAGCCCTGATTTTCTCAGGTAGGTGGGCTGCTGGAGGATGTGCCACCCACAAACCACAGCTAAAGCAGGAGGACCAGCCCATCGTGGCACAGCAGGACCAGGCAGAAGCTTAAAGACACGTACAGAGCCTGCAGAGACATAGACGCTTTGCACCAGAGAAGAGGAGGAATCGCCGGGTCCCTGGGCACATCAGCAGGGTCTGCCACATCTCCATCCACAGCAACAGTGATGCTCTTCTCTCCCGTTTTCTGTCTCTTACAGTGCTCCACACTGCAGGTCACGTAGTGAACGTCTACATCTTCTCAGTCATGCCTCTCAGCGTGTTGTCCTGCCTATTTTCCAGTGTCTTTATGGATGATGGGTAGGTGAAACTTCAAGCACAGTCCAGACAGAGTGTCCTGCGCAGGGACAGGAATGAAAAAGGAAACCAGGAGTTTGGTCTAGTCACTCTGTGGTGCAATCTCTTGTCCCTCTCCAGGTCACAGCTCCCACAGAAGTATTACTGGTGGTTCTTCCAGACTATTCCAGGTGAGAGCACCCAGCAAGGCAGACCTGCACGCCCATGCACAGGATGGGCAGCCCTCTGCCCAGCCCAGGTGGAGCCCCTGTGGGGCTGTCCTGACCCCCCCCGCCCTGGGACCTCCCAACCCCTCCTCTCACAGGTATGACGGGAGTGCTGCTGCTCGTGATCCTGGCCGTGATGTACGTGTTCGCCACACACCACTTCCGACGCGTCAGCTTCCAAGGTTTCTGGATCACCCACCACCTCTACGTGCTGCTCTACGTCCTGGTAAAGCATTTGGGCTGGGAGGGAAGGGTGGTGCCGATGCACCGCAAGCCCACGAGTCAGCCCAGCTGATGAAGTGCAATAGCTGGGGAGGTCCCAAGGGAGCTGGTGTCCTCAATCCCGGCTCCCCTCTGCTCCTGAGCTGCCACCAAATCAGCCACGGGGCGACGGCTTGCAGTGCTGAGCATCATGCTGATGGGAGCTGCTCCCCACACAGGTCATCATCCACGGCAGCTACGCGCTGATCCAGCAGCCCCGCTTCCACATCTACTTCATCATCCCGGCTCTCATCTACGGTGCGGACAAGCTGCTCAGCCTGAGCAGGAAGAAGGTGGAGATCAGCGTGGTGAAAGCCGAGCTCCTGCCCTCAGGTACAACATCCCTGGCCCCATGGCACCAGCTCATCCCAGGCTCTTCACAAGAGCATTGGGGGCTGCAGCGATGGAGGAAGCTCCACTGCTCAGTGTCTCCACCTTAACGAAGTCCTCATCCCCGTCTCCCCCCAGGTGTCACCCACCTCCGGTTCCAGCGGCCACAGGACTTTGAATACAAGTCCGGGCAGTGGGTGCGCATCGCCTGCATGGCCCTGGGCACCACCGAGTACCACCCCTTCACCCTGACCTCGGCGCCACACGAGGACACGCTGAGCCTGCACATCCGTGCCGTGGGGCCCTGGACCACCCGCCTGCGGGAGCTCTACTCCCCAAAGAGCCTCGCCCTCATTGGCAAGCTGCCCAAGGTGAGCCTCGCGCTGCTTCTCCGGGGACAGGTTCATCCGAGCCCGAGAGCATCTTGGCAATGGGTTGTGCCCAGCCCGAGGCGCTTCTCCAGTCTTGAAGGCAGCCAAGATCTGGGCAAGTGGAGGCAGGAGATGCTCTGCTGATGGCTGGCTCCCTTCCAGCTCTATCTGGATGGGCCCTTTGGGGAGGGCCACCAGGAGTGGCACAAGTTCGAGGTGTCAGTGCTGGTGGGAGGAGGCATCGGGGTGACACCCTTCGCGTCCATCCTCAAGGACCTGGTCTTCAAGTCGTCCATAAGCTCCAAGCTGCTGTGTAAGAAGGTAAGAGGAAGCATCTGGGAGACAAGAGCCCTCCCGAGATGCCTCCTGCTGCTGCTGGCCTCTTTGGGGGTAAAATCCTCCATGATCCATCTGGGAAGGAGCCCCATGGACATGCCCAAGGGTGCTGGCCCCACTCTGAGCCTCATCCCCGTGTGCCACAGATCTACTTCATCTGGGTGACGCGCACGCAGCGGCAGTTTGAGTGGCTGGCGGACATCATTCGCGAGGTGGAGGAGGCGGACAGGAACGACTTGGTCTCTGTGCACATCTACATCACGCAGCTGGCCGAGAAGTTCGATCTGCGCACCACCATGCTGGTGAGCCTGGCCATGTGCCAGGGAGACTGCTGTGCCGTGCCAGGCCATGCTGGGCCATCTGACGTGCACTGATCTCTCTTCCAGTACATCTGCGAGCGGCACTTCCAGAAGGTGCTGAACAAGAGCCTGTTCACAGGGCTGCGCTCCATCACCCACTTTGGGCGCCCTCCCTTCGTACCCTTCTTCAACTCGCTGCAGGAGGTGCACCCCGAGGTCAGTGCCCAGCTGGGGGCAGGAGGGGGGGCACCCACCAGCCAGTGTGGAGGACTGGTCCCAGCCTCTCCCCAAGGCCCTGGAAACCTTGGTGGCATCTGCACCAAGGGCAGGGCAGAAGGGGCATGAACCCTCCGGAGCCAGGATGAGCTGCACAAGTCAGCACTGCCCCACACCAGCCAAACATCCCCCGCTGTGGCGAGACCCCAGCTGCAACCCCTGCCCAGAGCTGGCAGAGACCCTGGGGGATCCCATCCTTCCTCCATGGCCCCAGTAGCTCCATGGGGAGGTGACAACCTCCCCAAAAAGCCTCCTCAGGCTGGGACAGACTGCTCAGACAGCATCTGTGCCCAAAGCTACTGGAGGGCAAGAGGCCAAGGGGGGCTGGGCTGGGGGGAGAGCTGGGGAGAGAGCTGGTGCTGCTTGACCCTTTGGCTCCCTCCCTCCCCAGGTACAGAAGATCGGGGTGTTCAGCTGTGGCCCGCCTGGGATGACAGAGAGTGTGGAAAAGGCTTGTCAGCAGCTGAACAAGAAGGACCAGACCTACTTTGCACACCACTATGAGAATTTCTGACCCTACCCCATGCCGTTTCACCCCCGGGCTGCAGTCTTCACTGGAAATGTGTGTTCAACCCCAGCACCTGTGCAGCAATGCTTTGGGTGGTCATGGCCCTGGGCTTCCACCCACCACCATCCCCAGCAGAAAGCCATCCATGGACGAGACCATGGATGCAGAGACCAGCACGTGGTGCACCAGTAAAGCATTGCCATCCCAGCATCACCCCACACAGCCCTACTGTGAACCCCTGAGCCCAAGGCATCCTGCTACCATCCACGCACGCCTGCAGACCCACGCCCAGGGTCGGGTTGGCGTGTCCCAATCCAGAAAACCCAGTATTTGAGTTAAGCCCGGCTCTGCCACCTTAATCCTGCAAGACAGAGCTCGTGCTCTGCCAGGTGGCTCAGGGAACGTCTCTGAACAGCTCTGGGGAATAGCTCGGTGCCTGCACAACCTGAATTCACAGCACTTTGCCCCAAGACCTGTGTGGCACACACATGGGCTGAGGAGCCAGAGAGCTCCCCACAATCCCTCTCCTTGAAGCAGGCTCAGCTTTCCTAACACACCCATTTGTGCCTGCTCATTAGCACTCGGAGCCTTCCCTGGGTTTGCACAGGGCCTTAGTTGTGTTCACGTTGGCTTCTTTCAGTAGCGTCACCATCCTTTGATCAGGGATCATTTGTGCTTGTTTAATTAATGTCTGGCTTTACATCGCTGGGCTGCTGCTCTCGCAGGCTGTGATTGAGCTTAAATAAAGCTGACGTCTGAAGTTTTAAAACACTTTCTTGCCTCCTATAGTTGGGTCTCGGTCACCTGGAGACTTGCAATGCTTGTGGCAAAGTGCTGGCCTTGCTCCTGTTACAGAGTACTTACGCCAGCCCGCTGGGAAATGGGTTAAATGGGAGTGAGTTTCCCCTGCACTGGTGGTGCACGTGGGGTGGAGGCAGGTATATGGATTTGAGCCCAGGCACAGCCCCATAGACTGTGTCCTACCAGACCCATCACCCCCAGCAATGCCCTTGCAGTAGCAATGACGTCCCCAGCGAGACCTGGCGTGGGAGCAAATTACAGCCAAGGAGCCCAAAGAGCCGGAGCTGTGGGAATAGCTTCAGCCCTCAGGGTGCTGAATGGCCCCCCAACACCACAGGGAGTAGGTCTCCATTTCCCAGTAACAACAGGGTCTTTGCGATGGCAATCTCTGCCAAGATTAACTTCATCACCTCTGCAATAAATACAGGCTTTGATTTGGATGAGGGAGAATGGTTTTAAACTGAAGGAGGGGAGATTTAGATTAGATCTTAGGAAGAAATTCTTTGCTGTGAGGGTGGTGAGACACTGGCCCAGGTTGCCCAGAGAAGCTGTGGCTGCCCCCTCCCTGGCAGTGTTCAAGGCCAGGTTGGATGGGGCTTGGAGCAACCTGGTCTGGTGGAAGGTGTCCCTGCCCGTGGCAGGGGGTTGGAACTGGATGAGCTTTAAGGTCCCTTCCAACCCAAACCATGCTACGGTTCTATGATTTACAAGCAGTTGGGTCATTTAAGGTTTCACGGTCCTGCCAGCACCGAGCTCACCTGCAGCCTGGAGAGACCCAGTGGCGCAACAGCCCAGGGGTCTGCACAGACCCCAGGGCCCGAAGTCAGAGACCCCTTCCAACCACCCACCCAACACTTCCATGGACACAGGCACATCAGGTAGCTAGCATTTATTGAGGAAAGTTCAGTACCGGCCCAAGAAAGGGACTGACCTCCCAGTAATAAAATTAACTTGACTGTAATCGAAGATTAGATTTTGTTATCTGCAACCTGCTACCTCGCTAGTACCTTGTTCATGGCTCACAAACTCAGCAGGAAGGCCTGGTATACCCGAAAAGCTACAATTCATTCGCAGTGGTAAAACCTTTTGAGTGATGCTGTCCCCTTACTTCTCACCTGCGCTCCCCTCCATGCTCAAAGCAAGCTGTGCCCCACAAAACAGCAGCCCCTCCTTGGGAGCCACATAAGGACAGGGCTCTCTACGGGCCCAGCCAGAGACAGGGCAGTTTTCCTGCAAACACACCGCAGCCTGCTCTGCAGTGGTCCTTCTGCCCCACGAGGAGCCACTGGTGGGGTATGACACAGCAGATATGGTCCCCGCTGGCCTCCAGACTAGCTTCTTCAAAAAGAAGAAGCTCTGAGCTTTGGGCCCAAAGTTTTCTACTTGCAAAGAGCATGGAGAGAATGACCTGAACGTGCAGATGCTTCCCTCAGAGGGGGGCTGGCCAGGCTTTGTTCCACAGGCTGTTACAGTCCCTGAGCGTCCCCGAGGGAAGGTGTGACTGGAAGGTGGGAGTATTCACGTAGGGCTACCCTGCGCCCAGGGGCTGCCATGCGGGAAGAGCTGTGGCAAGTGCTGCCCCAGGGCAGTGCTGGGGTGGGAAGGTGGAGTGTGAGCATCTCCATCCTCGCTTCACCCATGTGGCTGGTGACACCCTCCCACGGCCACGCAGGCGGCTCTGCCCAACAAGCGCAGAGACACCCAGGCTCTTCTGTGCTTGGGGTCTGCCGGAGAAGAGCCAACTGTGCAAACCATAACCAAACAGCAGCATTTTGATTCAAACTATTCCCTATTGGTTCCCCATTTGTAGTTACCTGTTAATACCCAAACGGTGTATCCCTCAGTGTCATTCACCCTCATTATCGTTTGATTTTCTAGCTCTATTACAAAGCAGCGCCTGCGTAAGGTGGCTGTGTAAACATGCAACAGCCATACATCAGCCTCCTGCGGCCTCATGCTTCTCATCTCAGGCAGGCGGCGTAACGGGGGAGAGAGGGCCGGGCACCGTGGCATCTCAGGGGTTGTGGTCTGTGGGGTCACACTTCAGCATGACTTTTACCCCCTCGCCCCTCTTGGTGGTCTCGAACGCCTCAAGAGCCTTTTCTAGGGGGAAGCGGTGCGTCACCAAGGGCTTGACGTTGATCCGCTTGGACGCAAGCAGAGCAATTGCCACGGGCCACCTGCAAGGGAAACGGAGAGCAGGAGACGAGAGCAGTCACCAGTTTGGGGCCCGAAGGAAAGAGCACGGAGGAGCCTGGCTTCATTACAGACATTTCCTCAGCCCAGGCAACCAAGAGGAGTTTTGCCCACAACCAACCTTCAGGAGGGGGAACCTCAAGCATCAGGCATGGGAGATGGGACAAGCCGACTGCTCTGGGCTGTTGAGCACTGAGAAGGCAGGCACTGCTATACACAGACAGCTGGCTGTGCTTCACAAATTGGAGTGATGGGGATACAAAGGGATGCAGCAGCTAATCGAATTCCCAAACTGCCTACTTAAAGACATTTGAGTACTGTGTCCAGTTCTGGGCCCCGCACTTCAAGAAAGATGTTGAGGTGTTGGAGCGAGTCCAGAGGAGGGTGACCAAGCTGGTGAAGGGTCTGGAGGGTCTGACCTACGAGGAACAGCTGAGGGAGCTGGGGGTGTTTAGCCTGGAGAAGAGGAGGCTCAGAGGTGACCTTATTGAAGTCTACAACTACCTGAAGGGAAGTTGTAGTGGAGTGGGAGTCGGCCTCTTCTCCCAGGCAACTAGTGATAGGACAAGAGGACACAGCCTCAAGCTTCGCCAGGGGAGGTTCAGGTTGGACATTAGGAAGCATTTCTTTTCAGAAAGGGTTATTAGACATTGGAATGGGCTGCCCAGGGAGGTGGTGGAGTCACCATCTCTGGAGGGGTTTAAGAAAAGACTGGACATGGCACTTAGTGCCATAGTCTAGTTGCCATGGTGGTGTCAGGGCAATGGTTGGACTCGATGATCCCAGAGGGCTCTTCCAACCTGGTTGATTCTGTGATTCTGTGATTTCTCATTTTAAGAAGGAACTTGACTACATCTCTCAAATCCTTCCTGGAAAACAACCTCTACAGACTAAGCACAGATTCTTGCTCCACTAGCAAGAAACTACAGTGCTGAACAGAGCAGAAACCAGGCTGAAAATGTGCAACACTGGGTCTCAAACCTCGCCCAAGCACTACAAGATCAAAGAGAGGACAGCTGAGCTTCTCCTGCCTTCAGGGCAAGGCCAGCTTTCAGTACGCTCAAAGACCTGCCTGTCCATGAGCCATGCAGTTCAGATCTCTGCAGAGAGCAAACACGCCTTCAGGCTGGTTCCAGATGTATCCTCAGCTCCAGCAAAATGATGAAAACTAAAGAAGGCTCTTGCTCACCCCAGCATTCACTGATCTCCAACAAGACCAACGATGTGATTTCCTTCCATGACAAGCAAGGAGAGCAGAGCCAGGCACCAGCAGCAAGGCTGGGTTGGCGTAGGATGTGGCGCTTGGGATTTTGACTCTTTGCCCAGAATTAAGGTGCCCCATATCATTTGCCTCAAAATGGACAACATAAGAGTTAAGAAGGTGGATGCCAGCAGGCAGCCAGCTTTTCACAAAGCAGCATGTAGGATCAGGGCCAGGCCAAGCTGCTGCTTAGAGATCTCTCAGCATAAAGGGCTGAAGCAGCTAAAAGCTTTGTGTTCCTCCCTGCCATGCCATGAGCCACGACATTTGTGGGCAATCCCAGTCTCTTCCAAATCACCCCCAGCACCTGGCCTTCCCTTTCTACAGGGCATAAGAGTTGAAGGCACAAATGTTAATTATTTTTTTTTTCCATTTTGGCCTGCTTGCTTGTCGCGGGGTAAGGGTTTATTAGGTCTCTTCCTTTCTTTGCACCAAATGCTGCATGAAATAGGGCAGTGGGACAATCCAGCTGGGCTGCTTTGTTGTGGTCAAGTTTGCAGTGCAGGGCTCATCCAGAAACCAAGGCATAAAATCCAGGACCCACCAGTCAGACTGTCTGCACTGCAGCACTGGCACTTCAGAGTGACATGAGGTTTAACCAACTGTAAGGAAAACCAGCCTTTTCCATGACCTCTCTCCTCATGGAAAGCAAGAATTTCTTAAGGACATACTTGGAGGCACATCAGCCCACCCTGCACGAGACTCACGTGTTGCAGTAGCGGAATATCCCCCGGATATCCACCTCCCGCACGGCGGCGTTCACAATGGGCACAGTGACCATGTCAGGCCCCAGCCCCACCAGCACCAAGGTCCCACCAGAACGAGTGGCCTGGAGAACAAACACAGAAATACGTTGTATTTTGCAAAACACAGTCACCAGAGCCTGCGCAGCGGTCTGTAAAAAAATCAAGCCACACTTTGTGGCTGTAATGGACCGTCCGGGGCATGGCGGAGAAGCCAGGGAAGAGGCAGGATGCTCTCAGGAGCCCTTAAGAGTGAAACACACCATAAACAAGGCTTAAAAAGCAATTTTCCAAAAATCTCTGAAGGATTTTGGCATCTAAATCTCATTCTGAAAAATGTCCAGCACTTAGGAGTACCAACAGTACTTTTGGATTTCAACAGGAGAGGTTTAAAACCAAGAGCCTGATGCTCCACTGGAATTTCCCTTTTTGCAGCTTGCCCCATCTGTCTCCTCTCCTTTCACTGTGGAACTCTGCACTACCTTCTCCACATCCTCCCCTTAGGCAGTTCATGACAGCAAAACATCCCCTCCTTAACTGCTTTCTTCACCTGCTGGTATTAATTTTCTTAATTATTCTCCTTATTTGGACATAACTTCAACTTAATGGAAGATGCTGCCCTACCTGTACCAGCTCCCTGACACTGCCGCGTAGCCATGCTTGGGTTTTGGGGTCTCTTCAGTAAGTGGTAAAGCACCTGAGCATCAAATCAGACAATTATCCCCATGCTGCCTGCAAAGACATTAAGTCTTTAACTCTCTCTCTTAGTTTGTTGTCTAACGAGCACCTTCTCTCCCCCGCACCAAGCCCACTGAAATTAAGCGCTATGGGGGAGCAACCACTGTCATTCGCTGCGGCATCCCAGAATAAGCCAGTGCCACCACTGCTCTACCTCGGGGACAGGTGGTACTCACATATATGCCAGCCTGGATGCAGGCCTGCACTCCCGTACACTCCACAGTTATCTCGGGCATGCAGCCAAGCAGACTTTCCACTTTGGAGGCCACCTCCTGCGGGGTCTCATTCTTCACCTGAATGGTGAAATCTGCCCCCACCTCCTTGGCTTTTTGCAGGCGAGAGGCAGATAAATCTGGGGAAAGAAAACAAGTAAAGAACTGGAGCACTACGTGAAGCAGAAGGGGAGAAAGAACCTGAGCCTGCAATCTGCTTCCTACCCCCAGCTGACGTCTCAACAGAGCCACCTTGTTTGGTGACCAGCTGTTAGCTCTCTCGGGACAGAAGACAGCATTTGTTATGTGGCAGGACAAGGTGGGAAACTGCAGCCTGCTGGTACCTTCTCAAGAACTTACGTAGACCACTTAGACCAAAGGGCTTCCCACCCTTGATGCAAGCAGGCCACCATCAAGGAGCCCTGATGGAAGCACACGTCTGGGGCCTCAACATGTGTTCACAGGGCAGCACACAACCAGGAGAGGAGAGGGTCTACATTCCCTCCCTCAAATTCGCGCAGCCTTCGGTGAGGAGGCAGGGAGGAGACTTGCTGACTTCTCTGGGCAGGCAGAGAAGGATGAGTGATGAGGACAACTTAAAGACACAGGAGATGCCAAAGGCTTTCCAGCTGCAGAAGAAGATGTGCTTCCAAGAGGCTAAAGCATAAACCCACAGATGAAATCCACACCATGCAAAGCAATGTCCGAGCGAAGGAACAGCTGCCACCACTAGACTCAACAGGTGTCTTCTAAGACAATCAGTTCGTAGATCTGCCAATCTCTCTTTGGTACTGCAGGAACACTGAGAGTGTGCCAAGACAAACCAGACGGCCAAGCTTAACTCCAAAGGGCATGCACACCAATGCCACAAGCAGGAACCACAGCAGGAAGAGCCATGGCCAAGCACTGGTGTATTGCTGTCCCGACACCGCAGAGCAGAGGAACCTCAGTGGAGGCAACGGCAAAAGGCAGCAGGAGGGCAAGACAGGGCAGGGCTGAGCTACACTTGCCCTGTTTGAACAGCATGGTTGTGTCTCACCAAAACTGCCACTGTCTAAGACTGCACTGCCCAGGGTCTCTCTGGCAATGACTCTTTCATGAAGCAGCTTCACTAATTCACGCGGGACCATAATCCACTAAGGAAAACGGACTGTAAAAAAACACGATATACACACACTCAGCGAGTTCACCTACGGATGAGCCTACAATGAGGCAAAAAACCACCCCTCACTTCTGCATTTTCATTCCCTGGCTCTCAAGATTATTTGCTACTGCTCACACCCTCAAGGATACCTCTCAGGGGACACTAGGCAGAGGCAAGGTTGCTCTGACCTTGCTCCCTGATGGCCCCGAAATCACCTGGCTATGGACAGTACAGCACCGAGAAGTCTTTCTGACAGCAGACGTCAGGCTCAGAGGGTCGTTCACGTGGCCATTTCACTTCTAACAGTACGAGATGAGAGCAGATCATGAGCTCTCTGAGAGCTTCCTCAGTGAACCATCAGCAGATGCTTTCAGCTGAGCGAACTGCAGAATGCATTAGTTGTCAACACTGAGTGTGTTCCTGCTGTTACAGACCTCTCCCATCCTTTTAGCCGCCTTGTAACAGCACTGGAGGCTGCTGAGCACCTCTCAAGTGGTTTCAGTCACAGATGAACGAGCAGGTAAGCCCACAGAAATAAAGCGAGTGGATCTGGTAATGTGGTGGACCTCAGATACCCCATTAACACAGAGCAACAAAGCTGGTGATGACAAGCGTCTGTGAGGGCATGGCTGTACTCTGGTACTCTGTCCAGAGGGATCTTGACAGCACTGTAAATATCTTTTGAAGATCCATAAAATGGTTTGTACCGTGGGGTGAGCTGCCCTGGTGGGTAGCCACACTGTTTGTCTCTTTTCTTACGCGCCCCTGGAAAGAAACCACTCCTCCCTCTCCAGGCACGACTGGTGACCAGGACACCTCTGGAGATAAGGAGGTGGACAGCAGAGGAGTGGCATTTCCCAGGAACCTCTTTGCCTTACACTGAAGCAGTGGTCTACAGGGGCCTGTGTGCTGGCACTGGAAAAGGCGTCCGCATCAAAGGTGGAAACTGAGCTGTAACAGCCAAGATTTCTTAGACTCAAAAGTGAGGGGTGAGCAATGTCTCCTGCCAGAGGAGAGACTTGGAAAATGATGCCTTTGCCAACGGTACACTCCTCTCCAGGACATACAGTGCACCTACCCACCACAAAGAGGAAAATACCCCTCTCACCAGGGCACAGTCTTCAGAGAAGTTAGAGATGGGGGTGGGGGGAAAACATCAGGAGAAAAGAGAAGGAGGATGAGGCCACTGCTCTGACATGAGCCGCTCTAACTCAGCCCCAGGCAGAGGACCTACCCTGCCCATCACACTGCCCATCACACTGCGAACGTGACGTTACTTACTGCCAGGGCAGGCGACGGATATGCCCCCAAAGGCAGTGGGAAGGCTTGGGATGTCAGGTGTGGGCACACCCACCAAGATGAGCACCCAGGAGACCTGTGGAGGGAGTTTCAAAAAGGGATAACAAAGGGTAATAAAATGCAGACGAAGGAGGAAAAGCCAAGGCTGAAAAGTGAGGGCAGCATCACCCTGGAAGCCTCTCGTTCCTGTGGCTGCAGGAGGCATTAGTCACGTCTGTCCCTCCCAAGCTCTGAGCATTTGGGTCTCAGGCCGCATGTACAGTCATGCTTGACCCTCTGCTAGCTGAGCTGCACTCAGAGACCTCCAACTCAGCAAGAGCATGGGCATGGGCATTTTTGAGGCACTTGAAGTGCTGAGAAACACTTCTGCCTGGCATGGCTGGTGTCTCCCAAAGGAGACCACGGGGGCTCAACAGTGCTCCCAGCAATGGACCAAACTCCCCATGAAGTTTGGTCTCAAAACACGAGTTTGCAGCAGACACAGCTGGATTCAGCCATTTATAGTATTTGTCCAGTCACTAATACATTTCATCCTGTCTCTTTGGCATAAATACACCCAGAGGCAGTGTCCTGGAGCAACAGGCCCTGCCAGCCACCGCATTTCAAAGTGCCCACAAAAGTCACTCTCAAGCAGCAAAAAAACCCCCACGTCTTTCCTGTAGTTGGCCCCTGGTTTGCTGATCTGCTTGGGAAGGAAGTCCTCACATCAGAGAGGGATACAGGACGCAGCAGCAATACCGTCAGACCTGGTCAGGGCTGTGATCACATCTTGGTACACCTGGCCTCAGTGAACCACCGCTAAGCACTTACTGAAGCTGCCAGATCTGCAGGTTGTCGAATGAGAAGGTTATTATATGTTTAGAGCCCCAGACACTTAAGAAGGATCAAGTCATTCGGATTTTAAACCTTATTGTGGCTGAAACCCACACAACTCTTGGGAAACTGGACAATTATACAATTAAAGGGTTGCATCTTGCCTCTAGTCAGAAATTAGTTTTCACTTCCCAGCACTGGAGCTAATTACAAGTTTTGGCTGCCAGACTAAGAGTAGCCCATTCCCGTATCTCTGCTCCCACGGAAGTTATCAAATTGCACTTAAGCTTCTCCTGATGGTTTACGAGCCAACTTAACAGGCAAATATTCTTGAAGCTCTCACACTTTCTATGTTGATCTTCTTTCACAAAGGAGTTGAACTCTGTCCAGATATTCATCTTCCCTGACCTTGACTTCCAGAGTTTCTGGAGGCATCAGCACCCAGGACTTCAGATTTAGATAGCACAAGGGGAATAGTTTCCCTTAAGTACGAATTACTAAGTGTGCCTTTAGTGACAGAGTAATTGGTTTATTGGCTGGATGGTCGCACTCAAAGAGTTGCGGTCAATGGCTCAATGTCCAAGTGGACACCAGTGAGGACTGGCGTTCCTCAGGGGTCGGTATTGGGGCCGGTCCTGTTTAACATCTTTGTAGGTGACATGGACAGTGGGATTGAGCGCGCCCTCAGCAAGTTTGCTGACAACACCAAGCTGTGCAGTGTGGTCGACACGCTGGAGGGAAGGGATGCCATCCAGAGGGACCTTGACAGGCTGGAGAGCTGGGCCCGTGTGAACCACATGAAGTTCAGCAAGGCCAAGTGAAAGGTCCTGCACGTGGGTTGGGGCAACCCCAAGCACTAACACAGGCTGGGTGGAGAACGGATTGAGAGCAGCCTTGGGGAGAAGGACTTGGGGGTGATGGCTGACAAGAAGCTCACCATGAGCCGGCAACGTGCACTTGCAGCCCACAAAGCCAACCGTGTCCTGGGCTGCATCCCCAGCAGCGTGGCCAGCAGGGCGAGGGAGGGGATTCTGCCCCTCTGCTCCGCTCTCGTGAGACCCCCCCTGCAGTGCTGCGTCCAGCTCTGGGGCCCCCAACCCAAGAGGAGGACATGGAGCTGTTGGAGCGAGTCCAGAGGAGGCCATGAAGATGATCAGGGGGCTGGAGCACCTCTGCTCTGGAGACAGGTTGAGAGAGTTGGGGCTGTTCAGCCTGGAGAAGAGAAGGCTCTGCGGAGACCTTCTAGCACCTTCCAGTACCTGAAGGGGCTACAGGAAAGCTGGAGAGGGACTTTTTACAAGGGCAAGTAGTGACAGGATGAGGGGGAACGGTTTTAAACTGAAAGAGGGGAGATTGAGATGAGATATGAGGAAGAAATTCTCTCCTGTGAGGGTGGTGAGACCCTGGCCCAGGTTGCCCAGAGAAGCTGTGGCTGTCCACTCCCTGGCACTGTTCAAGGCCAGGTTGGATGGGGCTTGGAGCAACCTGGTCTAGAGGAAAGGTGTTCCTGCCCATGGCAGGGGGGTTGGAACTGAATGGGCTTTAAGGTTCCTTCCAACCCAAACCATTGTGTGATTCTATGACTCTACGATTCTAAGGCAAGACAGCCCAACAACCGCCATATGAATAGCCGAACTGTCACTTCACTTGCTGGAGAATCAGGCTGTTCTTTTACATGCCTCTAAGAAGAAAAGCAGCTTTTCAGAGCAACAGCAATGTCCACAGCAAGGCAGAAGGACAGGAGAAGGTTGCCCATAAATATCAATCAATCACACCTACTCAGCAGCAGAGTGGAGAAAGCCATAGACCTTAGGGAAGAGTAGGTGAGGACCCATGGAACAAACCAATCTTCTGCAGCGATCTGCAGTCCATTAAATACATCAATACCCCCTCCCTCAAAAGGAAGAGCACTAGCCTGCCAGGAATAAAGCACTTCAGGGAGAAGGGCAAAGGTTATCAGGAGCACTAATACCTTTTATCAGGCAAGCTGCCGTATCTGGGAGGAAAGGCAAACTTTGGCGCACACAAGCCTTTGGAAGGGTAGGGCTGAGCATTAGTCTCTAGCTACAGTGCAGCCACTTTCCAGGAGTTCCAGAGAACGGACCCGACCCCTCAGCAGAGACATAACTTTCCAAAATTCATTGACTCCAGGTGTGCCAAAGACATTCACTGCAGAAGCTGTAGGAAGCGAGCTGTCGTCAGGAAAAAGCTCTTCTAGATAATTCTGTATTTGTGAGTGGCTCGTCAAAACAAACACAAACATTTAAAGCCTTAAGTGCTGCGCAGACTAAGCTCTTCACAGGCAAACACATCGTAAAAACGCCGGGCAATGAATTCAAAGAATCTGGTAGCAAAGTACAAGAGGGCCTTTGTGGGCAGTCACCTCAGAGGTGTTGGCTCCTAAAGCCGATGCAAAAAGCAGTTCCTTGAGAAGGGCAGCAAAATCCCCAGTGGCAACGAGCCAAACCAAACTCATTCCTCAGCTCATGTCATGTACAAATATTTGACTAGGGACAAATACTCCATGGGTGTCTCTGAGCATCTCAGCCAAACACCTCTCAGGTGGGAGACATCTACAAGTCAGGATCATTACCTAGGCCAAGGCGTAAAGATAAGAAGCGGTTAATTCCACATAGCTGAGCTTGCTGACCCTACAAATCAGGTACCAAGAACTTCCTACGGCCACCTGGAGCCCTATGGCACATGCTATAAAGACCTGCTTGCCAAAGGTCCCCAGGAGCAGTCTACAGGCAGAGGCAACAGCAGCTCCCAGTGTTACACAGAAGAATACACCCAGGCAGGACTGGGGATGGGGCAGCAGGCTGAATCAGCTGCCTCAGCCCCACCAACCCTTGCCAGCTCACCAAGCCCTTCCCCACCCAAGGACCGGGTCACCCACCAGCCGCTGCACCAGCTCAGCTCGGCAGCAAGGTTCCTCATACGTGATTCAAGAGGCAGAGCTGCTTTTCCTGCTATAGCAATCATCATCCTCAAAAGACAACACTTTGCAAAATCTGAGGCCCGGGCTGATCACGTCCACCAGGCACACACCTGCAGGGTGGGGCAAGCAGGGCAAAAAATGCCCTGGACTCGGCAGCAAGAGGATTTAGGGAGGAGAAGGCAGTAATCTGCCTTAGGTTTTGACATGAGCTACCACTGAAGGACGCTTCCGCAAAGGCAAGAGGGTGGGACCTGAATTTTGTCTCTCAACCCGAAGATGGAAACACAGTAATCGTGAGGTCAAAAATACACTGAAGTGTGGGAGGTGGAGTAACAGACTTCTGAAAGGTCCAGGTTGGGGCTTTGGCCCAAAAATGCTGCAGCAACCTGTGCTCGTTGTCTAGTCATACCTGTAACTGCTCCTCCTGGCCATCACGACTCAGAAGGATCAAAGAGTAGCAGCGGGAGCTGGAAACACCACTTCCAGGCCCTGTTCAAACCTGAGGTGGAAATTTCAGCTAGTGAACATCCTGAGGTTACTCCAGCTCTCCATTCTTCTGGGCAAGCTACACAGAGAAGAGTCTGAACCTTTGAGGAGAGGTAGAGGGAGCTGGGCTGGGTAAGCACGGCAAAGAGAAGAGGAGACTGAACAGCTGTCTGCAACAAGCAGAAGGGCAGCTGCAAAGATGATGAAGACTCATTTCAGTTGTTGCAGACAAGGGGGAAATACCCACAAATGACAGTTTGTGAGTGGAGCCCAGAAAAAGCTTCTTCATTAAGAGGTGGTGCAATCCTGGAGCAGGCACCCGGAAAGGTGGGATCTCCACCCTTGGAGGTTTTCCAGATGCAGCCAAACCTGCTCAGAGCAAACCTCCAAGAATAGCTCCAAACAGGGTATAAAATACGCTGTGTTGCCTGGTCTGCGTGCCTAGGTGAAGACCAGAAGCAGATATAATCAAGGTCTATAAGCACTATAGGGAAGATGAAACCTGATCCTCAAGGCTTGATCTATGAGCCAATGGCAAAACACAAAGCTGAGGTCAGAAGAGCCCAAAATGGAAAAAAAAAAAAAAGGAAATAGACAGTGATCAGAGGCACCAGGAGCAAGCGGAGCTTCTGTAACTCAGAGCTTTGTCATCCAGATGCAGTGCCTCTTCCCAAAAGACCTGCTCAAAGTCTGAAAAAGGTCTCTAGGCTTGATCCAAGGACCACACATTAGCCTCTGGTTTATTCTCCTGGAAGCACTGTAGCTACTCCAGCCACGCAACTTGTCCGTGCTAGGAAGCAGATGTTATTACTCTGGTCCCCTAACCTAGCAGAGAAGCACCAGTTGCAACCTGCATCTTCTTATAGACCCCAATTAGTGCAGAGATCAAAGTCTTGTCGTGGGGAATGAGGTGTTTATTAGGATTCCCTCCAGACAGGCGCACGCTACTACTCCACTCATGAACAGACTTTCCACTGTGCTTGGGCTGCCTTCCCCAGCAGTTACCTTGAAGGAACAATTTGGAAGCAGTCAAAGTGTTGTATCATGGGACATAGGCACACTCTTAAGGGTTAAGAGGACTTACCTGTAATTACCACAGCCGCTGCACCCATCATCTTAGCAACAATCACGTTAACAAGGCCAATTGGTCCTGTGTACAAAGGGAAGAAAGAGAACATGCACAACTCCCAGACAGCACCAGCTGCAGACTCTGAACATGCCCAGAGCTCAGCATGTTCCTATGCTAAACGAGGATCCGACTGTGTTTCCAGGTGGGCATTTCTGGGATCGCAGCATCACCACGATCGCCGGGTAGTGAGACCAGCTGCTGAGAGAGCACCTATTGCTACATGAGGGGCTCTGCAAGGAAAACGCCACCCGCTCCTCTGCTCCCTCGAGCTGGTAGGCTCAGCACACCCAGACACTGCACTGCACATTTGGGCTGCTCGAAATGCAGCACCGTAGTGCAGCATGGGCAAGGACAGCCTCAAGGTCCCCCTCAGCATCGCTGTAACTCTGCCATGACCCATGCTTACAGCACAGCCTAGAAGCACAGCTTGCACCCTGTCCATCCCCCTCCACACTGCGGCAGGCAGAGAACTCAGGGACTCAATATGTTCACCGTACCAGAGCCGGACACGAAGACTTTGCTTCCCAGAGTGACTCCTGCTCTTTTGCAGGCATGGATTCCCACCGAAAGGGGCTCGATAAGGGCTCCTTCTTCAAAGGTGACATTATCTGGAAGCCTGCAAGAACCAGACACAAGCAACAGTCACCAAAGAGGTTTATGAGGGAGATGAAGAAAGTCACGACACTCAAAAACCAAACATGGGTCTAAATCACAGTGGCAAAATACAATCTCACCCTTGGTCTGAGAAATGCAGGCCTGGAAGGCATTTCAAGAGGTTATATTGCCTCTCTCCCTCCTCTGAAGCAGCATCAAGTGCACCTAAACCAGTGAGCTTTTCCCAAGCACCAAACACAGGGACCCACAAACTTCCCCACATCATCTCTCCAGTACTTGGTGAGTCAACCCAAAAACTCCTTTGCCACTTGTTCCCTTTGGAATAAATCCCACAGTTGTGTATGCACCACCCCAAAGGCTGCCCGATAGCTGGGACCCATCAGTGAGCTCCCAGACCCCTCATCTGGGTTGAATCATTCAGCTCCATGCCTTTAGAAAGCATCTTGCTGCCAATGGTGATGTGACATAAAGCAAAGGCAGCCAGCTCCAGGTCTCCCTATCACACCCTGGATGTCCTCTCCTGATGCACCAAGTGTTTCAACCAGAGGACTGGTCCCACCACGCACCCTCCCAGCAGTCAGGGAAAATGTGTACAGCGGGCATCAAACACCTTTTGGACAGAAACAGCAGCTAGCCTAAGTGATGGAAAAAAAGGAGTGGGGGGTGAAACCCTTCTGAACTGCTGACAGAAATAAATCTGAGCCTCACAACACAGCCCTCCAGAAAGCCCCCAGCGTGGGCTCTCACACAGCGGGTGCTGGGAGCTGTGTCTGTGAAGAAGGTCTTTCTGACAGCCCTGGGAAGCTCGAGGTCAGATCTCAGCCAGGCCAACAGGAAGACAAAGTAACGGAAATAACAGTGGTGGGAAGACAGCTGTGTGATATCTATATGTCCCTTACCTCCAGGAGGCATTAAAGGCCTGACTCCAAGAGTTCAGTTGTCTCAGAGTTGGGCATCACATTTGCTACTACTGGGTCTGGGCACTGCCCCATCCACGAAGAAGGCAACTTTGCAGCATGATCGCACCTCCATCAAATTACTCAGAGCACCCAATGCGAGTCTGCCCACCAGCAGAAGGGCAGACATCTGCCCAAATACGCGAGAGCCCACTGAGCTCAGCCATCATCTTTTCTTAGCAGATCTGTGCTGACAGAGCAACTTTATGCCAGGGAGCAGCACCAGCTCCAGGCTTTGCATTTCAAAGCTTAAAAAAAAAAATTAGCCAAAGTAATATTTACTAAATTGGAGAAAAAAGCAAAACCATGGAGAAGACAGCCACAAACCAGCCACTTCCTCCCAAGTAAAAACTTGTGATGTTGTCAGAAAATGTTGTTTTAACAACACACAGGAAATCAGCGACAGCGGGTCTGGACAGTGAGAAGTTAGTCCCATCCAGACCAGCGTCTGATCCTGACAGCAGCTGCTTGGGATCTGCTTTGAAAGAAGCTTCCTGCCTGAGGACTCTCATGAGAAGAGCATTCAGGTGCCTCCTTCCAACTGATGTGATCCTGAACGCTTCCTCTGCAGACACCAAAGATCAATCCCAAGGATGTTCCTGCTCATGGAAGTACCAGCTCCATACAGACTGAGAAAGAACGAGCTCCACAGGTAGACCAGACTCAGGGAGCCACTACCTTAGACTGTTTTTAACTCCTTGTGTAAATGCACTTATGTGGGTATAACATTGCAGAGGTTTATTCAGGTTTCTAGCATATTTGCCAGAGTACTTAAGCACAGACTTGCTTTTAAGCAAATGTGTCAGTCCTGCCACAATTAAGAAGATACTCAAGTTTGCTGAACTGGATATGAAAACAGACGTGCCATGCTGGCAGCTTAGTGGGGCCACTCAGCGCCACACAATAAAAAGCAGCTTTGCAGGGACACTGCTTTCCGTTCCTGTTCTGCTCTAAGTAGGGTGACTTTGTTTCAAACGACAGAGCGAGGTGCCAGCAGTCAATGTGGTGTTTCCTGAAAAGCAGCAGTAAAGCTAGCTCAGCTCAAAGAATCAGACAAAGACCTTCAGGCACCATCCTAAGAAGGCAAGGATTTAAAAAGACAGCAGAAAAGAAATCAAGAGCAGGGAGCAAATGAGAAAAGGAAAATAATTAAAGCGTAAAACAGTGGTGACATCCCAGGAAACAAGTGAGAAATGTTTGTTTATGTCTGGCATCAGAAGGGATAAACTACACCTGCCCGACAAATCCTTTGCAAAGTGGCTTCCATCCAAGCCTTATACATGTTATTTATGCATCAGAGAGCACTAAAACCTGTTGTGTTCAAGTAAAGAGTGCTCACTGCAATACTCAACAGGGCCAAGAGGTGATTGCTTCAGCTAATGCCCCCCAGGGAGTATGTATCTGTCTGCAGAGGGAGCACCGACTAACTTGTAGCAGTAGCTGGCACTGTGCTTGTAGTAGCGGCACAAGTTCCCATCATCGGGAGGCGTCGCGCAGAAGAAGATGGTTGGAGACAGGTTATAACGGCCGGTTTTGCAGAACTCATCCATTTCTCTTGGGACGCCGGGCTCGATGGCCACCCGATCACCTGCCGGGTTGGAAGCAGATCATGTTACTCAGGAAGAAGTAACATAGGTTACGAGCATGAGCACATACCTATGAGCACACAGGTATGAGTAGCACCGAACAACCACGGAAGACAGCATGAAACCCTGGCAGAACAGAAGCATGAGGGACACCTGCTAAGTGAGGAAGATCACGCTGCACACACCAGGCAAGTTCCTAAGACTTCCATCACGGCAGCCTCATCACCAAGATCTTCACAGTTACTTGAAAAGAGCCGGTGTTTCAGAGGCACAGACACAGAGCAGATGGAAGCTCAGTCACACATAAACCTCTCTCCAGCTGCCTTGCACTCAACCTTAGCATGTGAAAAGGCAGCCCTGACCCCAAGCAATCAGATTTTTTTCAGAATCTGTAGTAAGCATAAGAAGAAATAATTAGGTCAAAGTGAGTGAGCTCTGCTGGCCACCACACTGGCAGCTGGAAAGGGCTGGTCCTTGGGAAGGAATCTCATAGTGCAGAAGCACACTCAGGAGTCAGGCAGGACTCATCGGGGAACAGAGACATCTTGATGCTACGATGGAGTAACCCAGACTGTTGGAAGGACACATGCTGCAGGACAAAGAGTAATTATTTAATTGCAATCACGAGGCAGGGTGGACTAAAGAAAACAACTGTGTGACCACAGTACAACTTGCAAGTATGCAAGGGACACAAGACAGCCCATCTTATTTGGCAGAGGAAGCCAATCAAATCCAAATCTCTCAGCGAAGCTCTCTACCAACAGGTTTTCAGTCAGGCATGGTAACAAGCAGGAGGACGGATTGAAGCAAAGAGCCAACTAGCTCACTGCACCACCTCTGATATGGCCAGCAGGGGATGTCTGGGGGTGAGAGGAGCAGGACAAGCACATACTGAATGTTCTCCCAGCCTCCCATTATATTTGGCTGCGGGGCCTGCCAGGCTGCACGTGGTTTCTTTGTATGTAGCAACCGTCAACAATTTCTCCTCCACCTTCCACCATGTAAACTTTTAGCATCCACGTCACCCTTTGCCAAGGAGGCCTGCAGGTCTGCTACATCTTAGGTAAATGCTGCACCTGGCTCCCATTGTCCCTTGCTCTTGTATTGGAGGAACCAGAGAACAGGCAACATTTACATGCCCTCTCCCTGCCCTCCACAAGCCTTCAGACCTGTGTCACATGTCCCTGAGTTGTCTCTCCAGCTCTTAGCTCAAGTTCCTAACTTAGTCATTCATCAGAGAGACGCTGCTCCACATCTCATCATCTCCTTGTCCTCCTCTGAAACTTTTTCACTTCTTTTATACCCCTGTGGAAAGGAGGAGACCAGAACTGCATGCAGAGCTCCAGATGTGAAATGATGTCCTCTTGATTGAGTCTCTGTCCCTTTCCTAATACTGATTTGTATTTTTCACTGTTACTGAGCCAACATTCCCATGCACTGTGTCAGAGCCAAAGGTCTCACTCTTCACCAGCAACGGTCAGCCCATCGTTTTAGATACAAAGCTGGTTTTGCTTCTTCTGTCATGGACACCACTACGTGTTTATCTGCATTGAATTTCACCTGCATCTTATTGCCCAGGCTCCCTTAAGGTCTCTCTGTAACTCTTGCTAGCTCTCCTGTGTCGTCTCCACCCTGCCTAAGTTGCTATATTATATTATAAACTTTGCAAAATTCACTGCTCAGCCCATTTTCTATGACATTCACAAGCACAGTGAACTGTAGAGGTCACACCACGAGGCCTGGTGCAGTTGCTCCAGTGACCTCTCTCCACTGCAGGAGGCCGTTTGCTCCTTCAAGAACACACACAGCGAAGAAACATTAACAGCAGGTTGTTGGCAAGAGCAATGCACATGGTTTCTGAACCTTGAGCTAGCTTCTTCAAAAGGCACCTTGTACCAGCATACACTCTGCTCTGCATTAAAATGAAGTCAGACCAGCTCAAGATATCCCAGGAGAAAGCACACCTAAGAAATGCCATAAACTACAGTAGCCAAGCCTGGTGATAAATAGCAGCACAGTGACACTCTTTGAAGGAAGAAGGTCACACTGTGCAATTCACAGCTCAGATCATCAGGTAAATTTACCTAACAAAAAAGAACAGCCTGTTATCAACACACTCTCAGGAACTCATTAGCAGGAAAACAAATAAAAAGATAGTTTTGATTCCAGTTACCTGGTTTCAGATGAGTCACTCCTGAACCCACTTTGACGACAGTCCCGGAAGCTTCATGTCCCAACACCATGGGGTCCTTCACCACAAAATCCCCAATTTGACCGTGCTGCCAGTAGTGAACGTCAGACCCGCAGATCCCAACAGAATGCATCCGCAGGAGGACCTCTGCCAGAAAAGGAAAAAAGGTTCCTTGCAGAAAAACTCACCTTCTCGGGCACTGGGAGAGCGCACGTGTGCTGTCCCTGTGCCCCACAACAAAGGCCAAGCCAGCACTGAAACACACGAATTTACTAGTATTAAATAAATGTACCAGAAGTGCACAGGCACACGTTAGGATGGATGGTATCATGAGACACCTGCTGAAATACAAAACTATTCACGGATTTACAAACCAGGAAAGCTTAAAATACGGTAAGACCCCTGTCAACAAAAGCTAATACAATCTAAGAGGGGTGTGACCATTACTGGAGCAAGTCCATTTAATTTTTCCTTCTCCCTTAGCTACAATTTCAGCCCTGGAGAGTTAGTGAATCAAATTTCTATCAGCCCATATGCCTAGCCTATTAATATTTAGTCCTGCAATAAGATCATCTGACATGTCCCAAGAGCTGTTTAATGTGAAATACATGAACTGATGAAACAGGAAGCAAAAAAAGCCAGATAAAGGGGTGTATCTGTGCCTGCTCCAGCTCTTCTTTTCAAGTGGAAATGCAGCATTATCTGTTTCAGCCACACATTCTTTTTTGGATTGTTTTATATTTTCTCAGAAATATTTTATCTCTTTATAATATCAAGGAGCGACAAAAGAGAATGAGAAAAGAAAGAGATCAGTAAAGAAAGAAGACAGAAGCAGTCATCTCTAGACCTACCATTGGGACCCGGTTCTGGGATCGGACGGTTTTCCTATGGACAAAAAGGAGAAAAAAAAAAAAGCGTTCAGCTGCTTGTGCATAGCCATGGGAATACCTCGTGGGAAATCAGTCCGGGTTAGCTCAGGTAAATCCATAAGCAGAGCAGGTTTTTTGTTCTGTCTGCCCAGTAAGACATTGCTGTGCAACAAGGAGGGATACAAATGTGCAGCCCACACCTCCTCCCTAAGCTCAGCTCATTTTGCTTGCACGGTGGAGTAACGTGGGCATCCGTTACGACTGAGCACACAGCCGGCTTGTAAATCAACTCTCCAAACTATTTTACAGTAATTTCCCCCTCCCTGCCCAGACAAGAGCCACATACTAAACTTTCCTGCCCTGGAACAGCCTCAAGTTTCAGCAGAACCCTTCATCCCACTGGCTGACAAAAAAATTCACTGTCATCAGGAAGATTCTGAACCATCTATTTCTATAAAGTATTAATATTGCAGTGTTTATATTATTATTATAAATAATAGGAAATATTTTTACTACATAACAATAACTCAGTGTATAAATCAATTGCAAACATTACTGTAAATGACATTTAAAGTCACATCCTCTCACAACTGGCATGACACCTCTTTATGGAAGGAATGATAAAACCAGGATTATACATGTAGTCACTTGGCCCCAAGTCACCCTTCCACCCAAAAGGTCTGCAGGCCTTTTGCCTTCACTGAACTCCCTCAGCTGCCTCAAAAGACAAAGGAATAATTTTGTTGGGTTTTACAACACCAAGACAGTACGATACCCACCTAGCACCCACCTCTAGGATCACGTCTCTAAGAAAAGCCCCACCAAAGGATTTAGTGCCAACAATGAACTCTTCATAAGCCATTTGCTGCTCAAATTTTCATGCGTCTTAGACCCCTTTACCCACAGCCCAAAACTGGGCACAAGGCCTTCGAGCAGATCTCCTATTCACACAGTTCCTCTTCAAAAATTTGGTGCATATACATGAGTGAGCCCACGGTGGGTTATTTCTCCTTGCAAGAGCATCTTCAGATAGCAAGAAAACTGATCTCTGGATTTGAGATGAGCAATTGCTTTACAGCAGTCCTCCACATATTAGCTTCACCGGTTAGAAGCTGCTGCCTAACAACGAACTCAAGATTTTCTGCTGCCCTACTGCAGAGAAAGCAGGGTATCCCTTCCTGCTTTTGGGGAGCGCTGGTTTGCATTTTAGCTAATTAAATACATTCTCTATCCCAGCATATTCCTCAGCTTGTATCAATCTAAACATCACGAAAAGAGAAATTCTGGAAATGCATTCTCAGAGCACTGCTCTGTTAAAACACCTGCTGAGTAATCAGTGCTGTAAGTGGCCAGGATGGCCCAAATTCTGTGGCCTGAAGTGCAAATCAAAGTAAAACTCAACCTACTGAAATTTTCAACGCTCAGAACTACATCTGCATTTTTTTCTATGTGGTGTGTTTGTTTTGTCCCGCTAAAGACACAGCCCAGAGCTTTAGTTTTTAAAAGCAGTTGATCTACGTGTAGCCCCTTATGCAGATAAGGTCTAATAAATGTGCAGTCTGGTAACGCATCAGAGGTACAGATCACCTCAGCCATCTCAAAGAGACTGAACGGAACAGTGAGAGATAAAGCAAGCCAACTTCCAGCTGAAAACATGTATGTGGCATTCCTCAGCCCAGAAAAAAAAACACTTTTTTTCAGTAACAGCTGTGCCAAAAAACAGACATCTCAGGGGAAAGGGAATCCTCCAGCCTGATGTGTAGAAAACAGGGAGTGAGCAAACTGAAAGACCCCAAAATATTGCAGGATGCACGTTCTGCTTGCTGTCTGTTGTCACTGAGACGTTCAGAGACAGCAACTGGTGTAACTGAGGGTGTGAAGGAAACGCAGCAAATGTTTTCTGTGAAAGGAGACATATAAAGAGAGGTTATGGTACCTGCACAAAAACCAATAAATCCTCAAGGGGCAGCGAATGGGAACCTGTGGCAACTGTCTAAGATCAAGAAGAGAGTCAACAAAAATGAAGCCAACACATTTTTGCATAATGCAGGTCAGCTGCTGAAGTCACGGTGACTCTCCCCATGGGCAACACGTCCACAAGAATCAAGAAGGGTGTGGGAATTCTGGGGAAAATGATCTCACCTAACTTTAGGTATCAATAACGCAGATAAGAAGTCCAGAGTTCACTACCTAGACTCCTTACATGATCAGTGGGGCAATGGAATGAGTGCCACTCACATCGTGCCAAAGAAACTTTAGAGAAGCCCAGGAGGATCACACTCCAAAGGGCTGCCAGTAAGGTCAGGGGAGCACTGACAACCACCTCCGATGTCTCCAGCAGTATGAAAATCCCAAGAAAAACTCTGACATCTGGGCACAAGCCAGTTTAGAGACCAGCAATGTAGATGGGACGGAGCCAGCATCCACCCACACAAGTCTCATACACCTTTCTAAATCACAGGGTTTTGGAAATGTGTTCTTGAACTACAGGGACCACCTCAGTTCTCACCCGCTGTGGCGATGCCTTTTATTTCTAGAAGAAGTCAGGCTGCACGTGCTTCTAGTGAAACTGCAGTTATATCAAAGGGTGCCACAAAGGAATTACCCACACGAACACCGCTTAGCCTTTGGCACGTGTTGCATGAGCTGTGCAGGAGGGGTAAAAAGTCAACTGCTTCCCTGGTAATCATCCTCCAAACAAGCTGCTGCAGGTATCCAAAGTCTGCGTGTTCGTAAGAGCCCTGCTGCCGGAACTGTTTGTACAGAAAACTGCCTGTCAATGTCTGCCCATGTCAACCTTCCTTCTCTGAGTTGGCACTTGCCGAACTGGCCAACACGGATCCTCAGCGGCACGGCAGTGATTCAGCACCCGGGAACACCCCAGCGTTCGCAGCCAGAGAAGCAGAATCAGTCTGAGGCACCAACCGAAAATAAAGCCCCCCCATCTCCCTGAGGGTAATGGGGCACATGCTCCCTTTGAACCCTCCTTCCTGCTTCTCTCTTGGGCTCTCATGAGCTGGACGAAGCAACACAGCACCCTCCATTTCTGTTTTCTGGGAACACCTTCTCCCAGGACCATCAACCGAACAGCACCCGCTGCCCGTCCCTCTGCTCCCTGTCCCCTCTTCCCCCCGCGCCACCCAAAGAGGGGCCCGGGCAGCCCTTAGCCTTTGGGCTCCCCTCACCTCGCCTGCCCCGCGGGTCAGCTCCCCCAAGCACGGGGGGCTGCCGCTGCCCTTCCCCGCTCCCAGCCCGGGGCCAGTTCAGCTCACTGACCCGGCACCACTCGGGGGGACCGGGGGGGAACGGATGCCCCCCGCCCCGCTCAGCCCCGGTGAGCTCCCGGCCCCGCGGGGCGGCCCGGCCCGGCCCGGCCCGGCCCAGCTCCCCCTCTACTCCCGCCCGGCCGCGCTGCGGGGCCGCCCCCGCCGCCATGAGGCCCGGCCCGACCCGGCCCGCGTCAGGGCCGCAGCGCCGCCGATCGCGGCCCCGCTCCCGGCCCCCTCCGCCCGGGTCACGCCGAGCCGAGCCGAGCCGAGCCGCGCCGCGCCGCGCCGCGGCGGCCCCGGCGCGGCCCGCTCCCCCCCGGCCCGTACCAGGCGCAGGTCCCCGGCTCGGTGCACCACCACGGCCAGGTTCTGCCCCGGCGCCGCCATGGCTCGGCTCGGCTGGGCTCAGCGCGGCACCCGGGTCCAAAGGGCCGGCGGCGGGGCCTCCCGCGGTGGGGCCGCCCCTCTGCCCCCGGCCGCCCTCCGCGCCAGGCCCGGCGCCGCCCCCGCGGCACGGAGCGGGCAGGCCCGGCCCCAGACCCCGGCGCCAGGCCCCAGGCCCAGGCCGCGGGCCCGGCCCCAGGCCCCGCTGGGCCTCCCCGACAGGGGGGAGCATCGGGCCCCCGAAGCCCCGCGGACTCCCCCCGCCGCCGGCAACGCCTGGGGAGTAGCTTTAGCTGGGGGCCCGCTGGTTGCCCTCCCTGCACCTCCACCCCAGCCAGACACAGCTTGGGCACGGACGCAGCAGTCTCAGTGTTTCAGAGCATAACTGGGGGACATCGGGTCCTGTCCCCTCTCATGTCATATCCGCCCAGGTGCCTTCTGCTTCTGTGCTAAAGGGAGTGAATTGGTTCATCCCACCGCCGGTGCGGAGCGAGCATCACCGTGGCGCCGTGCACTTTGGCTAAAACTCAACCAAATGTGGGTGCATGGGCTTGCCTGGACCCAACTCTACGCAGCATTGTTGGAATGTGGGTATCTCAGCTGGGAGAATGGGTTATTGGGGAAAAAACTTGAGCTTACGGGGATTCTGGGTTTCAGGGCTAAGAGGTTTTCTGCCCAAGATCCTTGGCTAATGGAGTTGGCAAGCATCTCAAGAAGGTTAGCTGTTCCTGTGCTCCCTAAGAGGACTGGGAAGCTAAAAGCTTTCCGAGCTTGACTTCCTTGGAAAAAGTAGAAAATTTACAGGCTACGTCATGCAAAGTTGCCAGAAACAGATAAAAATAGCCTGCATTTCTAACATTATTGCTTCCTTCTGCTTGCATGAATGGGAGTATCTATGAATTGCTTTCCTTCTTGCAAAATGTGCCACCTTCCAGGCAGACGAGGGCTGGTGCATTTCTTCTCTCCCTATCAGGGTCATTCCCCATAGTGCTTATCTGAGTCAGAGTCAACATCAAATTAGTGGCTGTGAGCCACCCCTGTGGTTACTCTGAGGGCAGGGGAAGGAGCGTGTGTGTGAGGGAAGTCATGATGAAATGCCTTACTCCATGTTTACACAGCAATGCAATTCCTGCCGCATCCACTGCCTCAGTGGATGAAGCAGGAATATTTACATCTCTGCAAATTATGGAAAGATGGGGAACAGCCATCTCTTCCTGGCCATGCTAGTTTTCTCAAGACACCTCTCCTTTTGGGGACATATTTGCAGCTAGCCTCCCAACTTGACTCGCCGTGCAAATTGTCTGCGTTGTTCTGTCTGCATCCCAGCTTGGAAGTCGCTGTGAAATCCCACAGCTGTACCAGCAACATGCAGCCTCGCCATTTGGCTTCATAAATCTGAAGAAACACTGGAGGAACATACTTGGGGCTCAGCTGAGAACTTGGGGCTCTTGCTACAATACAAGCCCTTTGGGTCACAGGAGTCATCTTCAGCTGCCACAACACTAGTTCTCGCTCCCCTGATGAACTCTCTTCCCCAATATAGCTGATTTTCAGATAGAACCCTGAATTAAGTGGAGTTGCCCAGAATTAAGCATGTCCAGGGATGCCCAGGAAGCTGGTGATTCCCATGGGGCCTTATCCCTCCTTGTCTCCAGGGAAATTTCTCACAGGCTCAATGTTTTCCCCGGGTAATTTATCTCCATTTGAAACTGCCTCTGTTTCTTGAGGCACAGTTGCAGGCTGCCATTGCAAAAGCAGTGCTGGCTCCTTGCTTGCTGCAGCGCACACCGAGATTTCCTCTGTGTGCATCAAACAGACCAGGCCAATGGCAGCTGTGCTGGGCAAGCCAAAAAAGTATGTTTCAGTTGCCACGGGCTTTGTTTTGCTGTGAAAGTGGCTTTTGTGCTGTTTTGATCTGCTTTTGCATGCCAGGGGATGCTCTGAAGAACCCAACCTCTGGCTGCTGCTGTGTCCAAGGTGTCACTGCCTTCACGGGGCAGGGTGGCAGATTTAAAGTGCTTTGGTTCTGTTGTCTTCTCTCCCAGGAGGAACTGGTGGTGCTGGCTCTTCTTCTCAAGGCACAGTGATGCCCTCAGCCAACATGGTCCTGTGGCCAGACAGACTCTGCTCCTGCCCTGCAGCAAGATGGGGAGGAAAGTGGTTCCTTGCCATCATTTGGGCAGACAAGTGTTTTTTTGGGGGGGGGCAGAACTGGTTCCTTCAGCTCTTCTGCCTGCCACGACTGTCAGCACTGTGTCTTCAGTTTCCTCCCCTTCTCTTTCCCACTTTCCTCCTGGATCAGATCCACTTCACATTTTCTGTCTGTGTTTTCTCCGTCGGTATTTGCTGCGTGGCAGCTAGCTTCAGCGTGCAGACTGGGTCTGCTCTTGCTTCAAAATCACAAGGACTTCACCAGCCACTACAAGTCCTCTGAGATCCTGGTTTAAAAGAAGTTTTGAATCTCTTGCCATGGTCCATTTCTCTTTGTTTGCCTTCAACACTACCTGGCAAGCTCTTTTAACTGACAACCAAAGCAAGCTCTAAACAAAACATACTTAGAACTTTGTTACATATTTGTTTCTTTTTCACTTATGCTTTTGGGCATCCAACTTTTTTTTACTGACCACAGAGGTCGTTCACATTCCTTCAAGCACACAACAGTGGTGCTATAAAGATCACCTCATAACCATAAGTTGACCTTGCAAAACAATCCTTACTGCCATAACAGCTTTGCTTTGTATTAGCTCAGGAAAAATATGTATTTGCCTTTTTAGTCAATGATCAGGATTATCGTTGCCTTGCTAGGTAAGAAGATAGATGCTTTGTTGACATGACTGTAGGTCAGTTCACTTATAGCAGTCAAACTTGGCATGTATTTTCCTTGTTGGCAAGTTATGAAACACACCTCTGGACCATCTCAGGTGAGGAGAGGGGTGACATGACCTCAGGGGGACTCATCTCTGTGTCTTGGAGGAGGAGCTCCCCTGAAACAAAGGGCAGCGTTGCAGGTCGCACACCCGCCAGTTCCCCGTGGAGGGTGAGGACAGTGTTTTGGACCCCAGGCTCCTTGCAGTGATCCTTCAGCCATCCCATGTGGTGGGGCAGCCTTGGGTGTGGTGTTGGTCTGGGGGGCCTGTGTGGAGCAGCCAGATACCTGCTGTAAGCATCAGGTGTCAGTGCAAGCCTCTGCCTGGTCCAAAATGTAACCAAAGGGCTGAGCCCGATCTCTCCACCTTCATGAGTTCTCCATCTCCATGCACAGTTCAAGCAGGACTTACCTTGGAGGCAGCTACTTTTATTCCCCTCCCCTTATTTACCCTATAAAGGATTTCCATGTTTGCCTGGGGGGTGTTGTCACCTTCAACAGGGTCCCTCTGAAGCTTCTTGCACATCCCAGCGTAGCAATTCTATTTCTGACCTACTAGATCAAATGTTTTATCCCAAATTTATGCAGAAAATTCTAAGACGCCTGTCCAGATCTACCAGCACCTTTGACAACAGTTAGAAAAAGAAATCAATTAAAAAATACAGGAATAACTATTTCTTTCTTCCAAAGAGAGGAGATGCCATAACAGCGTCTCAAGCGTAGCACCAGCACCTCCTTTGTCCTCTGAGCACTTCACAAGATGCTCCATTGGGAAGACAGAGGAACATATTGAGATCCAACATTTCTAACCGCCCAGCCAGCTGGGTGGGGACAGGAGAAAATCCTGGAAGCCGTTGTGGCTGCTGGTTATAAATTTTTGCAGCATTGTTCTGTTCTGGGTCAAGCCCTTCACCCATCCCTTCATGTACGTGCCACCACTCACTCCACCTTTTCTATGGTTGCCATGATTTGATCAGATGTTTCCTAAACATGTAGTTATTTGCATAGCTCTCAGATTTATAATTTACTCAGAAGCCACCTCAGCCACTGACTTCCTTGTCTACACCTTGCATGCTGATAAGACACGCTCCATATCATGCCATCAGTGGATATCTATACGTAATTTTCCACAGAAGAGTACAGCTTGGGGAGTCATTTGAAAGGTCCTTCTGGGACAATCGTTTAGCAATCACGTGTCAACTTTTTAAGAGCATGAAGTCATGTGCATTCCCCCTTCCTGGGAAAGGTGGCTGTACCCTTCACGTCAACCATCCGGGTCTGTCCTGACCCCAAGCCTGAGGCAGGACCAGAAGTCCAGTGGCTGAACAGCCCCTCCGCACAGCGTGTTGATTCTCAGAAATACAGAGCTTACAAACAACTTCTTTTGCAAACGAGCTTTGTCCAAATGGCAGCAGTGGATCTGGGACATGTGTGGTGTGGCTGGCGCTAGGGCATGTTTCCACCTATTTTTTTTGTGTATCCTTCTCTGGAATATCCCAAGCGCACATACACAGTAGTGTGAGTAACGCAAGAGGTTTGCAGGCTGTACAAGGGCAGGGTACAAACTGCCATGTAGTCACCCAAGAGAGTTTGGTGGAGTTTAGGGTTTTGAGGCCAGGGTCACAACCCAGAGAAACTCTGCTTTACTCCATGACTAACTCCTGCTTTGCATGCCCAGAAATCACAGAATCAATCAGGTTGGAAGAGATGTCTGGGATCATCAAGTCCAACCATTGCCCTAACACCAGCATGTCAACTAGACCATGGCACTAAGTGCCATGTCCAGTCTTTTTTTAAACACATCCAGCACCTCTCTCTGGTGCTGGAACCACCCCTCTTCAGCCAGATTTGCTAAGACTTCACACAGTGGCAGAGCTCTGTACTTTTACATAACCACGTAGTGGTTAAAGTGCTGGCTCAAGTGCGAGTACAGAGGGGACTGAACCCAGGGCTGCTGGGAGCAGAGAGCCCTGGGCTCTGGTCCTGCTCCTGAGAGCTTATAAGGACAAACTGTTCTCCCAGACAACTGTGGTTATAAAACAGATTTACAAGCAGCAAGATCTTCTTGCTAATGTATTGGAAGTCTCTCATACCGCTTCCTTCCTTGCTCTGACATTGTCACCCCACAAGCAAGTAAATCCCACCCTACCATATCAATGCAACAGCATCGTTCTGTTAATGGTGTAATCACTGAGAGATTTAGCCTACAAGGACCTACTGGGGGTCTCTCATCCAACTCCTGGCCAAAGCAGGGTCAACTTCAAAGCCACATGATGTTGATCAGGGCATTGTCCAGTCTAGTGGTGATGTTCTCGTGGTTGGCGTTCCCTTTCCAAATCTTTGGGCCTGTCCCACAGCTGCACCATGATTATGGTGAGCAATTTTTTCCTTTCCTGCAATGTCCTTACTGTAATTTGAGCTGTTACCTCTTGTCCTTTCTCTGGGCATCTCTGAGAAAAGTCTGAGTCTATCTTCTCTATATCCTCCCTCTAGGTAACTGAAGACAGCAATTTTATTCCCTAGAAACCTTCTCTTCTCCCGTGAGACAAGTCCAGCTCCTTCAGCATCTCCTCATATGCCATGTACTCCAGTCTCAACCATCTTAGTGACCCTCTGCTGGACTTTGCAGTCGACCAACCTTTCTAACACACCTCTGAAGGACATACTCAAAGTCCTGCTTCCACAAACACAGGCAAAATCAAGTGGTCAGTGATGTTACTTCCCCTTCGTTGCAGCATCTCTTTTCCCATGTACCGCCCTGGAGCTATCTGTCTGCATAAGCATCATTATCTTGTTCGTCTCTTTGGCTTTTTTCTTTTTTTTCTGCTACTTGTCACACACCATTGACTCCAGAATGGTTTAAGATCCAGCCACATGGTACTCATGTTCAACCCCAGAGAAATGGCTTGGTCCAGACTCACCAGTGCAGTCAACAGCCTATGTTTTGGGCTTCTAGTATTTCTATTTTTTCATAAGAAATGACCATGACTTTTGATGAAGGAAGAATAGAGAAGCTGCCTGGATGCTTTTCAAAGCTTTTCCTAAGTTCATGATATAGCCACCTCTGAAATCATCATTAAGTCCTCATGGGCAGCTAGGCCCCGATGGATCCATGCAGGAGAGATGAGGCCAGTTTTGGGGAAGCTGTTTCATACCTGGGGGACTGGCTGAAAGAGCAGAAAGCTCCCTGTGAGTGAAGCAGAGAAATGGGGCAACAGAGCACAAAACAAGCGTGGCTTGATGAGAGATGTGGATCGGTTACTGGAGAAAGACTAGCTACAAGGAGGCTTGAAGGCAGAGAGGGGACCCTGGACTGTGGTATGATGGAGACAGGGAGGGTAGTGAGGAGCAGGAATGGAGCTTGGATAATGCATAAGGAAGCTACTATGTTCTCCACGCAGGAATCAAGCTATGCGGAAGGTCCAGCTACTGCTCAGCAGGGATCAATACTCCGAGATAGGTTCTGGGTGATATGAGATTTTTGCACTTTGTCTTTCTCTTGTGCTGGGTCATTCCCCGGGGTGTGTTTCCTGGAAGAGCCTGGCCTTTTTTTAGCACTAGCAGCGCCAGGCTGGAGGCAGTTGTTTGCTGTGTTTTGTAGCCCTATTTAATCCATGCCTGTGCCGTCCACCACTAAGTTCGATGCCAGCAGTATGAAGGAATACTATTAAAAAACCACAGGTCTTTAAACACAACTCAAATAACTAAGCGCTGTGGAATGAATCGTAAACCACACTCCCTCGACAGATGAGGAAACACAGGGAAGCAAAAACATCAAGTGCAGTAAGGAAGCTAGGTACTAGTTTGTTACCCTAGCCCTCAAGGTTTGTTTGGGAAGTTAATAAAAATGTGTTGACATTCTTTCTTGTTAAACAAGTGACCTATTTACAGCAAATTCAACCACACAGGGATAGAAATAAATGCTAGATCTCACAGGGGATTGAGTAACTTCCTTTTCTCAGGGGGTGAAGCTCTTGTTTCTGATGTGGCATGGACCCCATTTCTGAGACAGGTATGAGCAGGAGGGCAGGTATTGGCCCCAGTGGAATCTTGGCCCTTGGATAGCATTAATAGCCCATATGGGCAAAAGAGGTTGAGAATTCAACAAAAACAATATAGAGTATCAGGGTAGATGTCCAGGGGGAAGATGCTGAGAGAAGAAACAAGCTCTGCCCCATGAGCAGATGAGAAGAATGCAAGTGGCCCATGCTGTGAACATCCCCATCCCCAGGAGCAGGGACTTGGATACAGCAGGAGCAGGGACAGGCTCCCGACTGCCTCCTGGGTCCAGTGGAGATTGAACGCCAGCGGGGTAGGATGCCACTGACATAAAAAGTCTACCCGGAAAGCAGGAGCCCTGCTTGGAGAGTACACCCCAAAGACAGACAGAAGACATCTTGTGGGTCCGGTGATAACCCGGGGAGCTGCACATCCAGGTTTTTCCTTCCTTTGGCAGCACCAGACACCTGGAGAGCTTGCCCAGTGTCACAAAAAGGCCTTGAACAGCACAGCAGTTCCCTGTTCAGTGTTTTTCCCAGAAACGTGGAGAGCCTAGCAGTGAAGTCTCCCAGGAGGGGGCAAACTCAAGTGGAAGAAGAGGGTGTACAGATCGTGGAAGGAGGGGCTGGCCACTTGGGAGGAATATAAGTCTGTTGTCAGAGGATGTAGGGAGGCAACTAGGAAAGCTAAGGCCTCCTTGGAATTAAACCTTGCAAGAGAGGTCAAGGACAACAGAAAGGGCTTCTTCAAATACATTGCAGGTAAAGCCAACACTAGAGGCAATGTAGGCCCACTGATGAATGAGGTGGGGGTCCTGGAGACAGAGGATAAAAAGAAGGCGGATTTACTGAATGCCTTCTTTGCCTCTGTCTATACTGTTGGAGGCTGTCCTGAGGAGCCCTGGACCCCTGAGGCCTCAGAAGAAGTCAGGATAGAGGAGGAGTCTGTCTTGGTTGATGAGGGCTGGGTCAGGGACCAATTAAGCAACCTGGACGTCCATAAATCCATGGGCCCTGATGGGATGCACCCGCGGGTGCTGAGGGAGCTGGCGGAAGTCATTGCTAGGCCACTCTCCATCATCTTTGCTAAGTCGTGGGCAACGGGAGAGGTGCCTGAGGACTGGAGGAAAGCGAATGTCACTCCAGTCTTCAAAAAAGGGCAAGAAGGAGGACCTGGGTAACTATAGACCGGTCAGCCTCACCTCCATCCCCGGAAAGGTGATGGAACAACTTGTTCTTGGTGCTGTCTCTAGGCACATCAAGGATAGGGGGATCATTAGGGGCACTCAGCATGGCTTCACCAAGGGGAAGTCATGCTCAACCAACTTGATAGCCTTTTATGAGGATGTAACCTGGTGGATAGATGATGGTAAAGCTGTGGATGTGGTCTATCTCGATTTCAGTAAAGCGTTTGACACGGTCTTCCACAGCATCCTCGCAGCTAAACTGGGGAAGTGTGGTCTGGATGATCGGGTAGTGAGGTGGATTGTGAACTGGCTGAAGGAAAGAAGCCAGAGAGTGGTGGTCAATGGGACAGAGTCCAGTTGGAGGTCTGTGTCTAGCGGAGTCCCGCAAGGGTCAGTACTGGGACCAGTTCTATTCAATATATTCATTAATGACTTGGATGAGGGATTAGAGTGCGCTGTCAGCAAGTTCGCTGATGACACAAAACTGGGAGGAGTGGCTGACACACGGGAAGGCTGCGCAGCCATTCAGAGGGACCTGGACAGGCTGGAGAGTTGGGCGGGGAGAAATTTAATGAAATATAACAAGGGCAAGTGTAGAGTCCTGCATCTGGGCAAGAACAACCCCATGTACCAGTACAAGTTGGGGGCAGACCTGTTGGAGACCAGCGTAGGGGAAAGGGACCTGGGGGTCCTAGTGGACAACAGGATGACCATGAGCCAGCAGTGTGCCCTTGTGGCCAAGAAGGCCAATGGCATCCTGGGCTGTATTAGAAGGGGTGTGGTCAGCAGGTCGAGAGAGGTTCTCCTCCCCCTCTACTCTGCCCTGGTGAGGCCGCATCTGGAGTATTGTGTCCAGTTCTGGGCCCCTCAGTTCAAGAAGGACAGGGAACTGCTAGAGAGAGTCCAGCGCAGAGCCACGAAGATGATTAAGGGAGTGGAACATCTCCCTTCTGAGGAGAGGCTGAGGGAGCTGGGTCTCTTTAGCTTGGAGAAGAGGAGACTGAGGGGTGACCTCATTAATGTTTATAAATATGTAAAGGGCAAGTGTCAAGAGGATGGAGCCAGGCTCTTCTCAGTGACATCCCTTGACAGGACAAGGGGCAATGGGTGCAAGCTGGAACACAGGAGGTTCCACTTAAATATGAGGAAAAACTTCTTTACGGTGAGGGTGACCGAACACTGGAACAGGCTGCCCAGAGAGGTTGTGGAGTCTCCTTCTCTGGAGACATTCAGAACCCGCCTGGACGCGTTCCTGTGTGATATGGTCTAGGCAATCCTGCCCCGGCAGGAGGATTGGACTAGATGATCTTTCGAGGTCCCTTCCAATCCCTAACATTCTGTGATTCTGTGAGGGTTTTCCTCCTTGTTTAATCTCATCCTGAATACACAGAGATGTGACATTCTTGTCCTTCTCTGCTCTCCTCTCAAGGAGGGAAAAGATTAACCAAACAGTAACCATCGGGGTGGATTGTGACAATGCTAGTCTGTGCTGCAAGCCAGGTGAATGTCAAGAGCAAAGAGCATCTCATGACATCATACATTTCTGCAGAAAGTAACCAGAGATTGCTCTAAAATTAAACAAATATGGACAGACTGTGGTGCCACCTTATGTCTGGCTGATTGCTGCACAAAACTCCAGTTCCCAAAGCATCAGAACTCAGAGAAACCTCTCTTACTGATAAGAATAGCAGGATTTGAGGCCAAATAAACTCCTTTCCAAAGGCTGTGGATCTTCTAACAACAGATGTTTATGCGGTTCTTGCTTGCTGGCCAAACTGTTGATGACTTGAGGAGCACATCTGCCGAGTGGAGGGAGCAACCTAAGGAGATCACAAAATCACTGCCCACCCTGAAATCTTCAGCCACGGAGGAAGCACGGTTCCCATTCAGTCTCTCTCTTGTCTACTGCTAAGTGGCCATTCCCATTTATAAGCCTGGGATGATATCCTAGGGACAGGAATGGCCTGTCCTACATATGTTTCATAAAAGTAATGCACAGTCTCTGCCACCTTCTAATGCAAACATCTTAGGAAAAAAGTCGGCATTAGATGGAACAAATGCATAACAAAGCCAATATGTGAGAGTTCATCTCCAGAGGTGTCCAGAGAAGAATGTGGGAACACTAGGAACATCACACCGTTCCAGATCTCACCCTTGGAGAAGTCCTTCCCCTTTCCAGTCAACCCCAAATGTCCTTCTTGGCAACCTCCTCTTCTCCTGCAAGGCCTCCTCCTCTCTTTCCTCTCAACACTTTTGCCCCTTTGGGGGTCTTGTCCAGAGTCACAGACAGCCCTGTTCCTTGCCCTCAAAACTAACACCCACTCAGTAAACATCTCTCCTTGCAATCATCCACTTTCTCATTCCCCACTCCTGCCAGATTCTCCCTTGGCTTGCCCTTTTCGTTGCTCCTGGTCTTCTCGTCACCTACAGGCATTGGGCAGGCTTCCTGTCTCCTCTCCTGTCCCCAGACCTCAGTGGCTCTTTTATGCTACTCAGCATGGCTGTGGGCTACAAAAAAACATCTGCTGTTTCAGTCTTTTGTGTTTCTTTACCATTCTGACAGGACAAGGGGCAATGGGTGCAAGCTGGAACACAGGACGTTCCACTTAAATTTGAGGAAATACTTCTTTACCGTGAGGGTGACTGAACACTGGAACAGGCTGCCCAGAGAGGTTGTGGAGTCTCCTTCTCTGGAGACATTCAAAACCCGCCTGGATGCGTTCCTGTGTGATATGGTCTAGGCAATCCTGCCCCGGCAGGGGGATTGGACTAGATGATCTTTCGAGGTCCCTTCCAATCCCTAACATTCTGTGATTCTGTGATTCTGTGATTCTGTGACCATTGATTAAATTTTCTCCATCCAAGTGTTGTTCAACAGTGTCATTTCAGACAGTCTTGGAGTATCTCCAGTTTCTGGAAACCACTATGATGAGATGTTCTGACATTCCTAGTGTTTCCACATTCTTCTCTGGACACCTCTGGAGGTGAGAAGCTGCTGAACTCTTGCATATTGGCTTTGTTACATTTGTTCCATCTAATGCTGACTTTTTTTCTAAGGTGTTTGGATTAGGGAGTAGAGGAGACTATGCCTTACTTTTATGAAAGGTATGTAGGATTTACATATTCACCCTCACACTGTGAGCAGCAGGAATGATCTGGAGCATCCTTTTGGAGCCAAATAACTAAGAGCTGGGTGTGACTGGACAGGCGTGCTGGGCTTGGCATGACCAGCCAGTCCGTGTACAAATAGTGTTCCTTCAGAAATGCAATGGAAAAGCAACTGCTGAAGGAGGAGGCTGAGCATGGAAAGCTGGCTTGAGTGGAGCTGGGGAGAAAGCCTAGCATGCCAGTGCTGGGAGTGGGCGGGCACCCATCGAGCCACAAGCCAGGGATGTTGGGCTACCAAAAAGGTAGCTCTTCTGCACCCTCCTGAAGACCAGTGGGACTGCAACTGATGAATGCTCAGCTTTTTTCAGCATGTGGGCTATAGACTTTTTCCCAATGGCAGAAGACGCTCATGGTCTGTGAGTTCTCTGCTGCTGCATGGCTGAACTAATCTGTACATGCATGGTGATACTCCAAAACTTGCTCTGGAGACAAGTCTAACAGCTCATCTGCAAGGCTTCCCTCAAACAACTCTCAGCCCTGTGTGATTTGCTTGTTCTGATTTTGCACATCATGTTCCTTTTGGAAAGCAGTGACTAGTTGACTCCTTCCCTGGGGAGCAGCTGAGCCCAGCTGGGGAGAAAGCCCAGGAGTAATATCCACAACAAGGAGATGGGAAGCTGCATCTCCAGAAGAAGCTACAAGGAGGAGCAGGGAGCAGGCATTGAGGTGATGGGAAAGGACCAATGGCCTCACACAGACTTGAACTCAAAGCTGCAGAGCTGACTAAACCCAAGTCTGGGAGCAGGACACCTGCAAGGACACAATGCTGGAGGAAAATTTTTATAAACTTCTTGTTTTCCTATTCCAGCCTTGCTACTTTGAGTTCCCTTTAGCTGAAGAGTGATCTATTCTAGTTTATACCTGGGTTTGTTATGCTAGCACTCTGTGGGGTGTTGGGAAGTCTGAGATCCATGCCAAAGATTTGGCTGACTCAGGGTCGCAACATGCCCTGGCAAGAAGTAGAAGCCCAGGGCTGAGAAAGAAACAGGATGATGCCTTGAGAAACCCCATAAAGGCTACATCAGACTTGTTTGGTGGATAGGTGACACAGGACGGTGACTGCTCTTTTAACCCTTGGCAGGTGGCCATCCTTTACATCCCTGGGCTAAGATGGAAAGAGGCCAGGAAGATGTCAAGTCTGGCCCTAATTTGCAGGCTATGGATAATTAATTGGTCTTCAGGATGCTGAGTATGGCCTGTTCATTCCCTTCTTCTTTCCAACATACCAGTTGGCTTACACATGAGATTTCACAGTTGACTCACTCCTGCATTTTCTTGTCTTCCAAAGCAGTGACTGAGATGGAAGTTGCTGTTCCTATTAGAGAAGCTGTTTTGTAATTGAATGCTAAGCAATTACACACTGCTCACAGTATGAGGGTGAGTATGCAAATCCTACATACCTTTCATAAAAGTAAGGCATAGTCTCCTCTACCTCCTAATATAAACACCTCAGGAAAAAAGTCAGCGTTAGATGGAACAAATGCGTAACATTCTTGCAAGGTTGTGCGCTCCCACGGCTCAGTCCATCTCTTCTGCTTATCACCATCACATCTGCATGCCCCAGCAAAGCAACTAGCAGTCATTACCTATTTCTCACATGCATGTTGGTGGACACAGCTGTTGAAAAGCTAATCATCGCTAACACGCTGGCAGCCATCTGTGAAGTCTGAGCTGCTGGGTGTCTTAGTTCACCTGCTCACCACTTACTCCACAAAACGAACTTGACAGAGCACTGCAGCTCTTGCCTATAGTTTGCATTGCCAACCCGTTTTGGCAGGGCCACACCACTCCTTCCTGAGACCTGCTCATTTCTGCACACAGGTATTCTTACAATGTTGGCCATGACCACCTCTGCCAACAATTCAGGGGGAGAGAATTTATTTTTCTGACATTTTTGTCGTCATGGTTGTCAGGTTTTTCAAAAGACTGGTTAAAAGTGCGCTTTCGGTTCCTTTGAACTGGATATTTACAAGTGGCTTTGTGCAGCTAACGCTCTGCTAAGTAGCCTCAAAGGCAGGGAAGACCATTACATTAAAAACTTTTTAATGCAATTAGCTCAACTCAGAAACGGAGCAGCAAGTATGACATCACTAATTTTCTTATTTTCAGGTGCAAAGCTGTTTCTTTCAATTATGCATTTTTCTGGGAGGTGTTTTAGAACTGCACAAAAGCTGTAATGTATCAGTGATACAGAAAATGTAGTTTTAGACTTGAGTACGGTAGCATTCAGTTTTCAGTCAAACCGAGCACATGCCCACATTCAGCTGTCCTCCAAAGCCTTCATGATCCTGGCAATGGCTCCTTCCATACAGTACTTTTGGCAGTTAGCTTTAAAACCCTGCAGTGAGCCTCTGAAGGTATTATAGTTTGAGTTTTGCTGATGCTGTTCCCCCAGCCCTGCCAGGAACCCATTTGGTAAGGATGCCTGCATACCCATCATTAGCTGAAGGGTGGGAGAAGATTTCAGCAGGATGATAAAGATGATTTCACAGATGTTTGTAACCACGGGGCTTGGCATTAAATAGGACGATCCTTTGTTTTCTGTTCAGGACTTCGGCAGAGTTTTTTATACATATCTGTTTCTTGCCTGAGCCTTGAGGCAATTCTCTAGTTAACAAACTGAGTTTGCTGTACGAACTTCTCCAACAAGAAGTCCTACAGGATTCACGTGCTTAGCACACATGGAGACTCCATGTCCCAGGCACAGTCTGGAGCACTGCTGACACCCATGATAGCTCCTAGGTGAAGTCCATGTTGACGTGGACATAAACGGCATTGTGTTTCTTAGCTGGGAAACAGATGATGGGGAAGGGGAACCATGTGGTTTTGGAGGAGCAGGGCCGGGGAAAACCTCAGTATGCAATTGAGTTGCTGGGTTGGAAGAAAATGGTCTGTCAGAGTTGTGAATCAGCCCAGGGCCCTCCCTCGCTGCTGGAATAGTCCAAAAGACTTCAGCCAAGGAAGACAGAGAGGATCCCAGTCTTGCTGCAGGCAAGGGTGACTCAAAGGGAAAGGCATGGTGTGGCTCCATGGGTGGAGGAGGGTGCTCCTCTCCAAGAAGGCAGCAGAGGTATTCTTTTGTTGCTACTGTGAGCTGGGCTGAGTTACCTGTTGTTTTCATTGAAATGAAGCGGAAAGGTTGCTTTGAGACACCTAATGAGCAAGGTGGTGGCTAGGAGGCAGCACCAACCTAACAAATATCTGCCGTTCCCCATCACCATCGAAGCACATAGCCTCCGTCGGGTCTCACCTCCTCTAGTCCTTACAGATCCTCTAAAACGTCCTGCTCCTACAGGTTGCCACCAATGGCACTAGGATGAGCATCTCCAGGGCAGACCTTTCTCTTTGGTGCTCAAGCCTCATCCAGGAGGGTTGGTTCTTGTCTGCTGGGCAAAGCAAGGAGCGATGAGAGCAAGGCAAGGGGCAGCATGAGTCACAGAGACATACCGACCTGCCTGCAGCAGTCCGAGAGTGCTCCTCTGTGGCAAATGAAACCCAGTCCTTCAGGTTTGTGTATTTTTCACACTGGAAAATATCTAGAGCCGCCACTTCTGTGTAAGTCAGGCATGACCTAGGTCCTGTGCAGTGTGCCTAACTCACCCGCTCAGCTTCTGCTCTCTGCTGGAGATCTTTGTGCAGTTAGTAGAGAAATTTGATTTAAACGTGTAATGGCACAGAGAGGGATTTTTGTCCTGAGATGAGGAAAATACATTCTGTGTATTTGCTTTTACTTTTCTATATTCATCTCCTTATAAGATTATTTTCAATGACCTTATTTAGAACCAAATCGTTCCTGTAGCATTTCCCTACTGAAATACACGTTTTCCTGCAGGAACACTTTGTCGTTTGTTAGCCCAAGCTTTTCTCCTAATGGCCTCAGTCACGCAAGCATCAATGCTGGTATAAAGTCTATACCAGCTCTTCCCTCAAAGAACACTTCCAAAATTACTTAAAACAGCTGACCATTTTTCCCCACAAAGAGTTAACACTTATTTTAATAGTGACCAGAAATCTCCACAGTAGCAGGAGATCCTAGAAAAAGAATAGAAGAGCGGGATGCAGGTGATGGAGAGAAGGGATATGGAAATCTGTCCAAAATCCATGGGAGGGAGAGGTACAGCAGAAGGTGTATGTAACAGCACTTTCAAGTGCCGGAGATGACTCTGCACATTTCTCTGACCCCATATCTTCACAGAACAGGTTGGTTTTGCCTATGTTTACTCTAAGGCTCTGCTTTAAGCAGCAGTGGGGTTTCTGTGGGCAAGTCAGGACACCTCAAGGCACATCTCTATAAGGAGAAACAAAGACTGTCAGATGTTTTCTTGACACCAGCTGCATTTCTGAGGAGTGTCTCCCCTTGAGATCTGTTACCAGGTAAGAATCGGGCCATGCACAGCTTCCTGGGTTGACATGGAGCTGGTTTCCTCCGGTCGGTTCTTCTGTTCTTTCTGGGATGATTTTGTGGACCATCTTGTCCAAGGAAGGGCATGCATCCCTGCTCCATTATCTCAGAAAGGCATATGTCTTCTCTCCTAGTATCTCTCCTTCATCACAAGGTCTGAAGATTATGTTCCTCACTAGTTCTTGGCAGTGTTCTATCACTTGAATTTTCTCCTGCGACTGTCCCAAAATGCTGTCTTGCATCCCACCTTGCCCATGCAAGAAGGTTATCCTGGGAGGAAGAAACAGGAATTTAAATGGAAGTAGTTGTAGCAATATTATTTTCCACAGTCCTCTGCAAAAAGCTTTAGATGTGGGGGCTTGGGGATGTTTTTACCCTGAACTCTCCCCTTTCTCATCTTGTCTTTAATTTTGGCCATTTCCTCTCTGTCATTCAGAGGTGCAAATGCTTCAAATCTAACATTCGTGCTAAAGACTTTGCCCAGAAACAACAGATCTGTAGCTCTGACTACCCCGGCTCAGAAAAAATATGAGAAAACCTGTCTTGTTTTTTCTAGGGCTCACCCAATGCTGTTCTCTGTGAGTGTCACCAGGGTTTGCTTCTGCTTTCTAGTCCAGGATCCTCCTGTGCATTGTACCTACAGGTGACAACTTCTATGGAAAAGCAATATTTCCTTACTGATTCCCAGCTCACGTCTAAGTGCCTACACCAGAGGGGAAACCCAAAAATACGGGCATTTAATTAAACTTTAATCAAATTTTACCCTATTTGGTCCTCGTCAGCATTTTGATGTGCTCAGGACATAAATGCAAGAGCTGATTCAGGAACAGGATAGTCATGACTTGCGGTCAGTGATTTGTTTGGGAGTGGTTTTCTCGCAGAGACGAGGCCCTGGGATTGGAGGTGCTCTTCTTAATTAATAGCCCTGTAAAGACTGAGCTGCGGGGCGCAGGGTGGTGATGAGGCTAATAAACATGTTCATTTCTAGAGAAACAACTTGCTCTGGTTTCAAAGACATAAGTTTGTGGGTAAAGGCAAGTAGACCAGTTAGCATAGCTGGAAAAAAATAAACCGTTACAGCTGCAGCAGCATGGCCGAATATTGTAACCATGGCATCCAGACCCTTTCTGAGCCTGGGATGTGTTTCTGAAAGCACAGCAGCTGGCAGATAGGCTGGGTAGCGATTCCCATTCCCAAAGGTCTCAGCTGCTTCGTCTCTGGAGCCCTCATCATGACCCGTCTACATTCATCATCAAAAAGGTTTTTTGTTGAGTGGTCTGGCCTCACAAACTGGTGGAGATCTTCTGCAGGGGTGGTTGGTTCCCAACAGCCGGTCAGGGAGCCGGAGTGCGTTTCTCCAGGTGGAGGTTACACTGGGGGGGCGATACCTGCTGCCCAAACCCATGGGCATCTCCTGGACAGCACAAGGGCCACATGCTCACACCTGTGTGCTGTAACATCTTGGGAGGGAAGACCAATCCCAGGGAGCCATTTCCATCCAGGTCCCACTGCCGACTGTTCACCCCTGGTTTTTGGGGAAGTGGTCCTCTGGCACAGAAGCCGTATTTCCTCATGGCAGCCAGGTCTGGGTTTGGAAAGCAAAAATGCTGGCTGCAGATGACTGGCGGGAAGGTGGGTGAAGGCACAGTTTCCTGCAACACAGGGATGTCTTATCAGGCTATCAACCCGTCAGGCGCCCTATCAAGCCAAGCACACAGAAGCAGTGCTGAATGCGGTTGACTTTGGCCAACGATGGCACCCATGGCTCAGACTGTCTGCATTAGCAGCCCTGTTCCCAAGGTAAGGTGCTGGGATGAATCTGTTGGCATCTACCTGGGCCAGCAGGCACCTTGTAAAGTGCTGCACGTGTCCACCCACCAGTGCAGAGACCTCCTGGGAGCATTGGCAGACATGAACCAACCCCTGGCCCCTGTCAGGGAGGAGTTGGCAGCTACTTAGTCTTTCTGGAGCTGGGTAGCGATGATGCTTCTTGCTGGGGGAAGCAAGGCATGATCGAGCTCAGGCTGAAACCAGGGACGCTGTGGACAGAGCAGAGCTGACAACCGCTCCCAGCCATTTGCAAGGTTCAGGCTTTTCTGCCAAAACCCCTCTAAGCTCACTCGTTCCCTTCAGCTTTTTCTCCCAGAAGGCCATATGCGAGTCATGGCCACTGCTGCTGGTACCAAGAACTCACAGTAACCTGAAAGTCAATGTCAACCCTCAGATGTAAGTGCTTTCTCCATGCAGGGCAGCTCTGTACCACCTCCAGAGAAGCAGCACAAGGTACCATGGTCCAGACCTGTGTGTACCCCTTTTCCCCTGCTGCATTGGGGCAACATCCAGAAAACGCAGTTGCAGGAGGACTTCCAACACTTGTTATCAGTAGCCATGATTTCCAAGCTGGAAACACCCAACAGGCAGTAGCATGGACTTGAGGACTTGCTCATGAACCCCCCGCCAGCATCAGTCCCTAAGGCTGGCAGGTCCCATGAGAACTTCTCAGATCAGACCCTGCCTGCCTTCTGGTGGGGCTGGCGGATCTCATGAGAAACTCCACCACTCCGGTAGTGGACAGAGGGCTGTCTTTGCTGCCTTTGCCAGCAGAGAAGGGAAAAGCCCTGTGGATGACAGCAGGTACCCACCTCACCAAGAGAGCAGGAGCGGGACCATGCTGTCACCCAGAGAACCTTAAGCAACCAACCCCAGTCCTCAGCAGGACGCCAAGGACAGCAAGAGGACAAAGGGCAGATGAAAATACATTGGTCGTGGTACCAGCATACCCTACCTTGGCACAAGCTAGCATCCTCCCTTTGCCTGTTGAAACTCCTGGGTGAGCAACATGGAGATTTGGTCCCCAAGAGAGGTTCAGGAGTTCCCACTCACTCCTGTGACCCAGAGGATGATGAAAGGAGTGTGTCAATCACAATGAAGTCCAGGAGGTGAAGCCCAGCAGATAAATTGTGCTTGGGCTGCCGTGCCTAGAGAGCGTGGGAAGGGGAGAGCTGTGGATTCCTGTAGCAGGACGAACACCCTGGAGATTCCAATCCATCTGCATTGTGGAGGAAAAGCTGGGATTTCTCCTGTTTTGAGTGCCCCAGACCAAGGGAGCCGGATATTTTGGATGTATTTGGAGATACTTCTAGATTTTTTATCAGGGGCTAGTGATTCCCTGCTTTCCCTGTCCCAGGGGCCTGGGTTGCTGCAGCTGATTCTCTTCTCTTGATCTCCCGTCCAGCAGCTTTACAGTCTGTGCTGGGCTGAGATCTGCAAGTCCAGCAGTGGCTTGGGCTCCCTCCAGGCATCCCGACTTGCTTAGTCCTTCCTGAGCTGATCTCCCAGTGCCATCTGCCGTCTGACCCAGCACCATCGTAGGGTGGTGGTGATGCTCCTGGCCATCTCGCTCCTCAACCTCACTCATAAAAAAGAGCTGGACCAAGTAGCCCGCCGCCAAGCCCAGGTGCCCCCTTCTGCCTCATGCCTAGTAAAGAACTGAATGCGTCATCACCGTGTCATCACATAAGGCTGTTATATTTTCTTTTTTTAGTTAAATGAGTAATACCAGAAGCTGCGCACTGGGAGAGGCACCCAGAAGAGGGGGATCCCCATCCTCAGGGGTTTCCCAGGCTCATCTAGACCAAGGCTGAGTCAGAGCTGGTGACAGTCCCACCACAGCCAGGTTGGGCTACGGACCACCCCAGCAAGCCCACTGAGATTCAGTGTATTTTTAGCAACCACGCTATAGCTGACCAGAAAAGTGAAAAGATCTTCCTCTGTTAACTTAATACAGAGTTTCTTTGTCTAAAGTGCCTACACTCTCCCCATCCCAACGGGGAGAGGAAGGTGCAGGACAAAATCCATGTAAGTTTTCTCCACCATCCCAATCTGCAACCTCCTGCTTGGGAAAGTGTCCTGGTTTCGTGTGCTCAGGTCTCGGATGCCACCTCCTGGCTTTCCCACTGTACTGTGCATCTCGTTAATGCGCTGTGACTCAACACAGACCGGGAGGACCTTTCCCCACCCCATCCCATCAGAAATAACAACTCCACGGAAAGCCTCACTGATTCGGAGCAGCTTTTATTCTTTGAGGATCTGATCCGATCCCACATATTTTTGATTCAGGATGGGGGCAACTCCTTTAATAAATAACCCCCCAGCCACCCGCCCGCTGTTCTGATTTTACAGGCTCTTGTGCAGGATCCCATCGCAGCAGCACCTTGACTCCCAACCCCACTCTGGGCTGTGATCCAACACCTTGGGGGTGGGCCCTGGTACCTCTCACCTTTCACCAGCAGTTATTGTGCAGGGTGTTTTGCCCCTACAAACTTGTGTGACCCCTGTGCAGCCTGTTATGTATCACCCATGTCCTCCCGTGCTCGCTGTTTGGGGTTTGAGGATGCCATTTCCAAGTCTCTACAGACTTCTTGCTGGGTTGGGGAATAATTTAACAAGTGGGTGGTTGGCAGGGGGATAGCAAAGGTATTTTTGGAGCTGCAAGACAGTGTAGTGATATCTGAGCCTGGCAGGTAAGCAAAGCTCATGAGAGGGGGCACTGTGCAACAAAGAAACACAAGATAAGGAGCAGGCAGCGTGCTCTCTCCTCCTTGCTTGTTCTCCAGCGTTTCCCAGCGCTTTCTGCCCTGCCAGTGATGTTTCTGGCCTGGGTAAGCCTACTTGTACACCCACCAGCCAAGCCTGCCTCTTCCAGAGGTGGGCTACCAAGTTCATCCATCGTCAAGCAGCTTGGGCATTCATTTTATTTGGCCACGTGCCATGGCCGGGCTGGGGCTCCACAGAGCTGGTACATGTGGTGCTCCCTGGCTGCAGCAGACTTGCTCCTCATCCCCACAGGGCTGGTCCACACACATTTGCCAGGGAAATCCCAGCAATGTTACGTGAGCTGCAGCTTCTTGGAAGTCAGCTGGGAGCAGTAGCTGCTTAAGCCAGAAATTTTGGCATCTCCTGATGCAGCATGGATCTGGGGCCACCTGAGATATCTCCTCATGGTTGAGGCATTGATGTCTGCCAAATGTACGAACAACTGGGAGGACATCAGTGGTCCCATGGCGTTTGACTTTCTGACCAGGTGGGTAGAGTTTAACTGCAGAAAAGAGGCCACCAACAGGACTGGAACTAACGATGGAGAAAAAGCACTGAATGCAGAGCTCGGGTTTGGAGACACCTCTCCCTCTCTCCTTGGAGAGACTCAGAAGAGTTATCCTCCAGCCTGAGGTCAAAATGGTCTTCAACCATGAAAGGCTTCAGCCAGAGCGAGGAGGGATGCCTTGGGGAAAGGAGATGGTGACAGAGGCTCTTCTCCCTGCGCTGCCGGTGCAGACCAGCAGATGGAAGTTCCTGGGGTTTGCCGGAGCCATTTTGATTCTTTGCAGAAGCTGTTTGAGTTGCTCTTCATCAGCATTTGCCCCAGAAATGGGCTGAAGGCACCAGATCATGCAACCTGCACAACTGAGCTGCATCTGGATAACCTTAATCATCAGCAAAGGTGTGCAGGACCACAAGGAGAGCATCAGCACTGTGAGGCACTCCTGACCTCAGAGACAGGAGCTCTGCAGTCTCTTGTGACCAGCAGGACACTGGATGAATGCAGGTGTTAAATGACCTGTCTCCTTTCCTGTGTCTCTGGTTTCAAGCAGGGATTGAGTTTTGCATCTGGGCTTCCCACTGGCCTCCCTGGAGACGCCCTGGCCTGCTGCGAGCATGTCTCATCGGTTCAAACAGGGGGCCCAAGCCAGCTCTGCGGCAGCTTGTCCAGGGCAGCCGTGCCGAGAGGTGGTTTTTTTGCGTCAGAGCAGCTGGATTTTCTATTTCCAAAGTGCTCCTTGCTGCAGTGCCTGGACCACACGCCGTGGCGGAGCACAGTGCGTTCTGGAGAAAATGGCCCGAAAGATCCCAGATTTATTTATTGATTGTCCCACCTTCAAAACAAGGAAGAGGGGCAGTTTCCAGTAAAATGTAAAAAGTGTGCCAAAACCAGCCTTTTTCCCCATTCCTTCTTCTTCCAGACCCAATGCCTCCTCCTCTCTTCTCCGGCCGCTTTCTCCTATGTCCGCTGCCCGGCAGGTCCAGGCAGTGCCAAGGACCAAAGGACCTGGGTGCCAGCAACCTTACCCCCTTTTTGCTGGCTGTACCATCAGGCTGTGCCCCATCCAGAGCTGCTCTCCACCCTGGAGCTTCATCCCACCCGCAGAACGAGGACATCCCATGTCCCCAAACCACTGCCCAGAGAGCGTCCCTGTGGGCAGGACACGAGTGGGAGCAGCCTGGGAGGGGCAGGGGCATTGCACGCAGGGGCGAGCAGACATGGATGGAAGCAGCAGCCAGCTCACACGTGTGTGCGCACACGCCTGTGCCACGCTCGCACCAGCCGGGGCGGGGGACGCCCAGGGACCCTCGGAGCAGACGTGACCTACTTTAGCTCCGAGGCGAGCCGTGTTGCGCGGGTCCCAGCGTAAAAGCTTTAATAGAGCCGGGCGTAAATTATTCATCGCCTGGCCATGTTAATGCATGTGCTAAAGGCTTTTTTTTTTAAAAAAAAAAAAAAACAACAAAAAAGTCTCCTCTATAATTTAAAGCCTTGCACGCTCCCATCACCAGGCCCCGACTGCTCTGCGGGGTGTTTCCACTTAGGTGAGCAGAGCTGCAAGATGTGGATGGAGACGGGATTGGAGCAGGAGCCGGGATGCAGGCAGGAGCTGGGATTGCGGCAGGAGCTGGGATGTAGGCAGGAGCTGGGATTGGGGCAGGAGACAGTATTGGGGCAGGAGCTTGGATGCATGCAGGAGGTGGGATTGGGGCAGGAGCTGGGATTGGGGCAGGAACTGGGATGCAGGCAGGAGCTGGGATTGGGGCAGGAGCTGGGATGCAGGCAGGAGCTGGGATTGGGGCAGGAGCCAGGGTGCAGGCAGGAACTGGGATGGAGGCAGGATCTGGGATGGAGGCAGGAGCCAGGATGCAGGTAGGAGCTGGGACTGGGGTAGGACCTGGGATGCAGGCAGGAGCTGGGATCGGGGTAGGACCTGGGATGCAGGCAGGAGCAAGCTTTGCCTGGACCGCGGGCGGTGGGATCCCATGGGGAAGGGGCTGGCAGCCCCGCTCTGGCTCTGGCAGCCCCGCAGCGAGGCACTTCCCGGAGCAGCAGAACGCAGCCGAGCCCGTTCCCAGGCACGGTGGCCAGCAGGGCTATTTTTAGAACTGCTTTTTTGCTTTTTCTTGTTTTTTGTTTTCCCTTTGCTCCTCGCCTTTGCTCAGCGCTGCCCTGGAAGTCCTGGGGAGAGAAGAAAACACCGATCCCTGGGGTGGGAAGCTGCGTGGGAGGGCTTTAGGAGCACCCTATTGCAGGGACTCGCTGAGCTGAGCCATGAGGACCCCTTTGGCACAGCAGGGAGACCCCCCCAGACCAGCCCCCTGGGATTGAAGCAAGCTGCCTCCAGCGCATCCTGCTGTAGCATCCAGCCCTGCTTTCATCCCTCCCCAGGACAACCACCCCCTTCCCCAGGCTGTTTTAGCAGGTACAGATAAGGCCACAAAAAGAGTAGGCAGCCCAGGCCAGGGTGTCCTGAACAGGAGGAGGAGCTGGGCAGGCGTGGGGCGATGCTGCAGCTGCAGAAGGACGTTTGCCTTCTATGGACATCTCACTGCACCGCTGGCGAGGACGGAGAGTGCTGGCACGGAGGAGAGGCAGTCAGCCTCCACAGGCACGGAGGAGGGGAAAACAAAAACACCCAATAAAGCTCACAGTTGCCCTCTCAGAGGCCTCCAGAAGATCTCAACATCAACAACCTCTTCAACACGTGCCTGTGCAGGCAAGGACTTGCCCTTCTCACATGGGGAGAAGATGCCCCAACCCCACTCATGGTCCTCAGCAGCATCCCAGACCAGCCTGCATCCCTGCGGGCAGGGGGGGTGGGTAACACCAAGCTTGAAGCATCCCAACCCAGCCCCAGCAGAAAACACAACAGACCACAGAAAAAGAGTCACAGCAGCCTCTGGGTATATTTTTTTTTTTTGGTTGCATTTCATATATTATCCAGTTTCACATTCTCATAGGATCAGCAATTATATAGCAACTTATTCTCAAATCTTTTAATACAAGCGAGACAGCCATGGTCGTATAATACTTAAAGCACTTCAATACCAAGCAATAAGATGCTAAAACAAAAATTGCACAATTTCTTGTTTACTATGCCTGACTGAATCATTGTTACAGAAGACAACCCTTCTCTTTCAAGCTTTTAACTAAACATTAACTTATCTTACAGGATTACAATTTCTCTTTAATAATAATAATAATTAATTGCACACAAACACACAGAAATTCTTTATGATGCATAAATATTTCCTTATTACACATGGTACAAAAATACTCGTACTTTTTTTTTTTTGTTCGGTATTCCCATAAGGATGGCTGATTATTTGGCAGGACTGGATGCTCTCCAATCAGAAGGATGTGGAAAAAAAAAAGTTAGATATTTTACAGCCGTTCTATATATAGAAGTTTGAAGAAAAAAAAAAATAATATAATAACCCTGACTTTAAAACCGGAGAAGAATGGATGAGAACAGAAACCCAGTGCATCGTACTTGGAAAAAAAAAATAAAATAAAAAACAAAACATTTTTCAAATTTTTCTGGTCATACTGGGAAGGGGAGGGCAGAGGTGGGAGAAGGGGTGAGACAAGGACAGTTAGTATTTCTCAAAGCCAAGTCTTCACCGAAGCAAGATGAAAAGCCTCGATGGATCAATCGTTGGGCCAAGACCTGTTGCTAACGGTTACACAAACGCTAGAACAAACAAACTTACACTCACACATACACAAGTTAAGTGTTTTAATTCATGCCAGAAAACATGCAAAACCCATTGCCTTTCGTTTCCTTCAGCCGAGCCGCCGGGGCAGAGCGAGCCCGGGGAAGCCCAGGACGGAGGATGTCCCGGGGATGGAGGGATGAGGGAGGGAGGGATGGAGGGATGGATGGAGGCAGCGCACGGCCCGCGGCGGGGGGCTGCGGCAGCTTCACAGTCCGGGGAGTCCCGAGGGGGGAACCCGCCGGGGCCGGGCGCCTTGTCCGCTGGCCGCAAACCGAACCGAGAGGAGTCTGAGCGATCGTCCCTGGCACATCCCTCCGCGGAAAGGCGGGGAGGAGGAACACAAGCCGAGGAGAGACGCTGCGGGAGAGGAGCGGCCGTGAGTGGGGCTGGCTGGATCTGCTCCCCGAGCGGCACCCGCAGCCCCTTCCCCACCCCGGGGCTCGGTGCATCTCCCTGCTCCCGACGGGGGATGTGGCCCCATCGCCCCTCAACATCACCCACCATCAACCATCCTTGGGTGGATGCGGGGGGCTGAGCCCAAGCCCCGTCCCTCCTCCCCACAAGAGCCCATGGATGAGCAAGACAAGGACCCAGCTCCAAGAGTAATTAATTACTTACTAACGAACTAACAAAACTGACGAGATTTCCATCCTTGCTGGGTAGCTTCGGAGGGAGGATACCAGCGCATCTGGAAAAGAAAGCCACGCCAGAGTTCCGTGATCCAGGATTATCTCAACCAGAGCCCAAACCTTCAGCTCCTTCAGGCCACGTGTGAGGTACACTGAGTAGAGATGTCTCCAGCATGGGAAAGGAGGCTCCGGGGTGAGCCCCAAATACCACTCAAGTAGCATCCCAACCTGGGGCTGCACCGTGCCGGCACTACCCGGCGTGCCAGCCCTGCACTGGCCAGCTCTGGTGGCTCACGCAAGGACAAGCTCAGGTTCACCAGGCACTAGGAGCCAGACAGGTCCTCCCTTATGGATCCCCCACATCTCAGAAGGAAGCTAGCACCCCATCTCAGGGCTCACCTCAACATTTCAAGTACTTTCTGCCTCTTGGCACAACCAGAATACAGCCCCCAAATTCACACCCATGCCTGGCCCCAGCTCACTACACCACGCAGAACACCACTGTTCAAGCTAAGAAAGCTCCTCACCACCAAGTCACCTATGAAGATTACCACTGCAGAAGGGTGCACAAGGACGGACTGTTTCCCCCCAGCATGCTCCTACTCCCACACGCACCCCAAGTTTACATCTTTTCCCCCTGTTCAGGCTCAGGCAGGGCAGAGGAGGCTCACTTTGGGCACACAGCACCCCAAGGTGGTGGCCGCTCTGCCCTCAGCCAGCAGAAGGAGGCATCTCAAGACCACACATTTAAACCAGGCAACCTCTACGTGACATGCACAAGGTGAGAACCAGCTCATCCATCACAGAAGAGACCTGTGAAGCTCCCTGAGCCCACAACCCAGCCATCAGAAGAGGCTCCGGGCAGACCACATCATGGAAAGAACTTGGTAGAGCTGCAAACCAGCAAGACTTGGAGGCTTCCCTGGCAGGTCATTGCTGCCGCATCTACTGCTCAGGCCTGCTCCTTGCTGAGGAAGGACTGCTGGATGGGGACCCATCAAGCAGACATGGGAAGAGTAACTAAACAGACACTTTCCAGCCTGTCAATAGATGCAGCAAGCTGGCAACGTCCAGTTGAATAGCATGAGACATCCAGATGCTCCCATTTGGTCTCCAAGACCGGTGCGTCAGGCTGGGCTGAGTTAGCAGCTTCATGCCTGAGAGCAGCGGGAGAGGAGTCTGTGCCACTTGACTGAGCACAGATCCAGCGGCAGGAGCACCCAGCAGAGCTTGGTCCTGCTGCTGTTTGCAAAGGGAGCTGAAATGCAGCAGCCATCCCCCCCGTCTCCTCGCTCCCCAGCCGGTAGGAGCAGAGCACAGCCCCAGTGCAGACAGGCAGCAAGAGCCACAGGTACGTTCAGGGCTCAGCAGAACGATGGACTTTGCTTTAAGATGGGTAGAAAAGAGGCAGAAAACCCCCTAGAGCCCAGTGTGAACCGTTCCCCTTGCCAGACCATCCTGGCAAGGTTGTCCCCTTGCCTGAACAAGCCTGGCTGGGTGCTCCCCTCCCAAGCACCACTCCAGGGCCAGAGGGAAAAAACAGCATTCCCAGACCAGCTCCAGTCCCCATCCATGGCACTCTCCCAATAAGAGGAACCCTTGGCCGAGGACAGACAGACTTTCTTGAAGGAAGACCCCAGGTCAGTTGGGCAAAGGAAGAGCTGCAGCCACAGACAAAGCATCTAGTTTGGCAGAGGCTTTGGACCTCATCTAACCCCTGCACGGCTGATGCACTGCTGTCACACCAGCAAGGGTGATCCTGCCAGCCTCTTTCTAACGGGACTCTTGACAGAGTCAGGTCTCCCTTGCAGGCTGTAAGCGTGCAGGAGACATCAGGAAAGCCACTCCAGGTTGAGATGACAGCTGGCAACGAGGGGGAACAGGAGGAAGGTGTTTTCTAACTGCCCAGCAGCCAGCAGGCTGCCCGACCCATGCACTGGATGGCACACGCAACACAAGTCTTGCTGCAAAGAGCTGCAGACCTGTGTCCCCAACCCCAGCTGCGTGAGACCTCCAGATGCTGCACACAGATTGTCAGAAGAGACAGAGCTGAAGACCAGGATACCCAGACACTCAGTGACAGCCCTTGGATTACTCTCCAAGCTAGACACATCCTCACTGGGTCCCTTCAAACCCTACTCCCTTTACCCCTGTAAGAAGGCTGACACGTGATGGAGGTGCAAAGCCAGAGGCTTTGCATTCATTCCTTTAGACAGAGACACACAGCAAATGGCCAAGACCTTGTCACTGCAGCCTCCTTACAGGAGCTGGAGGGGACAACAAGCACGTGCCTCCCAGAAAACACAGCTGCCTGCGATGGCCACGTCCTCCCTCCACCATCACAAGGGCTGTGATGCCAGTAACTGAGGTCCCTGAGCTCATGCTTGGGGCTGTTCAAGTCCCTCCTCTTGTGATGCTTCCTACAGGGAGAAGGCTCTGTCCTCACAGGAGCCTCTCATCAGCTAGGTTAGATCTGCTGGATCCAGGTTCCTGTTCAGGCACCATCTCCAGGCTCGAGGCAGCTGTCTGGAGCCCGGCACACTGGGCTGGTCATACTCCTTGCCAGACACCTTCATGAGGCGAGTGGGTGCTACCAGCTCAGCTCCCAGCTGGCCCCATAGCTTGCTCCATGACACAGCAGCCAGGTGCATCCCAGTCAGACCAGCCTTGGGTGGAGGGAATCAAGGGCATGGGCATCACCAAGACCCTCTTCCCCAGTGAGGGGTCCCATCCAGTGCCATGACCAAAGTGCCATGGACACTACGCCTTCACTTCTCCATTAGCCTGGGAGAGGTACCCAGCTCAGGTCCACCCTTGCTCCCCAGCCTAGAGCCACCACGCTGCTCTGGGGCATGGTCATCTCCTTGCATGACACAGGCCAGGAGGGCTCGCAGCCCAGCACAGGCAGCAGCATCACTGGCACCTTATGGGGCCGCCACAGCAGCTGCCAGTGCAAGGACAGGGGTCACTTGCTCCCCCTCAGCCCTGTCACCAGGAGGTGCTTGCTCAGCAGAGTCACATCTCCCCAGCAGCCAGCAGTCCTCCTCCCTGGCCAATGACTCCCACTCCAGCACCCCTCCCCTCGACAGCTGGAAGTAGTTTCCTCCTGCCCAACAGGAAACTCCCCCTGTGCTCACAAGGCTGCGAGCACTTAACCCCAAGAGCTGCCTCCATCCCACGCCGGGCTCGGCACAGCCAGCGCTGCCGTACGTAAGCAGGCACAGCAGCTGTGCACATGCAAGACGGTCATCCCACCCCCAAGCCTGGTGGCTCTTCACCCCTTCCTCAGGGGGTCTGAGCCAGCTGCTGCCCCACATGCACACCCCACCTCAAGCCTAGCCAGAGCCTCCAGCACCTCCAGTTCCAACAGAAATCCTGCTCTTCTCCTAAAACACGCACTGTTCATAGCTCTGGCACTGATAAACCTCCACTTCTGGCAGGGACCACCTCTCCTTGCCTTCCTCTGGTAGGTCTCCAACACTTGTACACACAAACCCAACCAGCCTGACTCGCAGTGGCCCCACATGCCAGTAGCACAGCCCTGCAGGTGCTATGATCCTGGGTACAGGCCCAGGCTCTGACATGCTGGCAGGCTGAGGGAATGACCTGCCAGGTCTTCCAGCCCCCAGAAAAATTAAGAGCTTGATGGGATGAGGCAAGAATGGCCCCTCACTAGGAGGGATGTTTCTGAAGCCAGCAGGAAGCACTGGAAGAACCAGATCCGAGGCAGCAGCTAGCCAAGAGGACATGCTCTGTAAGACAGTGGCACCTGCCAGGACAGTTTTCTCTTCCCATCCCTCAGAGTGTCTCCAGCACCTTGCTTTTGCCAAGGAGTAGAGAGGCTCTGCAAACAGGGGAGCTCCCAGAACCATCTGGAAGAGGAGACCAGCACCACAAGAGGCTGCATAGGGCTGCCCCAAGAGAACTGCAACCCAGCAGGGCAAGCCAGAGCACCTCCCTGTAGGGACCAAGTTTCTCTGAGGGCTTTCAGAAGATCAGTTATCTCTCAAAATACTACACATCTGTCAAGGAGGAAGCTGAGAAAGAGTGAATGGAGACATCCATCACTGGGTGAGGAAAGCAGAGCAAGAGAGGCTTTTACTGGAAGAGACACAGATTTTTCTGGAGCTGCCTTAGCTCACAGTTGGAAAGGAGTCTGGCTGCACCACCGCAAACATCTCCTGCTCGCCCACCCGTAGGGATGAGACAGACACCGCCAGCCAACTGCAGCCAGCCTTGCGCTGCCACGTTCAACATCTGTCCTAGAAAACAGCTGGAGAAATTTGTGCCTCTGCCTGCCACCTTCCAGAGGCCAGGTGAAACATCCAGAAGCGAAGAGCCTCTCCCTTGCTGCAGCACAAGACCAGCACTACCTAAAAACCACAAAGAAATGATAAATGGGGCAGAGAAATATCCCATCAGCACGTCACTCTCCTTATCAAGTCCTCCATTGTCTCTCCCAATCACCTTCAGAATTTAAAATTTCCTACCTTGCCCACCATCCTTATGGAGAGCGATTCCTCCAGCAGGAAAAAAGAGGAGGGCAAGGGAGGACTGAACACACAGATCCATCCTCAAGCCACCTTTATCTTGGGTGGCCTGCCTTTCCTCCTTAGTTACTTCTAGGTCTGCCTATCTTTGCTCTGCAGTCAGCCCCAGCATCTTGTGGAGCTCAGAGCTATCCCTGCAACTGGAATGGACCCAGCCACCTCCCCAGGTACCAGAAAGGCTCCTTGGGCAGGCAGGGACAAAGCACTCCATTGTGCTCCTGGGAGCTGGTAGGACCCCAGCCAGCATGTCTGAGAGCTGCATCTAGTCACCAGCTGCTGACATGCAGAGCAGCATCTTCAGTTGCTGAGACAGCCTCACCCTGGCAAGCCATGAGCACTTCACTACTTGCCCCGTGCTGCAGGTCACTGGGTGCAAGCCTTGGGCAGGCTGCATTGGTGGCCAGCAAGAGCTGCTCTGCTCCAGCTGGAAACACAGCTGATGGGAACATGACCCAGGGCAGGCAAGGACAGCCTTCAAAGATGCACCCACAAGGCACCAACGTCATCCATTAGTGCTCTCTGGACATGCACTTCCAGCCTCAGCAGCAGGCACTTCACCCAAGCCACCTACTTCCAGAGTCCTTCAAGGAGCTGGGTTGAAGAGACAAGCACCCGAATGCTTGCATGCTGTGCAAGACCCAAGCAGCTCAGCCCACCACCAAGAAGACCTTGCTGCAGTTGAATCAAGCACACCCCTCTCCCCAAGCAGCTACAGTGAGGGAGAGCTGGAGGATCAGCACATCATCTCACACCATGCTGAAGAGCACACAGAAGATGACCAGCACTGATCCATCCTGTTGCTTAGGAGGGGCATTTCAAGAGGCATCCATCCTTTGCCTTGTACCCGCCTGGGCCTTGAGGTAGCCTATGCTACAGCTCATGGAGACATACCCAGCTCACAGACCTCAACTAACACATGTTTCTCCTTTTCCCAGAGTGGAAGCAAGTTGTTGAACTAGACAGGGAGAGCCAGTGCTGGCCATAGGTCAGGATGTCACTTCTGACACCACCTCGGTCCAGTTCACTCATCAGGTGTGATTTAACTAGAATTGCTGCTCAGCAGGTACCTGGAAGAGGTAAGAGCATCTCCTGCCTGCTTTTCTCTGGCTAGAGAGAAACAGCTGGCTTGGGGAGAGCTTGCTCAGGGCTGCTTGGCCAGCCTGTGCCAGCACCAAGTCACTAGAGTTTAGGAAAACATTCGGAGCCGTGAAAGTCTTGAGGAGTGCTTCTCATCTCCAGGAAGCCTGGAGATTGCCCAGAGAAAAGACTCCTGGCAAGTCCTACATGACAGCCCCAATGAACAGGCAACAAGATAATAGGCACAAAAGATCCATCATCGTCTCCAGCCTCCCATCCCAGGGAGCATCTACCAGAGCTCAGCTACCACAACATAAAGTCCAGGAGACTTTGCAGATGGGACCATGAAGTCATTCCAGAAGTCAGTGGTGCACAAAGGCAGGATCCCCATTGATCCAGCAGATCTCCATGGTGGCCACTGCTCAGTGCTCCAGGGCTCAGCCAGACTGGTGTCACCGTGGTGGTCACACACCCAGCAAACTGCAGGATCTCAACAGAACATAGTATTTGAGGAGGAGCACAGCACCTGAGCCCACCCCAGCAGACCTTCCCACATCCCCAGTTCTCTAGGGCCAGCACCAGATCACAGCCACTGGGATCTGCCTCACGTCCATCCACAACTGCAGCCACCGCTCAGGAGAGCTTGCTCTGAGCCAGCCCAGGCAGCAAACAAGAGGGAAAGGGGTTTTGGAGCACTAACCTCCCCTTCCATCGATGGGCTCTGCCTCAACTCGGTGCTGGGAAGCCTCAGGATCCTGCTGGGCTCTTGTGCCACCACCACCACATAACCATGATCCAGCACTGCTCCTTCCACCCACCACTCGCTTGGATGGGTCCCAGCTTCAGAGGCCCACCTCCACTATCTCCTCAAAGCTTCCCGACAAGGCCACTACCAGCAGCAGCAACAACATGGAGGCTCTGAGTCCACCTTGGGCAGCCCACCCCCAAAAGGATGGGCAGCTGGGAGCTTCAGTCTATGACCTGCTGCCTACCTTGGAAGCATCTACCACAGATGGTCTCCCGGGCTCTGGGTACCCAACATGTCAGCCTAGTCTCCTACAAGCACCATGTGGTAACCACCACCAGCCTCACCCATGTTCTTATGAAACAATCCTGCATCTAGCCCCTGCTCTCCCGGGCAAGCCTTGCCCTCAGGAGTGCTGCCACTGCTGGAAGCATCTCTTTGCAGAAGAGCTCCAGGAGCATCAGTAGTCCCTGGTGTCTCCTACTGCCCACTCAGAGCTTGGCTTGGAGGCACTCCAAAACAAGTGGTTTCACATCAGAGACACAATGCAGCCCAACTCCATCACACAGGCAATGGATGAAACTGTTCACCAGGTCCAAGGAGAACAAGACAAGCTGTATCATTGTCTCTATCCTTGTGCCAAGCGCTCTCCATCTTCCCAGGAGACCAGCTCTGCACATCTTTGCACCCCATAGTCTTCCAAGGGCAAAGGCAGACCTGGGCCCCCATCTTTGATGACTTCTTTCCCCAACATCACTACCACACAGAGGAAAAAAAGTCTACCCAGAACCATTGGAAGAAGTGAGCCAGGACTGGCCTCCTTCAGAGCTGACCACAGCAACCACCCTGCCTGCCAACCAGTCCTAGGCCAGACCATCTTCCCTCTTCCCAAGCTCCCAGTTTCCTACACCGCTCCCATCTCTCCCAGCCTGCCGATTCCATTCGTTACAACTTGCAAGACCTGTGTCCTGCCTGTGACTTCAGGCTGCAAGAGAGAAGCCAAGCTCCAGGTAGGAACTTGCTCCGTTTCCAGTAACTGGAGAGGAAAGAGGCAAGATTAGACCCATGAATAAGGGCAGGGTCTGTCCCGGTATGCAATTCTGGAACAAAGTGACCGGCAAGTGCTGTTGTCTAACGTGCCCACTAGAATTTAGTCGTGTGCTATCGCTATCACGTCACTCACCTCCCCCACCGTGTGCCAGGAGTGAGGTCAAGGTGTATTTCTGGTTGCCCTCAAAGGGTCGTGGTTGGGGAGAAACCAGGTTTCTTTCATACCAAGCGGCAGGGTTGTCTCTGCCCCGGCTCAACCGGGCTGCTCCCCTCCCACTGGCAGGATTTGGCTGAGCCTGGCTCAGCTGGGAGGAGTTGATGTAAGATGGTGCCATGCTGTGTGTGCCATGTCATGTGCTGCCAAGTTGGAGATGTGGGTTAGAAAGAAGGCCTGGTATCTCATTCCCCAGGCTCTGGTGGGTGGGTAGCGTGAGGCCCATGCACTGGGTTGCCAAGGAGATACGGGCTACAGAGATGGGCAGAAGCTTGCAAATCCCATGGTGCACCTTGGAGGAGAGATGGTTACCTTACCAGTCTTTCCAGACGTGGCTGCCATCATGCTTAACACTTCTAGGAATGGAGCTGTAGTACAGCCACTCCACTAGCTGCAATAAGGCATCACTAGGGCGTCCCCATCTCCAGGGACAGCTCTGAGCTTCAGGGCTAGCCTGCGCTGGCATCATGGCTGGAGTTCACTAGGGACATCAAAGGAGGGATTTGAGAGAGGGTGGGAGGGAGGGAAGGCAGATGGGACAGTCTTAAAGTCAGTGGAGTCCCCACAGGTAGAGGCTTTTAGTGGTGCAGGGTCAGGCCACGGTCACATCTACAGCAGCCTGGTGCCTGCTGGGAGCATCTCCATGGCACAGCAGCTTGGTGGTACCAGGAGCAGCAGCCATCAGTCTCATCTGCGAGCAGCTTACCGACAGCTCCCAGTGCGTGAGCCGAGGCCAGGCCAGCCTCGTGCCATCTCCTGCCCACCTCCGGGCAGCTCTTCAGGAGGCTGCACAGGTGCATCACAGGGAGCAGCCACCTCCTCTCCCACTCGCTACCAGACTTGAACACAGAGTTGTGACAGCACTTCAGGTTTAAACCTTTTGCAACAAGCTCTCAGCTTAGCTGCTGCCTCCAACTTCATGCCCACGCCGGGGCTGAAGGCTATGGAGCTGCTACAGCTCCCGCAATCCCCATGAATGTCCTCCAGCTAACTCCATTCTCAGAAGGAAGAACTACAGCTGTCCTGGAGAGCAACCCACATGCCCACCACCTCGCCAGCAAGGCGAGCCAGCCCCTACCGTGAGAGCAGAGGGCTCAGCACACCAAGACCAAGGTTACAGCTTTTAGCCCAGTTTGTGAGCAAAAGTCATCTCACTGACTCGCTCCACCCTGTCCTGGTTCTGCAAGGGAAAGGGCTCCAGCTTAGAGACCGGGCAGCTCAGACCTGCCAGCCTAAGTAATGTTTAACCCCATAAAACTTTATTGGTAATGTATACTGCGCCAGAATGTCTCCCTGCGAGGTCACCACCAGCTCCAGCACAACACAGCGAGGAGCAGCTGTAACTGCTCAGCCAGCCCAGCTGCTCTTCTTCAGAAGAGAGCTGGTCTGGTCATGGCCACAGCCCAGAGGGGCTACACTGGCTCCCTAAGGCTTAGGGGCATGTCACCACCTATGGACCAACTTGGGCAGGGAATCCTACCTATACAGGGAGCTCCCTGGAGCCTCAGGGTCATTCTTCAGACCAGAAGACCTCTTTAAAAGCTAAGCTGTCTGTCCAGAACAAGTAGCTTGCCAACTGGAGGGCAGGAACTAAGACCCCAGAGGGAGAAGATCTGGCTAAAGGCCTCCTTGATATCCTCCGCTTTAGGAGAGCAGAGGTTTTTTTTCCCCTCACCATACACCATAAAGTTTTGGTGTCTAACCCTTACACTCATGGTCCCCATACAGTCACTGATGATCATCCTTGAAGGACCTGCAGTAATGGTTTCACCTCCCTCAACCATCTCAACCAGGCCAAAGGGGGTTTTTACTGGTCCTCCCTGCCAGGGGCAATTCAACTGGCAACAGCCCTTGGCTCCACCACCAAGGGACAGGGAAGGGAAGACATCTGCTCTCCTGGGCTGCCCAGCAGCAGAGCACACTCAGATGCTCCTGTAGCTATGAGCACCATCAATAACTTTTGGAGAACAGCAGCAAGCACAACCCTCCCAGTGAAGGACCAGCCTACTCAAAAGAGCAGCCTGGCTCTGGAGGCCCTTGGAAGAACAAGCCAGTGCCTGGTCCTGCCCTGGGCCCCACGAACTTCTTGCCTACTCCACAGGAGCTTCAGCCCAACACTAGCTCATCAGTAGAAGGGCAAAAGCAGCAGAGGCCTGCGAGTGTGTGAGGGGCAGGACAGAGCCTACAGAGGCCAGGAGCTTGCATCCATCCAGTGCCTCCATACTGCATTTGGGAAACAAGCTTGGGTTGAAGCTGGGCAGTTACAGTCAAGACGCTTGCAGGAGCAAGAGGACGCCAAAGGGCCAACTGAGCTGACCATCGGGCAGGTGGACAAGGTGAGGGGACACAGCTGCTCTTCCTTTCACTTTAAGCAGGGAAGAGTGGAGCTAAACACCCCGCTTGGTAGGGCAGAGAGCAGAGGTTACACCCCAATGCTCTGGGGTGTAAGCCCAGAGTCCCACTGCCCCAGTCCCCCATGGCACTACTACAGGAGCAGAGGCCGCAGCAGGCAGAGCACAGCTGGCTGGGAACACCAAGCAGGGTAGGGACAGGGGCTCCAGGTTCTCCTGTACAGGTGCTCCAAACCAAGCACCGTAACATGGTATTAGGACACTACTTCTCCATTTTGGCTTTCCCTTTGCATTTCCATGGTTTCAGAGGCTTCGTGCTCAGCGGGGGTATTGGCCTCAGTAGGTTAAAGCACGCCAGTATCAGACCAGTACGGGCATCCCTGCACCAGCTGTCAGCAAGCATACCCCTGGGACACCAGGTAGCTGGTTGCACCACCACCAGCATTTCCACAGGCCCATACACAGAGTGACCCTCTCTAGCCTGCATCTAGTGGCCAACGCCACTGTCCCATCAGAGCTCCTCACTACGGCAAGGCTCTGACCACTCATCTCCTGCAGGACATCCCCTTCTGGCTTCAAAAGCATTTGAGTCGCTTGGCCCAAGGGGGTTCCAGCTGAGCCCCTCAGCTTCAGCACCGAGACATGCCCCTTGCCTTCACTGTGACATCAAGGAGGACATTTTTGTAGCTGTTTTGCTTGCTGGCATGTAGTGTTTCTTCCCAGCAGTCCCACACCAGAGTTCTCTGGCCATGGGGACCAGCCAAGCCAGCCAGAAATTGAGCCCTGACTTTCCCCATCTGCCTGGCTCTAGCAGGGAAGCATGCTGGACCTGCAGGGTCAGAAATCATCGACCAGCTCCGACTGCCCTCGGCCACGTAGACCTCTCCCCTGCGGTTCGCTCAGGGCTGGGGGCCCCCCATGCACTTCAGCCGGGAGGAGGCTTTGCCCAGGAGCCAAGGTGCGGAGGCTGGGGTCGAACCAGCCAAGCAGAGACCCACGGGAGCGAGCACCGGGGGCAGGGGAGAGAGGAGAACCCGGTTCCTGGCACGGGACCCAGGGAGCAACTCACCTGAGCGTGAAGAGCAGCGGCCGCCGCTGCAGCTGCCGGGTACGTGAAGGCGGCATGGGGGATGGCAGGGGTTAGCTCCGTGGTGTAGAGTGGGTAGGGAGCCCACGCTTCTGGGGACGCTGGAATAAGAGCCGCTCCAGTCAGGTCATCTAGACAGGAGGAGACAAGGCAACAGCATCTCAGTAGCCTGGCCCCAGCAGCCTGGCCCCAGCAGCCTGCTTCAGGGACAGGCTCTGGATTTCCAACCCCGAACTAAAGCTCTGCGCTGCCATCCCATTTAGGTTTAAAACATAGCACCCCTGCAGCATCTCTGCTACCAGCTGCTCCTCCGGCCTCCCAGCCCTGCCAGGATGAGCCAGGAACATGCTCCATCACTACTCATTGCAGGCTAGTTCACAGATGAGGCACAGGGCTGGTGCCACAGGATGGCAGGACAGAAGATGGGCTCTCAGCACCATGTTACAGGCTGCCCAACAGCCTCAGCAGGGCTGTTCGCCCCACCAGGATATGCTGAGGGTGCATGGCACAGGACTTGTCCTTTCTGCTTTGCACCTACGGATGGTTTAAAGGGCTTACGGTATCACTTGAGCCACCAAAACCAACTCTGCTCTCCCAATACTTCTAGTATCAGCCAGAAGCCTTACCAGGTGCCTGGTAACGCTACCATGCTGGCCTTCCTGCACCAGGCAGATTTCAGCCTGGCCATACGTGGGTATGGCTTCCTTTCCACTCCAGCAGCATTCCCAGGGTTGGGCATCTCCCAGGTTGGGCCAGCCATGACCTCAAAGTCCCTCCCAGCATACTCACAGGGGTCCCGTGCAATGAAGTGTGCGCCCAAGGCAGGGTGGATATTGGTGGGGTTTGGTGTGGCCATCAGCTTGCTCTTGGCCATCTTTGTGTTGGCTTTAGCAAACTCTAACCGCAAGGTCTGGGGGTTCTCTGGGTCGAAGCGGATGCCCTGTCACAGAAGAAAGCACAGGAATCTCTCAGAGGTGAGGTTTCCAGTCTAAGCACAGGCTGTGTCTATTCATGGAGCAAAGCCCAACTGGGGAAACCAAGGCCATCGTGCTGCAGTCGCATAGCCCAGGTTTTGTGTCACCTCACCGCAACACTCAAGCTCCCACATGCTTGTATTCCTATGTTTAGCTGGCCTAGGACCACTGCTTCCAACACGAGGGACACAGCTTTGCTCCTTGTGTGCAGTTCACCAACCAGCCTAGCAGTGATGGCTACCAGCACTGGTCAGGAAAAAAAATCTGTCTGCTGGAGCTGGGATAACCCCATCTACACTGGAGCTCCTACATGTACTGCCAGCCTGGGCAGAGACACTAGCACATGCCCTGATGCCCAAGGCAAGGCCTGCAGCAGGGCAGAACCAGATCAGCAGGTCTTGCTGCCTAGATCCCACTAACTTCTGCAGGACCACATGGGATGGAGGTAGTTTGGGGCTGCGTCTGCCATGTTGACCATCCTCATGTCTTTAGCTGCAGCAGTTTGAAAACAGCAGCATGGGAAGGCTGGTTTCCTTCCTTTCTAAAGCAGGTACCTTCTGGCTGCAGAGGTCCTGGCAGGCCAGAGTCCAGGACAAGGACCTGCTCTGCTGAACTGCCACACACTTTTCATCAGGGCATTTGGTAAACCAAGGCTTTAACAAGGCCACTAGCAATAAGCAAGACCTACAGCCACATGATAGACCAATTTGCAACGAGCTGGCTTCACTACCCACATACCCCGGTGAGCTCAACCTAGAGCCTCAAAAAACTGATGCTAAACACAGGTTGAGCTCCACATCCCTCATTAAAGCATTACAGGGTGTCAGCTTGATATCACCCTTTGTATAGGCCTGGGAACCACTTATGCCCCCAGTACCTCTCCTCATCTGTTTGCTAATGCTTGGGTCCCCAGAGAAGACCTGCCTGCTTCAGGTACTCCAAGCCAAGGTCAAGTCAAGCAGTCAGGCTAGGATGAGCCCCCACCTCAGCACTCAGAACAGACAGCAGGAGGAAAAGCTCCTTGAAGAGTAGCTCTGGCCACAGCTCAACACACATAGGTAATGCACAAGGGAGTCCTCTTAGTCCACAACTCTTACTCATACAGGGGGGAGCACTTAATGGATAAGGAACAGGATTCACAGCCTGGATCCTGTTGTCAGAGGCCAACTGCTGAGTTAAGAGGTGCATGCTGACTCCAGAAAAGAAGTAGCTGCTCTTTCCCCATACCCTCAGAGGACCCTGGAGCAGTCTTCCAGTGGTCAGAAACTACATCTTTTTGCATTCATTTGCTCAGGCTGATGTCAGCCTTAAACAGCTCTCCATGGTAGGATGCTGCAGGACCATTTAGCTTCCATACTCCAGGGCACAGCTGAGACACCCTGACCCCTTCCTGTGCTATGGACAAGCCAAGCACTGCTCTAGCCCACAGCTCCAGGTCAAGCTACGGCAGGACATATGGCCCCCAGCCCTCCCTGGGGCCACCTGGCACATCGGGTACTCACGTTCAAGGCATTCTTCGCTGCTTCAGCACCAGCCCGGCTGTCAAAGGTCACAAAACCAACTGGCTAAAAGAAATAATGCTGATTTCAGTTTGGAAGCCCCTTCCAGCTCCTCAGACTGCCCTGCCACCCTCTCTGCCCCAGACAGTTTACAGCAAGCAGAAGAGACCATATAAAGCTGCAGAGGGCCTTCAAGCAGACCTTGAAGTCAAGATCCCTGCTCCATGTCTGCTCCCACCACACCAAAATGCTTTGGTATTCCTACACGTGGGTGCACAGCTCACCCTGGTAGCCCCCAGCAAGGGTACCCCTTGCTCACAAGGGGAACCACTGCCTTGATCAGGATGGGTCTGGGGAAGGTTTCTGGCAGCACAGGGTTTGAGGCTGAAGCACCAGGTCTTGACCATCCCACATGGCCCTGGGCAGCAATAGAAGATATGGAGCCATTCAGCACATGCTGAGAGCTTGGGGCCACCAGAATGGTGGGTGTGAGCAGAACCCAGCTGTATACATGGTGCTGAGTATAGACAATGCTTTATGCAGTGAAATGGCCTGTCCCCCCTCCCCTTCCCTCCTGGCATGTCTGGTTTTCTAGCAAAAGCCAAAAAAACCCAAGCACTGGAAGAAGGAGGTACCTGCTTTGAAGTTAGCTTGATCAGTGACCCTTCATAACCCTGGAGAAGGGAAGAAAGCAAGTCAGCAGCAGGTTCTCAAAGGAGCCGAGCTACAACCAAGACATGACATGACAGCTCCAGGAGTTACTGCAGCACCAAACCCTTCACAAGGCATGGTTTGCAGCAGCAGGTACACTAACATGTCTCCTCTTTCCCACCAAAAGAGAAAAGACTGAGATTAATTTAAGGGCAGAGCAGGTATCTCCAGTAGCTCTTTGGGAAGAAATCCCATCTTCTAGCTCTTCATCAAGCTACTAAGTTGAGCACCCTGCCTGGCTAGCTCCTAGATAGCTTAGAGCACCCTATGCTGGAAGGGGGCAAACAAGGGAACGCCACTTCCTCCAAGGACAGCCCACATGGTGATCTAGTGAAGGACAGACAGTTAGGGGATCGGAACACATCCTTGACCAAGGGCTGGTCCAGCTGGGTTGCAGGGCTGACCAAGCAGCCTTCATCAAGCTTGGAGACAGCAAGATTTCAACAGATTACCCAGCTAAGCGCAAGCCATGGGATACCATTCTGGTTTCATACCAGGTTCCTCAAGCTTTCACAGAAGGCCTACCTTCCCACTTCATCCTTGCTTCCCTCTGACAGAGATCTTTGCTGCAAAGTTGGCCACAAGACAGCATCTTTCCCACCAAAGCCCAAGTCTGAAGACCTTCTTACCTTGAATGGTCGGAAGAGTAGGTAGAGCTCTCTGGGCTTGATATCCACAGGGAGGCCGCTGACAAACAGCGTCCGTACCTAGGAGAGAGGTCAACGAGGTCTACTGAAAGGAGATGCTTAGTACCGAAGCGGGAGTACAGAGCTCAGTTCAGAAGCTAGGTGCAATAAGAGCAGGACACCTCGCACCGAAGGCAGCCTTGCAGGCACTAACACTTCCATACATTAGAGGAGCATTGTCCAGGATAAAATACACCCAGTTCTTTCCTCCCTGCCACAAAGGATTTAGAGCTTTACAAAAATTCAGGCTCTAGCAGAATAGTCTGGGTTGACTAGGGTATGGACACCAGCCCCACAGTCTCTGACCAGACCTCAATGTTGAAAACACCTCACTGCTACACACATCTTTTGACTTCTGCAAAAGTCCCAGAACATCACTGGGAGGAGGATTTTTGGGAGGAGATCCCAGCTCCTCCACCAACACACATCAGACCTTTCAGAAGTTGCTCCCAAACAAGTTCTTACGGCATTGGTCCTGTTGTCCCCAGCCAAAAGCCAGCTGTGCTGCACTAAGTCCATGTCGGCTGCTGCTCTTTCCAAGTTGTAGAAGTCATGTGCCAAGTCCAAATGCACTCAGCATGTATAAGCAAAAAATAGAGTACCAGAGGAAGATTTCAACAGATAAGTCTGTTGAAATTATCTATAGTAGTTCACATGAATAGCCAGGAAGAAGAAACAGTGCTGAAGGCTCCCTGGGAGAACTCTGCTCAACAGTCAGACCATCATGGCCACCTTCTGCCTGCACTGGGAGACGCTGGCCGGCAGCCTGTTTCCATAGGGAGCAGCACGATGAAGCTGCCAAGGCTTCTTGTAAATCAGCACAGAACTGGAAAGGGAAGTTCTGCACCACAGAGGTCACCAAGACACTAGTCATCATTAACAATGACCAGGAGGCCACAAGCACAGCTCGGCCAGCACTGACAGAGACAAGAGGGAAGACAGAAGACTGGGAATGAGATGGAGCTCTGTGTTCCTCACTTTTCATCTCATGGAGATACCACCCACTAAGCCAGTCCCAAACAAGCCACAAGAAGGTCATGGGACAGCACTGATGCCCAAATGCTCAGAAAGGCACCACACAGTGCCAGACACTTTTGGGCTGCAAAACACACAGCAGGACCAGGAGCCCTAAGCCAGAGCCCATCTCCCAGCCTGTTTCTAGCCTGGAGTGACCCTATTGCATTTGCAGGGCAGAAGCACCCTGCTCCCACATTTTGATTTTGGCTCAGCCATTTCCCAGAGGAAGTGGGTTGTATCTGACACCTCTGCAAACCTCTTTTGCCACCAAAGTGAGCAGCACATGCCTGCCCTGCTCCTGGGCTGGAGACAGTGGCCACCTGAAAACACAGGAGCATGCAGCAGAGCCTCTGCACCCTGTAACTCTTTGGGGGCAGCTGGATTCAGACTCCTCCAAGCAGGGAAGGAGAAAGTTCCTATTTACAGGAGAAAACACAGCCCTCCTTGAGCTCCTGTGCCCAGGGCAGAGAGATACCCTTCACATCAACTCAGGGGGCAGCTTAAGCCCTCCAGGATGGACAGTTATCATGAAAGTCCTGGGGTCCTCTTCCCCTCTTGCTCTCCATGCATGCTGAGACCAAGGGCTGCTACCACCCCAGTGGGCTGTGACCACCCCCCATGAGGGTGCAGAGCACTTCTCCAGCCTGCCATATCTCAAGACTGCTGCAGGATGCAACCACTGAGCTTCCTTCCCTCCAACACTGGCATCCTTCCTGTCCCCTCCCCTGACCCCTCAGTGTGGATGGCCCTACCACACCCCCCAGCTTTTGCTCTGCCCTGTCTAGGGAAGCAGGATGCCATCTGGAGTGCTCCAGAAACACTTTCCATGCCCAGGCTCAGTCCTACAGTCTCCCCACGCAGCCCAACCCTTCATTTGATGCTTCAGTGCATCACTTCAGGGCCACCTCATGCCCAGAGCAGGCCATGGCATTGTCTCTCAGCTTCCTGGCTGCCTCAAAGACTTTGGCACTTCAGCATGAACTACATGGAGTGCCTGCAGTGCATTCCCAGAAGACACGTGGCCATCTCTTGCAGGGGAGGACTGTGCAGAGTGTGGCGGCACACATGTGCCTCAGCCATGTGAAAGCACCATCCCTTTTCAATATTTCAGGATCCGAGTGTGCTCAGCCCCCAGAATGGATGTTTCTTCCAAGCAGATAGAAATCTGCATCTCTGTTGGGTCTCTAAATGGTCCCGTGATGTGTCACTTGGTAAGTCCTTGCGACAGGCGTGACAGAATGGAAGACACATGGTTGCTTGAGAAAGAGGAAAGTCAGCTACTTGGAGCCCTTACAACAGCCTGAACAGAGGAACACAGCTGCCTAGAAAAGCTCTTTGTCAGAGGCAGCAAGCACCTAATGCCAGCCCCATAAGTTGCTGCCAAGGATGGGAACAGGAGACCTTCTCTCCCAGGCCAAAACTTCCCTTGGCCTCCAGGTTCTGTCTCTCATGTATCATGGTGATACATGGCATTGGAAAGGGGATCCCAGCCAACCCACAGCACGTGCCAAGGGCTGGCATTGCCCTGAATAAAGCCTGGGCAACCCCAAATGCCACCAGCTAAGATCTTCAAACAAGGTTCCCCCCAAGGGTCTCATGACAGACTAAGGAAGGTCCCTGCTCAGAAGAGGTTGTTAGGAGAAGCAATGAGACCAAGTGGTTGGTTTTCCGAGATCTCTGCAATTCAACACATCCATAAGTGATCTAGAAAAGGGTGAGGGGAAAGTGAGACCAAGTTATTTAGGGAAGAGAGGGTGAGGCTGGTGAGAGACCCAAGCAATACATTTGAGGGACAGAGTGAGGTAAGCCAGCGGGAGATCGCTTCTGAGACCAGGTGTAAACATGGGATCAGCAGCAATCAGAAAGCAAAGGAGATCTGGGTTATCCCACAGGAGAAAAGCAGAAGGCAACCTGCCAGTCTATGCATCTTGTGTGCTGTGGGCAGCCCTGGTCCAGCCTCCTCCCCCTTCTCCCCAGAAGAGAAGAAACTATAGACAAGGGCAACAGTAGAATCTGGACAAGTATCCTCTGGTGAAACAGGGACTCTCCAGTCACCCCCTTGCAGCCCAAGTCCTGCAGGCTTTGAGAGGCCACTATGACCACACAAGGCTGATGAACGCAGGCTTCTAGCCCTTGCACTCCACATGCCAAGGCAGGGCAGGCTTCTGCTTAAACAGACTTTCCCCACTTCAACTCCCTGCCACGAAACGTTGCATCCATGTAGATATTCAGCCCCCACACAGAGCAGCTGGAAAAGCCACAGGACAAAAAAAAAAAAAAATAAAAAAAGAAATATCCATCCAGGGCTAGATCAGGAACTGCCTGGGCCAAACTGCATGTTCAGCAGAGGCTTGGAGAAGTCACAGCAGAGGCAGATCCCCAGGAACACCTTGCTCTTAGACTCGAGATGAGATACCAGGTCAGAGCAAGCCCATCTCGCCCAGGACGACTGATCTTAACTGGACACGCAGGCACAGAGAGAAGCAGGGCAGTGGGGCAGGGAGCAGCTCTCACCTAGGACAGCCCAGCAGGGTCACGCTGCTGGAGGCCCTGCAGAAAACGCTTTCCCTTCCCCGTCCCTGCCCCCTCTGGGGATGTCCCCAGTCCAAACACCCGGCAGAGATGGAGGAGAGCCATGGAAAACAGGATTTGTGCCAGCAGGGACAAGACCATCTAGGCCATGTCTCAGAGAGGGAGGATCCCAGCATAGCTTCCCACGCAGGAGGTGGGAGGGACAAGGACAAACCCATTTAGTGCTCAAGTCCTTGGTGGCTCTAAAGCAGTCCCGACGCAGCTGTGTCTCCCAGAAGAGACACACCTAGTGCAAGCACGGCCAGGTACTTAGCACCAAGGCTTTGGAGAAGCCAACAGAAGCAGCAACACCTGCCCCTTCCTACCACAGCCCCAGCACCACCAGGAGGTCAGCATGGGTCTACAACACCCACATCTCCTGGCCACATCTGCTTTTAAAAAAGAGCTCTTGAAAGGGAGTCCCGAGTGGAGCCAGACACTGCCCTGCAGCCCAGCAAGGGTCAAGTTATGCCAGAAATGTCAGATGCAAAAGCACAAGTACCCACCTCCAGCGAGGCTGCTCTGGTAGGTCTCCAGCACTGGGCTTTTGTTAGCAGGCTGCTCCAAATCCTCCCAGAAGCCAGCAAGGCTGACCCTCTCCTCCCCTTCCACATGATCAGCCCTTTAGCTGCATCACCCCCTGCGGCTACTCCAGCCCCTCAAAGCTGGCCAGGTCCTGGGGCCACGCTCCCAGCACACGGAGCACACAAGCTGTTGCCACCAGTGGTTAGGAGACACCTGAGGACAGCTAGAGCAGGAACATGCTCCGGTGCCTTATCCACACTGTGCCACTGGACGCCACGCTCTCCAGGAAGCCACCCCAGCTATGGGCAAGCACATGCCATTTTTCCCCCCAGAGACAGGCCATCTCCCACTCAGACACACCAGTATGTCCATTGAGCCCTTTTCCTGCACCACCAGCAGAAGGGAACCCCGCACCATCCGACCAAGGGCAGGGACAAGCTGTGACGCAGCATCCCAAAGGCAGCCCCTGCTCCAGGCAGCCACCCCGAGGTCCCAGCAGCTCAGGGACGTGGACCACAGCTCTTCCCACGGCCGAGCATCCCAATGGGGTGCGTCTCAGGCACCCAGGTCCACCAGCAGAGCCCTGGGGGGGATACAGAGCCCCGGCCACCGCAACGCGCCGAGGGCCACTTGACGCGAGGCTGCTGGAATGCAGCGAGGCTGCCGGCTGCCCCGGGAGCCAGGACTTATAAGGCACGGAGGCGAGCTTGCAAACAGGGCTGCAGGGAGGGAGCCCAGCTGCGGGGCTTAAAAACAGGCCAGCACCCTCGTCTCACCGCCCCAGATGGGACAACAGGCTGCGGGGTTCCTGCCACTGCACCGGGAGGACCCAGCCCTGGGTGGTTTTGCTCCTCAGCACACCAAACTCCCCAGAAACGCAGCGGAGGGGAGAACTGGGGGAGAGACAAGGCCAGTCTGTGCTAGGGACAGCTCGGCAGGAGAGCAGGGCCTCCCACGGGGAACAGGCTTGCTAACAGGCTCCTTCACCGCTCTGTGCCTCAGTTTCCCCTCCATCAGCAGAGCTCGACAGCAGGGAGGCTGCGAGAGCTGGCTGGCTGCTTGCAGCTCCAGCACTGGCAGAGCTACGAGGTCCTCAGGTAGCGCTGAGCCCCAGTGCAGGATCAGACCAGGAGCAGCTCCAGCCAGGAAGCCCCAAGCAGCTGCAGGGTATCCCCCACACAGGAAAGATGTTCACCCCTCCCCAGCGGGGAAAGAGGGCCCCAAACCTCCCCCAGCACTTGAAGCAAGATCTTCAGCCATTTCCCTCCGAAATCAGCCTTCTGCACGAAAGGCACCCAAGGACTGACATCCTGCTCGCCCAGAGGCTGACCACAAGCGAGCCCAAGCGTTTTGTCCCCAAGGCTGGGGCGTTTCACCTCAACACTGCTCACAGTTGGATCAGCCCCTCGCCAGCACCGCTCTGCCCCCGTGTCAGGCAGGGGGATGTCAGCGGGGCTCAGCCACCCCTGCGGTCAGGGCAGGAAGGCGCTGGAGCGAGGGGGGAGCAGGGAGAGGCACCAGGCCCTGCCCGGGGGAGCAGGAAGCACATGGGAGACGATAAGTCCAGGCACAACGGGGCAGCACCCAAGAATAGCCCGCGGTCCCGGTGGAGGAAGCGCCGCTGGTGTGGCTCTGCAACGGAGACTGCTCCCCACTATTGAGTCCCATCCCGTGTCCCTGCAGGATCTCATGGAAAGGGTGGCACCCAACAGGGCTTGGGTTCAAAGCCATTGAAACATCTGGGGAGGCCAGCCTCGCAGCTCCCAAGGGATTACTGCCCCAATGAGGCACTTCCCCAGCTCAGGGAGATGCTGGCTGGACATCCTCAGGGTGCCATCACAGCCTTCCACCTTGCCAAGAGGTCTGCTAAGCTAGAGGAGACACGTACGAGTATCACAGCCAACATGCTGAAGGACGCTCACTACCCAGCCCACTGTACGAAGCCCCTGGGCTCCAGGGACCCAGCAACACATCTGCCACCCTCTGACGTTCGGGGACCTACAGACACCTTTCACCATCAGCTAGAGCCACAGACCTTACCCACAGGGACAGCTCTTGCACCAGGTAAACCTGCTGCAGACCAGCTCCTCCTGTCCGCACCCAGGCGTTTGTTCTCCTGGCAGGAGACACAGAGGTTAGTTCCTGCCAGCCTCTGCCCTGAGCAGAAGACATTGCTCTGGATGCAGGACCCTCACAAGGTACGTTCTCACCTCAGGTCCTTAAGCAAGTACATCTGTCTCTGCTCCGCCCCACCACAAGGTGATTCCTGGGCACTTTTCAGCCCTCTGCCTCCTCTGCCCACAGAGCCAGGACACATCCAGAGAGGCACATGAATCTCTCCTCAAATCAACCTGATTCGGGGCACCATGCTAATGGCCATGCCATAGCCCCATGGAGCATGCCTGGTATCTCCACGGCCCAACAGCAAGCAAGTCTTCTCCAAAACCCAAGTGATGGCAAGCTGAAAGTCTGTAGCAGCTCTCCACTGTTGGCAGTGGTTATTGGAGTGTCACCCCAGTCACACGGAGACCTCTGGGGACACCAGTAGGATGACAAGCACCCGCAGGACTAAGCCACCATTGCATCAGTCCAACTCTTGGCAATACAGGGCCACTAGGCAGTGGGGAGGGGCTGTGCCACCCCAAAATGGGCCAGAAATGCCAACCCTAGCCAGCATCATGCCCTGATCTCACTCTGCACCACAGGGCAATCTCCCCACCAGACCCCCAGCCCATAAAATATGGAGGCCAAGGCAGAGGTGAGACCACCAGCCCAGGAGGAGAGCCTGGGGAGCAGGGCAGAGCACGTAGCAAGAATGGATACGACACACAGCCCGAGCTTGAAGGCCCCTGCTAGAAACAGGTCATGTCCTGGCCAGCTGCCCACTGGCATCCTGCCGCAGACAGGGAAACCCCAGGAGGTGAAGCTTCCTTGCCTCCTCCAGGACCTCCCAGAGGAGCTAGGTGCCCTCTCCAAGTTCACAGCTTGCTCTGCACTTCAAGCTACTGCTATAGGTGACCCAGGGGAGTCACACTTTCAGACAGACACTAGCCTCCTGCCCTCGATGGAAGGGACACACATCCCCAGGCCAACAGCTTCTGACACACAGCCATGTACCAAGACCTGACCCCACACTAATGCAAGAACCCATCACCATGTCCTTTGCAGCACAGGAGGGAACATGCTGTACCAACCCAAACTAGGAGGTGCAACATTTCCATAGCCTCTTCTGGGCTACGCAGCAGGGTTGGAGATCCTCCACATGGGCAGGACTGCCTACTGGGTCCTTGGGTTTCCAGTAACAACAGCCTGCAGCCAGGTAAGCTTGGGCTCAGTGATCAAGGAGAGCAACGTGCAAGGCCAGCACATGTGGTCCCACACAACTGTCCTCTAGAGAAACCCACCCCAGCAGCCACTGGGCTGGCTGTAGGCAGGGTCTCCTATCTATGCTCTGCCACCCTGCTCTACCACAGGATAACAATTGGCCAGTTGGGCTTGAGACTGTTCCTTCCCATAGGGCACACAGAGGACATCATCTTGTCCCTGTCCACAGGACTAGGTGCAGGAGATGATGTTCACTAGACAGATGGGCAGAGCAAGCCTCAGCACCATCCCTGCTCCCCTCTCCAAGCAAGAACCAGTGGGTGAGCCCTGGGGCCAAAGAACGCCTCACCACCCTAGATGCACCAGGAAGAGCCCAGACCTCGTATAAGCCTCTAGCTCCACACTCACCTGCCATCCAGCCATCATCCAAAGCATCACAACAGCCCTCTCTGTTGGGGCTGAACCGAGGAGGACAGCAGGCCCTGGGACAGGCAGCCTCTCTACCACACCATCACCCTGCGGTACAGTGGTCAAAGCGTCCTTGCCAAGCCTGCAGCATCCACTTCTGTTACGCCAAGGGCAGGGTCACCCGGCACACATCTCCTCACAGTGCTGGTACCACTGCCTGCCCCAGGGTCCCTCCTCATCAGACACACCATGCTGGCTCGGGATCACAGCTATGCTGACACACCTCAGCATGGCCCAGGTTCAGCAGCTCCAGTGCTGGGGCTGCGTCCCACTGCCCTGCTCCCTCACCAGCTCCAACCTCACAGCTCTGGGCACGCAGGAGGAATTCAATTCCAGCCATCCCACATGGGTCTTTTCAAGTGCAAATGAATCCTTTCCACTTACAGCCTCTGCCACATGAGCCATCCACGTGTAATGGTGGCTGTTGCTGCAGAAGGTACTTTCCTGCTCCAGGGTGGACAGGTATCCCTAGGAATACACTTTTGAGACTGCTCACCTCCAGATCTGAGAAGGCTACTGGGTCCCAGCTAGTGCCAGGTACTCCTGGAGAGAAGGTGCTGAGCACTTCCACACTCATGCCCTGGTGAGGCTTCAAGCCAAAGCCTTTACTTCAGGCACTTGTAGGTCCAGGATAGGCAGAAGCAAAGTCTTCATGACTTGGCATGGCCAAGATCAGCAAGCCAAAGGATCTTTTGGCTCCAAAAGCCTTCCATAGTGGTTCCAGCAAGGGTCATACTTGACCTCCCACACTGCCTGTTCCTCTAGCAGAGGCATGAGGAAAGGACAGCAAAGCCTCAGCTACTCTTAGCTACCTTCCAGACATCTCCAAGTGCATCCTTCCTACTTTAGGGAGGAGAAAGCACGAAAGAAGAGCCTTTGGGTTTGGCCCTTCAAAACTTCTGCAGGCACCACCAGAAACCCCTTCATTTTGAGGCCAAGCAGGGACAGCTCTCCTCAGCAGCTCCTCAGATGAGCCAGAGAGAAAGACTCATTTCTGAAGCTGGGTCTCGTTTCCTAGACCAGCTACCCAGCCAGGTAGCAGGAGGAAGGACAGTTACCCCATCATGGGGACTAGTTGGGATATTGATGCTCAAAACAACTTAGGCTCACGTCTAAGAAACTTAGAGTTGAAAGAGCAAGAAAGGAGAAGGAAGCTTCTTCACAGGGTATTTACAGAGGCACGAGGACACGAGGAGATAACGGGGAGATTCCCACATCCCTCCCCCAGTAAAAGCAACTCATTGATAGACGAAGAGGAGGTCTGGGAACACACCAGTTCCCAGAACCTCTGCGTGCATGGTGACTTCAGGATCTTTGCACAGCCAACAATCTGTCACTAACAGAAAGCTGCATCTAACATTGAGGGGACTTTTACAATGCATGAAAACAGCTCTGAAGCACCATCCCCGTTCAGCCAGACCAAGTACAGGAAGATTAGCAAGCGGCGACCATAACTACTACACCCTCAAGTTCTTTGTAGCAAAGAGCAGCACCACGGAGTCATTTGACTTCAGAATTATATTGACCTTATTTGTTTCAAGTCAGAGCGCTAGAATCCATGCATGCAAGAGGTATCTAGGTCCGCTCAAGCAGAGATTACAGAAATCAAGAGATGCCTGGCACCAGTCCACGAAGCACTACAGACATCCAGCACGTAACACAGGCTGCTCACAAGTGGTGTTCCTGGGTGGTTCTGGCAGCCCCGGCGTGCAACAGCTAAGAAAGGCCAGGGATGAAGCGCTCGCTACCGAGGGGGCTGGCTGGGAGCCGAGAGCCTCCTGCCTCCCCTAACAGGGCATTTTCTAACCCTAATGGGTAACCCCGCAGCCTTGCCACGGACCAACAGGGAAGATGATTCTCTCCTAGCAGAGCTTAGCCAGGTAGCTTCTCCTGGTCCTCATCTGGGCTCTGCCCACCCAGCACAACCTCACGTTTGATGCTTTCCACGTTCAGCAGTCCACGATGCCCAAGTTCTACCACGACAGCAGCAGCCACCACCCATGGAGCTGCAAGCAGGCCCTCAAGACTGGCCACTGTCATTCAGAGGGAAGGGGCCAAGAGGACACATGGGATAACCCTAGACTCAAAGCAGACAGCTGAAGTATCTAGACAACCATCCCTAGATTTCCCTCACTCCCCATGGACCTACAACTCCCCATGGACCTACAACTCCCCATGGACCTACAACTCCCCATGGACCTACAACTCCCCATGGACCTACAACTCCCCATGGACCTACAACTCCCCATGGACCTCCTGGGAGAGGAAGGATGTAGAGTAGAAGCAACCAGACACCCAAGAGAGCAGGGTGAACACACAGGGTCCTTGTTGCTACAGGGCCACGAACACAACATTTAGTGTCCATGGCAAGCAAGAAAGCTCCTCCAGCTGCTGGGAAAAGCTCTGCCTGCCAGGGGGGCACGCAGCACCCCGGCAGCCGCCCGTCTCGCACCAGGGCCGTACGCTGTCACGCAGATCGGCGGCTGCCTGGAAAACCAAACAGGAGATAGCAGCGAGCGGGGAGGGATCGAGTTTGGGGAGGTGTCTGGTGAGGAACAGCAGGGACTGACATCAGGCCCTGTTTGTTTAACATTCCCGTTAACGACCTCGAGAGGAGCGAGAGGCATTCCTGTCCTCCGCATGTCACCGGGCAGGAAGGGGCTGCGAGATCCAGGGGCTCGCAGATAAGATAAAGGGAACAAAAAAAAGAAAAGGGTGAATTTGTGAGCTTTGCCCTGCCGTATCTGGGGTGCACAGCACCCTTCTGCAAGCGCTCGGGGAGGCAGCGAAGGAGGCTCACAGGGAGGGGGGGAGGAAAATGGAGGAGTGTCCGCAGCGCCAGGATCCGGCAGAGCTACCCACGCAGCGTGGGAAGATATTCCAGCACACCCTCCCATGCGTGGTGGGACTGAAGGACCCCACATCTCACTACACTTATTACTCTGGGGAGCTCTGGGCAAGAATTTGGGTGGGACGTGGGATTAAGCACCCCCAGGACCCTGGACACAAGGTCACTCCTTGTGCCACCATTAGCTTCTTCTGCAGTGAGGAACGGCTCCTGGTCAGCCAGGAGGATGTACAGGAAAAACAAGCGTTCAGAGGGCTCCCGCGGGCTCCGAGCGGCCACCATGGAGCCCAGCCAGCAGCTCATCACCCACAGCGTTATTTCTGATGGATCCTGGTGGAGAGAGGGCTTTCCGACAGCAGCCCCACCATGGATGGGGACACCCCCCCCACCAGTCCCAGCCCACCACCTCCAGGGTGGTCGCTCCTTCGCTGCACCCCTGGGTGCAGGGTGACAAATGCACCTCCGGTGAGGCTGCAGACCATTTAGCAGGGTGGACCAGACCATCTCCCTCCCTGCACACACCCGAAGGCAGCACGACAGAGAGCAGGGGCCGCTTCTGGTCAACCCCTGCCCTGTTCCCCAGGGATGCCATCTTCAGCTCAGTTTTCCAGCCTCCAAACAGGACTAGCTTCCCCAAAGGGTTGGATTTCCAGGCACCCAAAACGCAATTACTTCCAGCACCCACTTCACCAAACCACCACCTGGCAGCGGGGAACACACTTGCTCTGCCCCAGCACCAAGAGCTCGCCCAGCCACCACCCAGAACGACGCCACTGGGATGCACCAAGCGGCATCGACCTCGGGGAGCTTTGCAGGCCAGTGAATAATTGGATCAAGGAGCCGCATCGAGTCTTCTGCGCACGCGTGTGCAGCCCACGAAACCCCCTGGTACCGAGCCTCCCCGCACCGGGGAAGCGGCACGGGGCCCCAGGTGCTCCATCTCTCTACCCACCCACACCAGTGCCACCCAGCGAGGCTGGGACATGTCACCAGCAGCATCACATCCACGTCCCATCGCGTCACTTAAGCCCCGCGCCGCGCAGGGGAGAGAAACGCTACGGCCACCGCCTTCCAATCCATTCCACCCCATTACCCGGGTCCCCCCACGCTGGGGTTGGAGACCAACGAGCGCGATGGCCCCAAGACAGCTGGTGCACGGGGACTGTCCGGCCCCGGGTGGGTGGCGGAGCAAGCCGGGCGCCATGTTGCGGCGGCGCGAGCGCACGGCGCGCTGGAGGAGAGCGAGGGGAGGGGGCAGAGCACCTCCCCGGCCCCGAGGGCCGGGCGCGGAGGACTGCAGCAAAACGCTACCGAGGCCGGGTGCTTTCCGGTGCCTTCTCCAAGATGGAGGGTAGCTGGTGATCTACTGCGCCAACGCCTGCTCAAGAGGTGCGACGAGATGGGTGCTGCCACCCATCCAGCGGCTCCGACGCCCCAGAGCACAAACACGCAGGGCTGCAAGCTCAGCATGTGGCTACGGACAAGGGATCCTTGCAAGCCCCCCCAGCACAGAGTCCAGAAGCATCCAGGCTCTGGCGTGCAATGGCCATCCATGGAAGGGGACGGCTGGCAGGGCAGCTTACAGCCCTCCAGCCCCAACCAGGCTGCCAGCACACAGGGAGGAGGGCAAGGTCCCCACCACCATGGTCCAAGTGGTCCCTAGTAGCCCACATGGGCAGAGCGCTGCTTGATGCAGCAGCCTGGTGTCCTCCAGCCACAGAGGCTTGGGGACAGGACACCATGCCCACGGGCATGGGCTAGGCTGGAGGGAGCGGGGACCTGGCAGTCCCCTGCCCCACAAGGCTACAAGGACACCGAGCTGATGAGGGGGCTCCCAGGGCTCACTCTGCCCAGCCCCCAGCCCAGATCCAGCCCCTACCCCATCCCCTGGGTGGCCTGCAGGGCTCCAGCCCTGAGAGCTGCTCCCAGTGCCCTGTCCGGGGTGCTCCAACAGCACCCCAACACCTCCATACACTGCCTAGCCTCGGCTCCACCACCCAGGGCGGCCCCGACATCCCATCTCTGGTCCCCCCGACACCCCAGAGGTCCAGCCCCAACACCATGTCCTCGGTTCCCCAAACACGGCATTGCGCTCCGTCACCCCGACACCCCGGTGCCGCGTGCCCAGCTCCCTGGTGCCGCATCCCTGGCTCCTCAACATCGCTGTGCTCCATCTCCAGTCCCCCAACGCCTCATCCTGGGTTCCCGGCTGCCACCGTGCTCCATCTCTGGTGCCCCAAAGCCCCACCGTGCTTCATCTCCGGTCCCCCAACACCCCGGTGCTCCATCCCCGATGTCCCATCCTCAATTGCCCCAAGCCCCGATGCTCCATCTCCGATCCTCCAAGCCCCAGTGCTCCAACCCCGACACTCCATCCCCAGTTCTCCAAAGCCCCGATACCCCGAAGCCCTGCCGTGCTCCATCTCCGGTCCCCCAAAGCCCCGGTGCTCCATCCCCGGTTCCCTGCTGCCACCCTGCTCCATCCCCGATGCCCCATCCCCTGTCCCCTGCCACCGCCCTCCTTCATCCCCGGTTCCCCAAAGCCCCGGTGCTCCATCCCCAACGCCCCATACCCTGTTCCCTACCGCCCTGCTCCATCCCAGCTTCCCCCAAGCCCCGGTGCTCCATCCCCGACGCCCCGGTCCCTCGAAGCCCCGCCGTGCCCCGTCCCCCACCTCCTCCTCGACGCTGCCGCCGCCGTTGGTGTGCTCGGTGTCCTTGTTGAGGTTGCTCATGGTGGGGTGGTGGGTGCCGGGGTAGGGGGTGGTGTGGTGCCGGCTGCTCCGGAGCTCGGCGGGGCCGGTGGTGTCCGGGGTGCCGGTGCGCGGGGGGCGGTGCGCGGGGGCGGTGCGGGGCAGCGCTGCCCTCCCGGCTCACATGCGGCGTCCCGGGACCGAGCCGCTGTTAAGGGCCGGGCCGGGCCGGGCTGGGTTGGGGGTGAGGGGGGGGGGAGCGGAGCGTAACGAGCCACAGCTGCGGGGCCGACGCGCCCCAGCCCCCGCCGCCGCTCCCGGTGCCGCCGCGCACCGAGCAGCGGGGCCGGGACCCGCCCGCCCCCGCCCCGCCCGGGGCCGCCCCCGGGCCGCCCGCCGCCAATCCCGCACCGGCCCCTCCTCCCCCCCCCGGGCTGCGGGGGGGTACGGGGCTTTTTTTGTTGTTGTTGTTGTTGGGCTCGAGTTATTTTAATTATTTTTTTTTTTCCACGAAAAACTTTCTCAACTTTGATGAACTTTCGGCCTTCGACTTTCTTAAAGGGCCCGTCGGCCTCTTCCGCCCGCCGCGGGGCCGGGCTGCTCCCTCCCGGGCATCCCCGGGGCTGGGGGGGGACGTGGCTGAACCCCACGGAGGGTCCGAGCACCCCGGGGCTGCAGCCCCACAGCGCTGGGACGGCAACTCCGTAACCCCCTGGAGAGAGCCCCAAGCCCCGGGAACAGCAGCCCCAGGAGGTCAGGACGGGGGTCCTGTAACGCCTGGACAGTGGCCCTGTAACCCCCAGGACAGCAGCCCTATGAGCCTGGAACAGCGGCCCCATATCCCGCAGGACAGCAGTCCCATAACCCCCAGGACAGCAGCCCCATGTCCCCCAGGACAGTGGCCCAATATATCCCAGGAGAGCAGCCCCATATCCCCCAGGAGAGCAGCCCCATATTCCCCAGGACAGCAGTCCCATAATCCCCAGGACAGCAGCCCTATGAGCCTGGAACAGCAGCCCCATATCCCGTGGGACAGCAGCCCCATAACCCCCAGGAGAGCAGCCCCATATCCCCCAGGAGAGCAGCCCCATGTTCCCCAGGACAGCAGTCCCATAATCCCCAGGACAGCAGCCCTATGAGCCTGGAACAGCAGCCCCATATCCCGCAGGACAGCAGCCCCATAACCCCCAGGAGAGCAGACCCATATCCCCCAGGACAGCAGTCCCATAACCCCCAGGACAGCAGCCCCATGTCCCCCAGGACAGTGGCCCAATATATCCCAGGAGAGCAGCCCCCTATCCCCCAGGAGAGCAGCCCCATGTTCCCCAGGACAGCAGTCCCATAACCCCCAGGACAGCAGCCCCATGTTCCCCAGGACAGCGGCCCCATATTCCCCAGGACAGCAGCCCCATATCCCCCAGGACAGCAGTCCCATAACCCCCAGGACAGCAGCCCCATATCCCCCAGGACAGTGGCCCAATATATCCCAGGAGAGCAGCTCCCTATCCCCCAGGACAGCGGCCCCGTATCCCCCAGGACAGTGGCCCTATGAGCCCAGGACAGTGTCCCTGAGACCCCAGAGGAACAGCCCCTGGTTCCTTGGGGACAGCAGCCCAGAGATCCCCACCATACCCAGGGAGCAGCCCAACCCATTCCCATCGCCGCTATGGCAGTTGGAGAGGATGAAGAGGGTCCTGCCTTCTTCCAGGCCTCCATGCAAACAGGCAGCCCGCAGTTAGGGACATGTGATGGGAGCAGAAAATGGGGTACGTGGCTCGTTCCTGAATGCTGCATCCCACAGCTTGGTCCCTGTGTGAGGCAAACATGTAAAACCCCAAGGGTTCGGGGTCAACCCACCAAGCGGGAGATGTTCAGGGGATCTGAGCCACATTAGCTTAACCAGCGTTGCTTGTACCTGGTCCTTGCTGCTTCTGCAGCGCCAAGGCTGGGTGAAAGCAAGTGGAAACATCAGCCCTACCCTGCCCCAGTGAGCCCATAGCCCCCCCAAGCTGGGAAAGCAATGTTTGCTCCCAGTCCTCGGCTCGCCAGGGTGAGCCCTGGCTGGAAATGCTCTAACGCACCCATGGCCTGTGCTGTCCCAGCTGCACTGAATGTCCCTTCAAAACCAAACCGAGCCCACAGCTGCCTCTGAGCAACCAGCAGGGATCACGTTTTGCTCCTGTGCGCGCTGGGAAGAGCTGCGAGCGCAGCTGGGGGCAATCACAAGCAAGTTCTGTAGGCAAGTTCATCATGTTGCTGCTGGGCAAGAGAGAAGCATCCTGCCCGCACGACCACCCCTCAGAGCTGTACGTGGTGGCAGCATCCCTACGTCCCAGCATCCCGTGGCTCCTAAGTCCCTTTGATGTCCCCGTAAACATCACACTCAGGCAGCCTCTCCCCTCCCAAAGCACTGCGACAAAGCAGCACCTGCTTCGGCACATGGAGCCCTTGATGGTCCAACCAACTGCACATGATTTCTCCACCGACACCTGGGTTTACCTCCCTCCTCAAGCCCCAGCCTCTGACTTCCTTTGCCACCTGGTTACACAGAGGCTCTCCATGAAAATTTAAGCCTAAACTCAGCCAACCCTGTGCACAAGCATCGTCCAGCACAACCCAAGGAGCGCCAGGTCCAGCACCGGCAAGGAGATGCAGGCAGCACCATGGCCAAGGTGGTTCCCATAGTCAAGCGAGTGCCTGTGGGGCCGTGTGGTTTCATCGCTGGAGGTGTGTTGGAGGGGAGGAAACGTCCCCTTGGGAGCATCAGCTTTGCATTTCCTTGCTTTCTAGGTTAGGGCTTTTAGCAGCAGCGGCTGTTTGCATGCGGCACCGTGGATTTGGGTCTTAAGTTCTCACACAGACAGCAGCAAAGCGACTGTTTCTTTCTGTAAGGCTGTGTAACGAGGCGCTAAGCCAGAAAGCCCCATCCCTGCCAGGTCCAGCAAGAGGGGAGGAAAAAACCTCACTTTTTAATTAAAAAAAAAAACCCAAACAATTTATTTATTTACAATGTTGTCCTACAGGGTGTTTTTTTGGGAGGCTTTTCACACTCAGCCCTGCTGAACCACAGTGAGAGCCCCCAATCCACCCGCAGAGCTCGGCACAGAGGGATTCTCAGCAGAGCAAGGGCTTTCTCTGGCCTGCAGCGATGTTGTGCTTCACCGTAACTTCATCTGCAGCGTAAGAATAACTCCTAGGAATGGTGTTGTCCACCGTGCCAAAAAGACTCAAAGTTCTGTAGGCAAGTTCATCACGTTGCTGTTGGGCAAGAGAGAAGCATCCTGCCCGCACGACCACCCCTCAGAGCTGTACGTGGTGGCAGCAGCCCTACGTCCCGGCATCCTGTGCCTCCTAAGTCCCTTTGATGTCCCCATAAACATCACACCCAGGCAGCCTCTCCCCTCCCAAAGCACTGTGGCAAAGCAGCACCTGCTTCGGCACACGGAGCCCGTGATGGTCCAGCCAACTGCCCCGTGATGGTCCAACCAACAGGAGATGTTTCCTGTCCCAGGAGCTTACAAGGGTAGACAAAAGGTGGGACAAATGAAGCAGTCACTGCTACCAGCTTGTGCAGGTGAGCCCATCCCCCAGAAAACTGTGATGTCTCTGCAGTGGTTTTGGCTGAGGGCTTTTTCTTTGGGTGATGCTCCACTTCCATGTGGAGATACTCAGCTTTAATGGCATGAGCTGAGACATGAGCTGAGACCACATCAGCTGAACCAGTGCAGGACCAGGGTGACACTCTGGTGTGGACCATGCTTTTCCAAGCTTTACAGCAACATATTTTTACACCAACACTTTTCACCCCAAGGCATCTACCACCCAACAGCATCTACCTCTGCAGTCTAGCCAAGCTCTGCATCAGAGGCCCTGTCCTTGCCACACCATGTCCACAGAGATGCACTGGTTAGAAGCGTGGAGCTGATGCTGTGACTATACAGCCTGGGCCCACCAACCTCTCCCACATCAGTTCCTGTTCGAGGTGGATGAGGTAGCAGTGAAGCCAAATCCACATTGATGAAAAGCACCTAAACGAGACTAAAAAGTTCCTCTGAGGCCCAAGACTGCGTGGTTTCCTGCAGTCATTTGAATACGCACTTCACTTGCGGTGTTGTAACCTCCTTAGCTTGCATGCAGCAAGCGTGGGGTAACTCAGCAGTCATGCCCACCTAAAACCAACCGTGCTGCCGCAAGTACGTGGCAGGGCTCAGAAAGCAGCTTGTTGGGGAGGCCTCCAAGCCACGAGCCCCGGCCAGGTCACTGCCAGATGGAAAAAAACAGCATCTTCATCTCCAGAGCAACTTCCAGGTCTCCTCCGTGCTACTTCACACATGGGGATGGGCAGCACCCACAGAGCTGTACCTGTCCCCAGCTGCCCTGCCATGATGCCCCACGCAAGCAGCTCCAACCACACTGTCCTGCCTGTAAATGATGGGAACTGCAGTGCCTCAATAAGAAAAAGGAGTAAAAGCTGTGAGGTGCTCACAACCATCAAGGGGGTCCTAGCAAGGGGGTTACTTAAGTACTTGGGGTAGAAACAGGTTGTAATCAGAGAGATCACAGCTGAGAAATCAAGGTGGGACTCAAAACGACAACCACCTGTAGACAATCGTGTGTTTTCACATAGTTTCTCAGCTTAACATTTTCCAAGGGCTCTTTCTCACTCTTCAACAAGCAGGTCACCAGCACAGGAGACAGGACAGCCAGGAGCAGGGTCTGCTGGTTACAGGTCATAACGGAAGGATGTCTCGCTTCAGCTGGGCTCCTGCATCCTATATCTGCTGCCCATTCATTTTGTGATCCCAGCACTCATTCACCCATCTGTAGAGAGGAGAGGAATTTCATTTGGGGGATCATGGTGGTTGTCATAGGGGGTACGTTGGGTCCCCGCTACCCCCAAGCCCATCGCAGGCTCTACCACGCTTTGGATGAAGTGCTGGGTTGTTTTGCTGAGCCTTGGTGCTTGTCCCAGGGCAGAGAGGATGCTCCCGTGCCACTTCCAACATGTTTGAGGCATAGTGAAGGGGGGATTTCCTCTGCTCACCACTGGCACCAACTTCTCCTCCTCCTGTCCTTGCCCAGGAGGCCCCACATCTCCCTGGACCATGCCAGCTAGCACTGCTCTGCTGCTCTCCTCCAACCTGCCCAGGAGACGCCCCTGTACACCCCTCCATGCATCCCAGCTGCTCTCGCCTCATGCCCTTAGTCTTTCTGGTTAATTATTCTGGACTGGGATTTGAAACGCTGGCTGGGAAGTGGCCACTAACCATGGCATGTGGAGAAACCACGATTCCCAAGCAAGCAGTGCAGACCAGCCGACCCCACTGCGCCACGGGCCTGGCTGACACTGGTGCAGGAAGGGACAGGCACGTGCAACCTGGGTGCTGGTGTCACCAAACACTCTTTACAGGACCTCAAATGAGTTCTCAGAGACCTTTCCAGCCACAGGCAGGAGAAGGCTTTAGGGCTGAGATGCTGCTTTTGGTATGGATCGGCATCCAAACCTCTGGAGACTTGTTATAGCACCACATAGCGATGGTGGGACAGGACCTCTGGAGTCTCCCATCCAACAGCCTGCAGGACTGTCACCAGCACTGGATCAGGTTGGGCCTGCCTTGAAAACCCCCCAAGGATGGAGCAACCCCACCTCTCCAGGTGTCTATCCCAAGGCTGCACCATCCTGCAGGGAAGAAGTCTTCCCTAACACCCAACCCGACCCTCCTAAGCCACCATCTGTGGCTGTTGCCCCACGTTATATCATCTGCCACTCTCAAGGAAAGTGTAGCTCCACCATCCTTGTAACTACCCCTCTAAGAACTGTAAGCTGCTAGTAGACCCCCTTTTGACCTCGTTTTGGCCAGACTAGCCCAGTCTGGCTCCTTGGTGACCCTTCACTGGCCCCTTCTGTGGTTGCCCCACCTCCCAGTCCCCATCTCTGCCCGACGCAGAGCCTACCCAGCCATTCCTCCCAGCCCCACAACCCCCTTTGGCTCATCTGTCCCCAAACAGCAGGGATGGCGCTCGGCCAATGCCAGGCTGAAGAGCAGCTCCCAACCCCTTCCATGCGTTGGACCGAATGCTGCATGGCTACACCGGTCCTAAGCCCCACAAAGATTCAGGTGGTGGAGGGCTGCTCCTGCCCAGTCAAACCATTCAGATTCCTGCTGGTCCCAGTTCTTTTGCTGTATTTAACCACAATAGCTGCAGGACATGTTGCTCTTCCTGGGAGAAGGGGATGGGCAGCCCTGGAGCATGGGCATGCCAAGTGCAGTTAGAGGAAGGTCATCATAAGAGGTGTGAGGACTCCAGAGCAACAGGAGGATGCTTGAAGGCAGGAGAGCAGCAGGTCACCCCACGTAATGGCCAGAGCAACCTCTCGGGGCATCCGCTCCATGCCCCAAATTGATCAGTGAGGTGCTGAAACCCGTGACACCCCCAGGGTTGATTCAGCAGCACCGCTACAGGGCAGAGGATGAAAGTTGTGGCAGGGAAACTGGCACTAGGGACCGCTGATATTTGGGTACCGAATGATGGGATCCAAAGCTCATCAATCCCAGAGATCCCATCAATCCCAGAGAAGCTGTGGCTGCCCCCTCCCTGGCAGTGTTCAAGGCCAGGCTGGATGGGGCTTGGAGCAACCTGATCTGGTGGAAGGTGTCCTTGCCCATGGCAGGGGGGTTGGAACTGGATGATCTTTAAGGTCCCTTCCAACCGAAACCATTCTGTGATTCTGTGATTAATAGCCCCATCCCAGGGGCTGCGCAGGATTGTGGGTGGGCTGGTGGGTGCTGGGCAGAGCCAAGGAGCAGGGGAACGGCAGGGCTCATCCAACATCACATGCATGGAGTAGCTGCTTTGAGGATGGTGGTGGAGCGCTTTCAAACTTTAATTCCTTTCCATACGTCACCACTCGTCTTCTCCAGCTCTGCCTTCCCCCAGGAGGACGAGCTGAAGCTAACCGAGAAAGACAAGGGCTCGGAGGTGTGCACAAATGTTTGCTCAGACGCATCGAATCGCTGCGAAGCTGCTTTTATGGGCATTTCAGAGCAGCTCCTGGCAGCGCCGCCGGAGCCGAGCTCGGAGGACACTCGCCGCGCCCCATGACGTGAACCCCACCAAGCAGGCTTCAGACCAAAAAGGGGCGAGGAGAGCTCGTGTTTACAAAATTTGAATTAAAAAAAAAAAAAAAAGCCGCCAAACAGAAAAGCCTGTTTGGAGCCAGGAGCGGGAACAATAAACCCAAACGCTTTCCTCTGATGGGTTGCAGATGCAGCGTGGAAAAAGCGCTGCTGCATGGAGGGGTTTTGCCGTTTATTCACCTAGGAAATGAAGGCAGGACTTCTGTCTGCCCCGAAACTCTTCGTTTTTTTTGCCTTGAAGATGAAATACAGAGAAAAAAAGAGCAGTGCTCCTCCTTGCTTGTGTGGTGCTCGAACAATGTACTGTGATCTCTTTAGTTTCATAATTAATGTGTCATTTGCACTGTCCGGGCGTATTAATTATGGGGGAACAAACCAGTGGAAATCTTTTATATGGGTGTTTGTTAAAGGCCCCAGAGCCAGCCCAACCCCATGCATGGGGTGGTTGCACGCCTGGCTCCAGCACTCATCCTGCACCAAGCCACTGCCCAAGGGGCATCAATAGCTGGCCCTTCATGGAGCACAAATCCGGCTTTGCCGAGTGCGGGGTGAGGGCTGTCTCCGTGCTGGGTCCGTGCGATGTGCCCAGACCTTGCAGACATGTTCAACCATCAGGGCTCTCCCTCCATGTCCATCCCCTGTAGCTCCTTCCACCACCTTTCAGCCAGGAGAGCAGCTGAAGCCACCATGGTGCTCTTGTGAGACCCCCCCTGCTGCGTCCAGCTCTGGGGCCCCCAACACAAGAAGGACACGGAGCTGTTGGAGCGAGTCCAGAGGAGGCCACGAAGGTGATCAGAGGGCTGGAGCACCTCTGCTATGGAGACAGGCTGAGAGAGTTGGGGCTGTTCAGCCTGGAGAAGAGAAGGCTCCAGGGAGACCTTCTAGCACCTTCCAGTACCTGAAGGGGCCACAGAAAAGCTGGAGAGGGACTTTTTACAAGGGCATGGAGTGATGGGACAAGGGGGAACGGTTTTAAACTGAAAGAGGGGAGATTTAGGTTAGATCTTAGGGAGAAATTCTTTGCTGTGAGGGTGGTGAGACCCTGGCTCAGGTTGCCCAGAGAAGCTGTGGCTGCCCCCTCCCTGGCAGTGTTCAAGGCCAGGTTGGATGGGGCTTTGGGCAACCTGGTCTGGTGGAAGGTGTCCCTGCCCATGGCAGGGGGGTTGGAACTGGATGATCTTTAAGGTCCCTTCCAACCCAAACCAGTCTGGGATTCTATGAAGATTCTCCCCATGCTGCAGCTGGACCTCACTGGTGATATGATCAGTATGATGCCCTGTCCAGCTGGGACGCCCAGGCTGCTGCGGTCTCACACAGGCCATAATGGAGGAATTTCTGCAGTTGGATCCGTCCCTCCTCATTTGAGCCATCAAGGGAGCTGCCCCGCTGGCGGAGGGACAGGCTCTCAGCTCCGCGGAGGGAAAGGCTCCCCCCAGCCCCACTATCACTCCTCCGTCAGCGAGCGCAGCTCTGCTTTAGCGTCTGGCACTCAGCACCGACGAGGTGGCACCGACGGACTCCAGACCTGTCCCAGCGGCAGGGAAAAGGCACGCTGTACTGTGGCAAGCCCTTGCCGGGCCAGATCCTGCCCCCTCCCACCCTCTGTGGTTGTTTGACTGAGGTTCTGACAGGGTGCTCAGTGAGACCATCGGCTTTAGTGCCCATGTGGGTGGCTGGAGCAGCAGAGATGGGATGTGGCTTGACCCAGGGCATAGGGAGAGGATCAGTGTCATTGGTGTCCTGAGCCCTCGTGTGTTGTCCTACCCCTAGGACCTGGCCCAGGCACCGCTGGATGTCAGCAAACCTGGGTTGCCCAAGCTAGGATCCCTCAACCAGGTGCTACCAAGTGGAAGAGCCATGTCCCATCCTGCTCAGCAGACCCACCTCTGACCACCACCATGGCCTCTTCAGGCCAGGATCTCTTCATCCTCTGCTAAATTATCTTCATACCTAATTAAGAGACATTACGGATCAGATGGAGGGCAGAAACACACCCAAACTTTGCCATTAAGCATACAGACAGTCAAGAAGGGCCACCTTTGTAACGGAGGAGGTGGGCAGCTTCAAGCCCCACTGCATGATACATTCCCTGGTCATCACAGAAAACATTACCCGAACTCTCCCAAGAGAAAAGGCGTCCCATTTTCACCAAGGTTATTAATGTCCAGCCCTTCTACACACCGGAGACCTCATCAAATAAAACAAAAGGAAACACGACCAACATACACATGACCTTCCGACTTGGAAAACACATGGCCAAAAACCCAAGCGAGCAATCACGCGGCACGGCTCAGCTCCCCCACCGCCGCTGCTGCCGGCGACAGGCCGTGGTGCACCGCGGTGCCCAAAGCCTGACGGAGCAAGCCAGTGAGCGAGAGGGGAACATGCGGGACGAGCATTGCTCCAGCCTGGATGTGGCACTTTCTCTGTGGCAGCCACAAGCCTGGAAAAGCCCTTTATCAGCTCATTTATCACGTCCTTCCCCAGGACACTGCCTGCTCCCACGGGTTCCCCTTGGCCAGCCTTCTGCACCTCCACCATAGAATCACAGAACCGTTTTGGTTGGAAAGGACCTTTAAGAAGATCATCAAGTCCAACCGTTAACCCAGCAGTGCCAAGCCCACCACTAACCCATGTCCCTCAGCACCACATCTACACGGCTTTTAAATCCCTCCAGGGATGGGGACTCCACCACTGCCCTGGGCAGCCTGTGCCAGTGCTTGACAAGCCTTCCAGGGAAGAAATATTCACTGACCTCCAATCTAAACCTCCCCTGGCACAACTTGAGGCCATTCCCTCTCATCCTATCATTTGTTACCTGGGAGAAGAGACCAACCCCCACCTCGCTACACCCTCCTTTCAGGCAGTTGTAGACAGCAAGAAGGTCTCCCCTCAGCCTCCTTTCCTCCAGACTAAACACCCCCAGGTCCCTCAGCCGCTCCTCATCACACTTGTGCTCCAGACCCTTCACCAGCTTCGTTGCCCTTCTCTGGACTCTAAACCCTGGGGGCACACATCCATGGGTGGCTTCAAGGGTAGGGAAGAAGACTCCTTGCAGCCTCCTTCCTCCTCCCTGCTGTTCTCCAGGCGAATGTAAAGCCCTGCTGTGCTGAGCACTGCCAAGGGCAGCCTGGGACACCTCCATCGTCAGCCCCTACATGCTGCTGCCCAGCACGGGGGAGATCCCAGCCTACCAAGCATGCCATGGAGAAGACCTCCTGCTGACTCCAGCCTCCCGTCTCCTCTGGTCAAGGAGGACCCACGGAGATGACGCTTCCTGGCCAAGGGTGCAATCTGCTGTGTAGAAGCCGCCGCTGGCACTGCGAAGGCTGCTCCTTGGTCATGGGGATAACAAGAGGGATTAGCGAGACAGGGGAGGATGCGAGCTAAACGAAGCGTCACCTTGCAAGAGGCTGCTCCATCCATCCTGCTTGTCTTTGGGTGGAGAAGGGAAGGCAGCTCCTGCCCTCCTGGAGCTGAGGGTACGAAAGCCAACGCACCGCAGCAGCGCCTTTCCCCGTGCCGTCCCGACACGGGGGCTGCTCACCACAGCTCAGCTGGGCAAAGCCAAGGAGCCTGCACAACCTGTGGGGTTTTTGAGGGCTCCTTGGCTTGGCCAGAGCCTGGGGCTCCCGATGGGCACCGTTAGTGACCCGTCCCCATCCCCAGGGCACCCCAAGTCTTGCCCCTCAGAGTTTCAAGCTTTGGCAGCAAACCAAAGCAGTATATCTTCCCAATTCTCAGTCCTAGAAACGCCAGACTTGTTTAAACTTGACTGTTTAGATAAATTCGCATACGTTGGTATGTCGGACACCCAGCACGAAAGGCTTCAGCTCACGATTAACGTTTGGCAAAGCCCTAAAACCACAGCGAACGAAGAGTTTTATCATGGGAAGCACTGGTCCTTGGGACGAGCTATAATTACTTCTGCTCTGCTTCCACCACAGCACGTAAACACCGAGGAGCGACGGCAGCAAGGGCCCATTTTCCAGAGCCGGCCGTTGCCTATCGCTTCAGCTGATGGGACGGGAGGGGAGATGCGGTGGTGCGAAGCGCCCGTGTCCCCACGACTGACACACTGCAGTCTAGGCTTTTCCCCCAAAATAATTCCTGCGAGACACCCATGGCATCACTGACCATCACCAGCACAAATTTCCATGGAAAAATTCATTTTCAGGAAGGGAATATGGCCCAGAAAATTCCAGCCCTGGTGGGGCCGTGATGTTTTGCAACCTTAATTATTTCGCCCCAACCGCCGGCAGCCCAGGCAGCGCCTCTCACCCCGTAATCTCATTAGTCTCCTTGGGAACGCCCGCCCCACCAGAGCCCCTCTTGCCCTCTTTTATCGCTCCCCCCCACCCAGGCACCAAAAAGAGCTCCCCGTGAAGCCCGGGGGTCTGGCGAGCCCTCCGCACACAAGCTCTGCCAGGCAGGTCCCGGGAACGCCTGATTTATAGTCTCATGCCTCGTTCTGTTTACGCCAGGCGAGTTATTTAAAACGAGGAGAGCAAGAGGAGCCCGGGTTTTGTTTAAAAGTCCAGCGAGGAGATTTGCCTTAAATAGTCAAGAGCTGAGATTGGGAGGGAGGCCGCCCCAGCAGCCCAGACCTCCGGGGTTGGGAGCGGAGCTGGCACCCGCGGGGGGAGCGGGCTGGCTGGAGGAGAGGTGGCAGGAGTCTGCCGCTTAACCCTGGGGAGATAAACCACCCTGCCAGATCGCTCTCAGCCCTGGCCCGTGGCACCAGAGACACAGTTCACCTCCACGACATGAAACACACGACACGGCAAGTCTCAGGAGAAGTGGCACCGGTCCTTGCAAGCCAGCGTTCACTCTGAACCCTAATGATGGCAAACCAAAAAGCTGCTCCACGGCCAGAATTGGTGCGGCCACCCCAAAGGAAGCTGTCCACAGCCTGGCACAGCCCCAGCTATGAACCCTCCAAGCAGCCCCCCTTCCAGTCCTCGAGGCCTCCTCCTTCTGGGCAAGGCTACACGTGAAGCCAGGCTGATGTAAGAGCCTCCCACAGCGGGGGACAACACGAGCTTGGTTTGCTCGGTGCTGAGCACAGATCTGATTGCTCTCTATAAATACATCCGGGGTCAACACCAGGGACGGGGAAGAGCTATTTAAACTCAAGGGGGACGCTGGCAAAAACAAAAGGCTATATATAAACTTTCCATGAGCAGCGCCAGGCTGGAGGGAAGGTTTTAACTCCTGGAGCAGGGAGGTGGAGAAAGACCCCCCCAAGGAGTGGGGTGAGGGAGTGGGATGGGGCCAGACACGTTTCTCTGTGTCCCCAGGGTGGGCAGCCCTGGTTTGCCTCCATCCCCCATCCCTGAGACCAGTGAAATCAGTGGAGGGGCCAGCAACCAGCCTTGGCACCGCAGCGATAGCTCCCAACCCCGCTCCAGGCAGGACAGCAAGGGGCAAGAAGCTCTTCAAGATATTTTTCCGCTTTCTTGACTTATTTGGTCAAAATTGCTGACGAATTAATCAGAATAATGAGTAACTTGGGTGCCTCAGAGCACTCAGCAGCCACGGTCGAACGCTGGAAGGCAGAGCTGCTGCGCAAAACCTGTCACCCTTTGCTGATCCCCGCGTCGCTGCTAATGACTGCGCCCCCCAATAATCCCTGTCCCTCCCGCTCACCCCTGCGCCCCTGCTAAGTCCTGCACCCACTGTTAGCAGACGCATCGTCTGCTAACCTCCCTGATCTCTGCACCCTACCTCTCCACTCATCGCTGCACCCCAAGGAGCCCTGATGCCTGCACCCCACCACCCACTGCACCCCAATCCACCCTGGGCAGCACTGGCAGAGCTGTCCCCACCCACTCCTGGTGTACCCCTTGGGTCTATCAGTCAACAGTCGCTCGTGGGAATGGTGTGGGCAAGAAATATTGTGACTGGGAGGTGTTATGGAGACGGTGGGGAGAAGAGGAGGAGAAGGGGCCTGTGTGGTGGGGCAGGCTGGTGTCACGGCCCCAGTGAATGGGCAGGTTTGTGGGACAACACCTGCCCTTTTCTTTGCAGCTTATCTCAGAAGGATCCGAGCCCGGGGACATCGCCAGCTCCGGCAAAACGGTGGTACCCTTTGCAGGGCGGGGGATGAAATATTCAGCGAGGTTTAGAGCAATTCGGTGTCTCCCGCGGAGCACGCTGATGAATATTTCAGAGGAACAGCGGTTCCAGGGAGCCGGTTGAGCGCTTCGCTGAGCAGCCACCCTGTAACCGTGGCGGCCACAGCGTGGTCTGGCAGGGATGCTGCTGGGGATCGACTGGGAGCATCATGCCACGCCGGCGGAGACACCCGACAGAGCAGAGCTCTGGGACAGCCTGAAAACAGCCAGGTGGGGCAGTGACCGAGGAGAACACCTCTCCTGGAGGGGTCTGGTGTCTTCCCACTCTGCTCCCAGTAATGTGACAGCAGCGAGGGCTTGTTCCCATACACGTGTCCACCCATCCATCCTACGTCACTTCAGAGCTGCTTCCCAGCAAACACCAAGACAAACCCCATCTTCCCAGTTCCTCCCAGCTGCTCCTCGTCTCTCTCATCCCCTCCAAGCAGCATGGTCGCTGTGCTCCCACACTGTCACCCCACGTTCTGGGCTCGCTGTAGGGGGAAGGTGACAGTGTTTGGTACAGAAGACATGCACACTGTCATGGGAAACCCCTCTCCCAGCACCAGCCCATGGCATTCTGGTCCTTTCTAGGCTGTAAGAGGAAGCCGACCACAGAGACAGTGAAGTATGGGCTCTAGCATGAGGCCCATAAACATTTGTCACCGTAAATTAAAGCAGAGCTGCCCACATCTGCCAGGCTCCCAAATCCCCTAAGCCGCAGCCCCGATAGCAGTCCCACCGGCGCCGGTGTTGCAACGACCAGGGGAGTGTGCGGAGTCACGTCCTGGGTGAAAAGTTCAGGTCTGAGCTGGGGGAGCCTCCAGGGCAGAGTAAAGGCTGCGGGGTTTGAGATGCAACACCCAGGGATGTGCTGGCACCCCACTGTCCCCAATCCAGCATGGAGCTGCAAGCCACCACCGGACACGTGCCCTCTTTGCTCCCAGCGAAGCCAGCACAGGGCAGAACCCCCGGTGTGCTGGGAAGGGGCTTTAATCCCTGCTATATACCCCGGGGTGGCAGCAGTGGGTCCAGGAGCCGGTGCAGCAGGGATGTGGCCAACTGATGGGAAAGTTTGGGGTAGCAGGAGGGAAGGCAGCACGGCTGTTGGCGGTGCCGCCACGGGCTGAGCCGGCGCTGGGGCCGCGTTCCCCAGGGACAGATAAAAGCTACCGTAAAAGGGGAGACCTGTCACTCGGGCTGGCCTGGCTTGTCTCAGCGCGAACCACTCAGCGAGCGGGTGCCACTGCAGCTCCGCAGGCTGGGGGCCACCTTATCGGCGGCATGCCACAGTCCCTGGCACTCGCCGAGCGGTGCTGGGGAAGGCACCGACACACCAGGGCACCTCCAAGCTGCCTCAGCCCTGTCCCCCCTGCGATGGCAACCCGCAGCCGCACGCCCGGCTGGAGCCGTCACATTCCATCAGGCTCCACCGACACCCTGATCTGCCACTGTGGGAAGCCAGGATGGCTCATGGGGGACCCCAGAGTTTCCACGCCTGGCTCCCTCCATCACCCTCACGCACCCAAGGGAGCGGGGACCTCGGGCGAAGGCAAGGCAGGAGAGAGCAGCCCCCTCCAAAGGAGCAAGGAAGGCGACCCTCGGCGCTGCCAGCGCAGAGCAGGGGCTGCCGAGGGGCCGCCGGCTGCAACAGCTTTTGCTTACGATGGGCAAAACGCTCGGGATCCATCAGCAGGAAGAGGCTCTTTCAGAGTGAACTGCAAAATATTGTCTTTGCACAGCTGAACTCCCCCGCCCGTGCCTTCCCCTTGATGTCTCGGCAGCTCTAGGGGAGAAGGTTTCCTTCCTCCTTACCCCTCCGCGGACGGCAACGTTCCTCCCCGCAGCCAATTAGTGAGCCGGGGTCGGGGGTCAAGGGGCTTCCCGAGTTCACCGCGCTAATTGCCAAATCGCTGCAGAGCGGAGCCGCCGTCGGGCAGCACATATGGGGCAGCCCCCCATGGTCATCCTTAGGGACAACCAAGTCCCCCCTCAAGGTCTCAAAATTTCCCCCTTCATCACCAGTCAGCGGGTTCCCCCCTCTGCTCTGTGCTCCCTGCTTCATCCCTCCCTCGAACTGACAGCTTCCAGCTGCTGTCCCGGCCCCCACGCATCCCTCCGCAGAGCTTCATCCCACTGCGGGCAGGTTTGCAGGGCTGGAGGAGGAGACCACATCTCTCCAGTACAGCCACACTAGCCCGGGCAGCCCCGCTCTGTGCCAGCCCCCCATCAGCCACCCCCTTTTCCTCCCCGAGCCAGTGGCCGCTATCAAATATTCATGGCCCTGCGTGGTAAATCGGCATTATGAATTTATGACTTGCTGAATTAAACAGGCTGCCGCTCGGCGAGGCGGAAGGAACGGCGGCGTTGCCGGCACGGGGCAGGGCTGGCACATGCAGCAGCAAAGGGTGCCGGCACGGCCCCAAAATCCAACCGCATTCAATCCCAAGCCAAGCCCTGGCTTTGGGAATACCCACAGCCCTACAGCCCCCAAGAGCTTGCGAGAGGGCTCCTTCACCTCCTGCAAATCCTCCGCGTTTCAGCTCTCCCCAGGGCAGCTGACGGGGCAAACTTGCCCCTCCGTGGAGCCGCGGCACCCTGGAGCCGAAAGGAGCGAGTGAATCAAGGCTCGGGTTCACCGGTTCAAACAATATTTAGTCCAGTGCTAGTTACATGACCAACCAGGTTAATGAGTAACACAGCAAGTGTTCGCCCGACGCAGGAAAGAAGCACAAAATGATTTTGCTCAGCCTGAAGAGAAAATCGCCTGCGAAAGCCCCAGGGATGCAGGGAAGGAGCGATGCCTGGCACCACAGAACCACAGAATCACAGAATCAATCAGGTTGGAAGAGCCCTCTGGGATCATCGAGTCCACCCATTGCCCTGACACCACCATGGCAACTAGACCAGGGCACTAAGTGCCATGTCCAGTCTTTTCTTAAACCCCTCCAGAGATGGTGACTCCACCACCTCCCTGGGCAGCCCCTTCCAATGGCTAATGACCCTTGCTGAGAAGAAATGCTTCCTAATGTCCAACCTGAACCTCCCCTGGCGAAGCTTGAGGCTGTGTCCTCTTGTCCTGTTGCTAGTTGCCTGGGAGAAGAGGCCGACTCCCACTTCACTACAACATCCCTTCAGGTAGTTGTAGACTGCAATAACCCGTCAGAAGAGGATGGTTTTCCACGGCCGATACAACACGTGGGGTGCAAGGAGAGGGTGGCAGGGATCAGCCCAGTCTCCTCTCAGGGAGATGTTCAGGCATACACGTGAACATCTTTGCAAGAAGGGAGATGTAGGGACGGAGTGAGGGGAAAAGGGACACTGCACTGCAGCAGCGGGTCAGCCATCCTCTGACCTGGCCCAGGGGTGTAAATGCCAAAGGAAAAGACGGGGGACGGGATTTCCAGGATCAGCATGACAGGGAACGCAGGGAAATACATAAAGAGCAGCGTGAAAGGCTCCCTGCCAGCACCATCTCCCCAGGGAGCCTCATTCAGGGCTGCCCCTGCGTAAGGATCAAACCCAGAGTGGGGAAACATTTTTGCCCAAGAAGATATGGCACAAGGCCAGGAAGAGCATCTGGCCAGCACCACTGTGCATCAGTCATCCAGCGAGGCCCAGGACATCGCCGGTGCCATGTCCCCTCTGACGTGGTGGCAGGGTGTCACCAGTCCTGGCTGGTCCCCACAGTCAGCAGATGGGACCCAGTCCCACATTGTTAATAAAGTAAATTATCTTCTCCTGGCTCCCTCGCGGTGCCAGGCTAGGGCTGGCTCCCCCGTGCTGGGCACGTCCTCCAAGGAGCAGCACTGCCAGGCCCTGGCCCGACCCCGCAGAGCCAGCGCCCTGGCATTGCAAAGCACCCTGTGCTCGGGCGATCTGTTCCCCAAATCAGCCCCAGGACATCTTCTCCGAGCTCTTCTTCCTGAGCCGGGGAGGAGGATCGCTGATGGGGTCTGGCTGGCTGGGGCTGCATGGATCAGTGTTACCTCCTTCCCACCCTATCTGCCCACCCCCGTTGGGTGTTTGGGGCTCTCTGGCAGGGCTTTGCCACCCAACGATGGCAGGAGCCACACACACTCCTGGCTTGTCACACGGCCAGCCAGAGCCAGCTGGGCTCTATCGCCTCCACTAAATCTATCCCTGAAGACCCCCTCCTTGGAGCTGTCGGTTCCCATCGCCGTGCGATGCTTCACTCCCACCCACACATTTCCCCCACCATCCCCGCCACCTCCTCCGCCAGGACAGGACATTCCCACGTGGTCGTGCGCGCCCCGGCCGGGCTGGGAGAGGCTGCGTTCACACGGGACGGCAGCGTGGCCGGACCCCCTGAGGATGCTCCAGCCCTGCTGCCCCCAGCCCCTCACCGCAAGGGAAGAGCCTGCAGGCCTCAGCCTGACCCTGGGGGGGGACCTTGCTGTGCCCACTGAAAGCCAGACCCACGCACCACAGCAGCATCACATCCTCTCCCCAGCCGAGCCGGGTGCTGCAGGGCACATGCCGGTGGGCTGAAGATGGATTCAGTGGGTCTTTGCCCTGCTCATGCCAAGAAGGTGTTTTGGGGACTACCAGGGTGGGGGAAGCAGCTGGGGAAGGGGCTGAGATGGGCAGGGATGAGGGAAAGGATGGGGAGCAAGCCGGGGGGAGATCCCCCATCTCTGCCAGCCAGGGCAGAGCCACGACCTTTTTTTCTTTGCTTTCAAATGATATTTTCCACTGGCCCTTTTGGGAGAAATTGTAAGTCCAGCAAGGGGGGAAACCAAGCATGGGATGAGCCCTCCCCATGGGGTGCTGGCATCACCCCACACTCCCCGTGCCCCAGGACCGCAGCAGTTTCAGGGTGCCATGAAGGGGGCTGCAGAGACTGTGACAACGGCCATGGTGTGAGGCCACGTGCCAGACCTGGGGGTGATGCTGCGAGCTTAAGCCACATCACTCCCTCCCCACCATCGACAGCCGGGAGCGGCCAGGTGATGAACAGATCCCAGCTCCCTCACTGGATCCGGACCCAGAGAAGCCCTGGGAGCTTGAACACTAATTTATGACGCTCCTGAGGCCAGGTAAAAAGCTTATTCCTGCGTGGCTGCGCTATTGAAAATCAAAGATAGTGCTGACCCTGTGTTCACCAGAGGACATAGTCCTGAGAGCTTGAAATCCCGCCCAGTGTAACGTTAACAGGATGCAATGCTCAGAGTTCGTTGGGCTGGAAAGCGCAACTCATGCTCAGGAGAAAACCGCTCGTTGTGAAAGAGTGACCCCAACCGTCGTGCTGGAAGGAAACCTCTGCTGCGTCTCAGCCAGTGAGGGCGAGAGCCGATGTCTCCAGGGCAAAGCGAAAAACCACAGCGGGGAGACGCAAGATGGGAACAAAAGTTACGGGGTATCGCGGGTGACGTAGCCCCGTGTCCTTCTCCCTGGGGCGTGAAGGAGGCTGGTGAGGAGAATAACCTTGTTCTGCATTAAAACATTTGAAAATATATTCGAGCCCCTAAAATCTCAGGTGTTAGCAGGTGGGATGTAAAGGCATCGATCTCTCCGTTTCCACCGCCAGCAGCAGTGAGACATGCTGATGTTCCCTTCCTGGGACCAGGAACCCTCCTGGTCCACACCTGCCATCTGTGCCCCTGTGAGGCCATGGGAAGATCACGCAGCAATTGATATAAACCCCATAAAACAGAGGAAAACACAATCACTAGTGGGAATGTAGGGGACAGAGGACCAAGGGAGAGACAAAAGTCCAGGTAATTGATGGGGTGACAAGTGACACCGATGGGGACTGCCTGGAGCTGGGGTGCAGAGGCAAGGGTGAAGATGAGGAGTGGGTTTTGTCCCGGGGACTGAGCAGAACAGCCAGGAGATGGTGGCTGAGTTGAATGTTCCCTAAAAAACAGGCAGAGCCATGGGGCAAAGTGTGCCCAACAAGGCTGTGTTCGGGGACAAGGACAGGGCACTGCTGTGCCCACATTCCCGGGGCTTTTAGGGCAGGATGACAGCAAGTCCTGGGAGAGATTTGAGGGACAAGAAACTCCAAAACATGCAATCTTTCGATCAATTGAAAGCAGAACTTGGCAAGCAGTTTTTAAAATGCTTTAAAAAAATGCTGGCAGAGCCAAAAGTGGCACTTTAATAATTTCCTGAGTACTCAGAGGTTTCAGTGCTCAGAAGAGGCTCCGCACTTAGCAAAAAGGAGGAAAACATAAAAAAGCACGTGGGACGTTTCAGCTGGTCCGTAATAACCTGCCCCTTTGGCCAGCTTCATGCAGTGGCCAGCACCTGCTTGGATGTTGGGGTACGGCTGGTGGGAGCGACGGCTGAGCAGCGAAGAGGGTGAAGAGGGGTGCTGGGCACCCACACTTTGGCGAGGGGCACGTGGGGTGCGATCGCAGGAATGGGCTGCGTCCGTGCATGATGCCGGCCCTCGAGGGGCCGCGTGCCTGAGCTGGTGGCGTGTGTGTACCCCGTGCACCCCAGCTCCGCTCTGCTGTTCTCTTCCTCCTCGCCCGGCAGAGCGGAGGCAGCATCCTGCGGCGGCTCAGCCTGCTGTCCTCAGGCCATTTCCCACGACCTGCTGCACTTCCTGCGGCTGGCGGCCCCTGGACCGCTCCGGAACGTGGCGGAGGCGGAAGCGCTGCAATGCGGGTGGAAGGAGAGGCCGAGAGCTGGCCCCAGCCTGGGAACGGCCTCCACGCGGCTTTCCCCCCGGCCATGACACACGGGGTGGGATCTGCTCACAGACAGGAATCGGTCTGCCTGCTACCCAACTGGTCTGCAGATGCCACGGGAGAGCAGGTCTCGGGAAATTTGGTCTTGGGTGATTTCTCTTCGGTGTCCAGAGCAAGGCTGAGCCCCGAGCAGAGCCGTTATATGACATTTTGCAAAACGCCCAGGGCTGGCTCCAGCCCAAAACCACTTCCTCTCGTTCCCCAGTGCCGGTGGAAGGGGGCACTCGGGGAGGCAAATGCCAGTGCTGCTGGTCTTGCAGCGGCTCCCATCCCTTCTTCCAGAGATGTGCAGGAGGAGGCAGGGAGCAAGGATGCTTTCCCAGCCAGACTCAGCCCTTGCATGTTGGGCACCAGAGTTGCCAAGTGGCATCTATCTTAGGTATGTTGTGTAATGCCCATCACACACATGGCGAGGCAGAGCGATCCGAAAACTCAAATCCAAAGGATCCAAGCACCAGCTTCCCTTTGAGAGGCTTCATGAGACCCTTCGAGAGGACAGCATGGTCACCTACCAGCTCATATGGTCTGTACTGAGGCTATTACACCACTTCCAGTGAGTGTAATACCTTTATTGCAGTCTACAACTACCTGAAGGGAGGTTGTAGTGGAGTGGGAGTCGGCCTCTTCTCCCAGGCAACTAGCGCTAGGACAAGAGGACACAGCCTCAAGCTTCACCAGGGGAGGTTCAGGTTGGACATTAGGAAGCATTTCTTCTCAGCAAAGGTCATTAGCCATTGGAAGGGGCTGCCCAGGGAGGTGGTGGAGTCACCATCTCTGGAGGGGTTTAAGAAAAGCCTGGACATGGCACTTAGTGCCATGGTCTAGTTGCCATGGTGGTGTCAGGGCAATGGTTGGACTCGATGATCCCAGAGGGCTCTTCCAACCTGACTGATTCTGTGATTGATTCTGTGATTTATCCATACCCTAAACCTACGGGTGAGCTTCACCATCACATGTACACCCAGATTTTGGTACTCTACTGGGGAATGTCCCCCATGCAGGTAGCTCATGAAGCTTTTTATCAGTGTTTCAAAGGACTACAGATGACCTGCTCGTGAATCCCTTACCTGGCTGTTTGATGGGCATGTTCTCAAGTTCCTCTTTGCAAAACGTTTAGACTTTCCCCAAGCTTGGGCTCGTTGCAGCTGGAACTGGAGCCCCAAGGACTGCAGGCTGCCCCTGTACGCAAAGACACCAGCATTACAGCCCAGCCAGGCACCTGGTTTGGGTTTCCTGAAGGAGAGAGGTCTCTGGAAATATTTTTAGCTGTGGGCTCTTGAAGAAGGTGGCATTTGGTTTCTCAGGGACGCCTCTCGGTGGCCTATGCACCGGGATGAATCCAGCCGGAGCCACCTGCAATACAAAGGCCCAAACCACAAGCAAAGCTGTGCAGAGCCCGGGGAGGACCTTTTCCTGCCTCCCCCTCCTTTCTTTCCTCTCTCCATTCTTCATGCAAAGCTGTGTTCAAATAACACTTCCCTGGAACAAGAGGAACTGCAAGGTGATTGGTATGAAAAGGTTTGGCGTCTGGACGTGTTCTGAGCTGACAAACCCTCGCCCCGTTTTCCGTTGCTGTTATAACAATGCTGGAAAACAACATGCAGCACACACCCAACGTCACTTCAGGCACCCACCAACGCTCGCGGGCGCTCTGTGAGCAAAAGAAACACACTGGAGATCCTCCTCTCCCACCCTGGGCATAAAACAGCTCACGGCATTTTTCTCATTCTTATCACAACCTGCCCTCCATCCGCTAAGTTAAACTTGCAACTCCTCCAGAATCCAAGATATTTGTCCCTCTCTGCGTGCCCAAGAAGTTACTTCTGGGGTTGTTCTTAATAAAATATAATTTTATCAGAGTAAATTAAATAACATTTAAAAAAACAGAATACAGCAGCCAGCTTTGAATCACTAGGGAAATGTTTATCTCGTGGGTTTGAAACAGCCAACAGAAAGGAAAGGGTTTTATCCCTTTCCCTAAAGGGAAGGTTTTTAAGTTTATATCATACGAAGCAGTTTAGCTATCCATATTGTGAATAAATAACTTATCTGCATCTCTCATCAGGGGAGGTTCAGGTTAGACATTAGGAAGCATTTCTTCTCAGAAAGGGTCATTAGACATTGGAACGAGCTGCCCGGGGAGGTGTGGAGTCACCATCTCTGGAGGGGTTTAAGAAAAGACTGGACATGGCACTTAGTGCCATGGTCTAGTTGACATGGTGGTGTCAGGGCAATGGTTGGACTCAATGATCCCAGAGGGCTCTTCCAACCTGATTGATTCTGTGATTCTTGGAAAAATATCCATTAGACCATAAACAACAACAGATTTCTAGAAGCCAAGCACCTACGTGTATATATACATTCATAATCATAGAATCCCAGAATGGTTTGGGTTGGAAGGGACCTTAAAGATCATCCAGATCCAACCTCCCTGCCACGGGCAGGGACACCTTCCACTAGACCAGGTTGCCCAAAGCCCCATCCAACCTGGCCTTGAACACTGCCAGGGAGGGGGCAGCCACAGCTTCTCTGGGCACCCTGGGCCAGGGTCTAACCACCCTCACAGCAAATAATTTCTTCCTAATATCTCATCTAAATCTCCCCTCTCTCAGTTTGAAACCGTTCCCCCTCGTCCTGTCACTCCATGCCCTTGTACAAAGCCCCTCTCCAGCTTTCCTGTAGCCCCTTCAGGAACCGGAAGGTGCTAGAAGGTCTCCCTGGAGCCTTCTCTTCTCCAGGCTGAACAGCCCCAGCTCTCTCAGCCTGTCTCCACAGCAGAGGGGCTCCTCCGTGGCCTCCTCTGGACTCGCTCCAACAGCTCCGTGTCCTTCTTCTGTTGGGGGCCCCAGAGCTGGACACAGCACTGCAGGGGGGGTCTCACGAGAGCGGAGCAGAGGGGCAGAATCCCCTCCCTCGCCCTGCTGGCCACGCTGCTGGGGATGCAGCCCAGGACACGGGTGGCTTTCTGGGCTGCAAGCGCACGTTGCTGGCTCATGGTGAGCTTCTCGTCACCCATCACCCCAAGTCCTTCTCCTCAGGGCTGCCCTCAATCCATTCTCCACCCAGCCTGTAATAAAACTACCCAGGTAACAGTTTTAACAGCATTTGGAAAATATAAAGGAGCTCATCTCCAGAATATCACCAACTTGAGGTTTAGCAGTGCCCTGGCTTGTGGTTAACACGCTGTGGCTGCAGAGAAGAGCCAGAAACCACGCTTCGGCTCCCAGGCCGTGAGCAAGGCAGGCAGCTTCGTGGAAAAATGATCTTCCATCAGCTCTTTGCCTCCGTTCACAAACGATCCGGAGGGCTAACACCCAGCCAGCCTCCGCGGGGAGCCCCCAGCGATTTCACTGAGCCTGCAAATTCCTGAGGGGCCGCAAAAACATGAGCTTTATGAATCCGACTGCACAGGAAGGGAAACACACCAAGCAGAAGCCTCACGTGAACGGAGAGCCAGGAAAGAGACACAACTGCACAGGTTTGGGGCTTTTGCAGGGAGCGCATCCCCAGGCAGTGAAGTCCATGTTTGCACGTGTGGCATGGAAAGAGGGGAGCAACGTTCCCTTTTCCAAAGGACGGGACAGAGGCAGGATCGGGTTCTAGAAATCTCTGGATACCAGACCTCAACTGAAGCCTCTGAGTGATCCAGTGCATTAAAACAGGCCTAGACACATTATTCTGGGAGTGTAGAATTGAGAAAAACAAAATTATTAAAGCAAATGGAGGAGGTGTTTTGCCTGGACAGGTCCTCGAGCTTCTCGGCTCTTTGTTTCCAAGCGCTTCACCGGCAGCTTGAGAGGTGTCAGCAAACAGGAGCTCTGCACTGGGGATTATCCACCACGAGTGCTCTGCCGATTTGGCAGGTTTTCAGAGACTATACACCATAAAGTCATACATAGTCACAGGATTTCCGAGAACTCATTTTCATAACAATGAGATATGCAAATGTCCCCTCCGCATGCGCAGTCGTCTTCCCTGGTGGTTGTCAGGGGTCTTCAAGTGAAGGCTTGTAGTCACAGACTCACAGAATCACAGAATCAATCAGGTTGGAAGAAACCTCTGGGATCATCGAGTCCAACCATTGCCCTGACACCACCATGGCAACTAGACCATGGCACTAAGTGCCATGTCCAGTCTTTTCTTAAACCCCTCCAGAGATGGGGACTCCACCACCTCCCTGGGCAGCCCCTTCCAATGGCTAATGACCCTTGCTGAGAAGAAATGCTTCCTAATGTCCAACCTGAACCTCCCCTGGCGAAGCTTGAGGCTATGTCCTCTTGTCCTGTCGCTAGCTGCCTGGGAGAAGAGGCAGACTCCCACTTCACTACAACCTCCCTTCAGGTAGTTGTAGACTGTAATAAGGTCACCTCTGAGCCTCCTCTTCTCCAGGCTAAACAACCCCAGCTCCTCAGCCGTTCCTCGTAGGTCAGACCCTCCAGACCCTTCACCAGCTTGGTCGCTCTCCTCTGCACTCGCTCCAACACCTCAACACCTTTCTTGAAGTGCAGGGCCCAGAACTGGACACAGGATTCAAGGTGTGGCCTCACCAGTGCCAAGTACAGAGGGACGATCACTTCCCTAGACTGGCTGGCTACACTATTCCTAAGAGAGGCCAGGATGCCCTTGGCCTTCTTGGCCACCTGGGCACACTGCTGGCTCATGTTTAGCCGGCTGTTGATCAGCACCCCCAGGTCTCTTTCCGCAGGGCTGCTCTCTAACCACTCTTCCCCCAGCCTTCTCACTGTGTCTTCTGACTGGCCTTTGCTTCTGGCAAACTCAGTCCTGGGATCACATCGGCCATGTCCTTCGAGGCAGCTGTTGCAACTCCCGTATCTCTATGTTCCCGTGCATCCGCCCATCCCAAGGCCCAGCCATCTGAAGTGAGAACATCCCGGAGCCTCCTTATCTTACAGCCATTACGGCTCTCCAAATTGCAAAGGCTTTCCCTTGTTTAGTTGAGCGCCCAGGATAGTTGAGTTATTAAGGTATTTACAATGCCCTCCTTGTTCTTGGCACCCCAACCCTTTCAAACCACCCGCACTGCCCTGTGGAACAGGCACGCCAAGGCATCCAGCACCACGATGCAGCATCCCCGAGACCTGTCCCCAAACACCAACACACGGGCCCTGCTGGAGAACAGGACCAAAACCTGGGTGTCAGACCCACTCTGAGGCTAACTCTGTGCTGCTAACACAATGGGAGAGCAAGGTTTACCGTGCTGCTGGTGTCACCTCACCAACGCGCACCCTCTGCTTAGGGATTTTTGAGATGGCGCTTTGAGGATTTCAGATCTGCAGAGACTCCAGATGTCCCTTCCTCGGAAGGGACTAATTAGAAGGAACTAATTTCTTAGTTTATGGTATAGCCATAGGTTAAGACACATGATACAAAAAAAGCTCCCTCAAGGCTTGTGACTTGTTGTCATGTGAAATTTCTGAGAAGCCTCACTCAGATACTGAGAAATGCCATGAGCAGATGCAAGGCTTTAATTTTTAGACTGTCCTTGCAATGTGCAGTCAGCTTGTGGCCTTAAAAACACAACTCCAAGACGCCTTTCGGATTTTTGGCTGGACTAGCAGTGGCTCCCATCATCATCATGCCTTTTCACACCGACACACTGCTCGGACATCCTTTTCCACAACCACATTTCATAGAATCACAGAATCATTTTGGTTGGAAAGGACCTTTAAGATCATCGAGTCCAACCGTTAACCCAGCACTGCCAAGGCCACCACTAACCCATGTCCCTCAGCACCACATCTACACGGCTTTTAAATACCTCCAGGGATGGGGACTCCACCACTGCCCTGGGCAGCCTGTTCCAGTGCTTGACAACCCTTTCAGTGAAGAAATATTCCCTGATCTCCAATCTAAACCTCCCCTGGCATAACCTGAGGCCTTCTCTTCTCATCCTATCACTTGTTACCTGAGAGAAGAGACCGACCCCCACCTCGCTACACCCTCCTTTCAGGCAGTTGTAGACAGCAATAAGGTCTCCCCTCAGCCTCCTTTTCTCCAGGCTAAACACCCCCAGGTCCCTCAGCCGATCCTCATCACACTTCTGCTCCAGACCCTTAACCAGCTTTGTTCCCTTCATGGAACCATATCCCAAACCACCAAAACCACACAGGAAAGTAAAACCAGCTTCCAAGCAAGTTCCATTGTACAGAGGCAGTCCAAGGGCCTGGTTTTGGCCAAGTTCAGACAGCTCTAGTAGAAACACCTCCAGCTCCGTTCATCCAGTCTTCATGCAGCATCTGAAAGGAGCCAAGACAAGACACCCTGAAGGTAGCTGTTTTTCCCCATGGACAACGAGCGGAGCTGCCCGTTCCTAGTTCACATGCAGATGACTAAAGAGAGGTGGAACAGAGCCTGCCATGCCTGCATTCAATGAACAAGGGAGCAGAGATGTGCCAGAAAAGATGAGCTCATTGTAAAAATAATTGAAAGAGCTTTTACAAAAATCAATACAAAGACCTGGGTGGATTCAGATGTGCAACATGCCAGCAGCAAGACACCTCCTCACCACCTGCATGCTTTCCTGTGTGCTCTTTTTTAACAATTTGTCCCCAGATTTTCCCCTTTTTTGTCTCTCTGTGCCATCCACCAGACCCTGCACTCGGAGGCTTTGGCCGTGTCCTGGAGCGTGAGCTACTCCACAAGCAGCCAAGGAAAAGAGCTCTGGGCACAGAGGAGCAGGGATGACGCAGAGAAGAAGCTACAGGCAGGCTTCCCTCGGGGGAAACAGAGGCAGGGAAACACAGAAGCATTTATTTTGGCCAAGAAAGAGGTGACCTCCCGAGCTAACCTCCGCTGGGAGAGCACTGCTCCCGCAGGCACGCATCGCTGCCAGCTCTCGGCTGACGCAGTCTCAAGCTGGGAGCCACATGCCTGAACCTCGCACCTACATGTTCCCGTCTTTGCTGTAGGCTTTGTACTTCACGGCTTACTTTTTCCATCACACTGAGTTCCCAGGTTCTGTTACGCCAGGAGATCACGGGTGGAGGGACCGCCTTTTTTCCAGTGTTTGCCAGTAAAACCCCTGCCTGCCTCTCCAGGGCAATCCATCCCCACGCGCTGTGCTTGGAGGGACAGCAGGTTTGTTAGGGACTCGCTTTGGCATGTCTTTCACAGTAGCATCTCACTCCATGCCCATCCCATCATCCCAGCCGAGTCCCCTCTAGTATCTGCAAAGGTGTTGGCAATTGCCCACAGCATCCTCTCAGAGCATGGGGCTCATCAGTGACATTGAAGTCCATGACAGATCCATCTCACGGTGGGCCACCATGTCATATCACCAGCTCTCATCCTGCTGACACCATTCAGCTCCTCATCCCACTCCAACATGCCCCAGATTTGCACTGCACGGGAACACCTTCACTTGGTGCCGATGCACATCCCACTGGCACGAAGAAGGATGACGCCTCTTCAGAGCACAGCAGAGGGAAGTCATCCCTTGCCATGATTTCTACATTCTTTCTTCTGCCGACAACCTGGTTCAAGGCCTTGGATGCACCAGTTATCGCCCAAGCTCAGCATGCTCTGAAACAAGACGTTCCTTGACCTGCTTTTCTCTCATCACTAATTCACACCTAGCAAATTTGCATCTCAGCTCGTGCGTGAACTCTGTGCTGGCACCACTTAATGGCTAAATAATGAATTCTGACAAAGCTCATGAAAAAAGAAAGCCACTGATGTCAGCAACGTGCCTTAAATCTGACCCCCAGGTCCAGGCAGGTCTGCCAAGGGATCAACTCATCCCACTGGAAGTATAAAGGAACAGCAGAAAGCTGTATCAGAATGGCTTGGAAGGGACCTCTTCTTTTTGTCACAGATGGGAAGCAGAGAGAAGATGTGGGTTAGTGACACTAACCAATTCAATAGTTTAAACAATTAAAATCCACCTCTGAGGTGGACACTCACATGAAAACCTCAAGACACGATGCCAGCCTCGCGGCTGAACAGATGGCCTGGCTTTAGGGAATTTACCCATGGCTCACCTAGAAACACGGGGAGCCAAAATCCCAGGAACACTCCTGGTGCTGCCACGGCTGTAACACGATGTAGACGTGTCGGCACAGGAAGGCCAAACTGGCAGCTGGGCTGGGAGGATGGAGGTATGAAAACAAAATTCCCTGGCAGTGTTCATTTTTAATTTTCCTCTAGCAAAACAAGATCCTCACATAGAAAAAAAAACCAAAACAATCTGAGCAATCACAGAACGGGGGATGAAAATGCTGCTGTTGAAAACATAATTACATTCCCGGATATGGATACGGCCCTATAAAGTTCTGAATGACACATTTCTAAAGATGTTTTTAAATAACTACAGAGTATTAATTACATATAAAGCTACCAACCCTTTTCTATCTTTATTTTGAAACCTCTGTTTGGAAGTGTTTTCCATTAGGAAACACCTCTCAAACGCAGCGCTGCTGTAGGTACCCAGGAACCACGTCCGAGGCTCTGGATGGATGTGGTGTCCATCACACACCCCAACGCTGGCCACACGTCGCTATGGCGGGGACGGCACAGCCGAGGGACGAGTGTGTGGTACTGGTGGGGAGAGCAGGCACAGGGAAGGACTACAGCCCCCCGCTTCCCCGGTACAACCGCCTCTGCAATAGCACCGTTTTCCTTATCTGAGCGGCCACGTCACCGTGAGGTCAGCGAGAGACCCTGTGACCGCATTGCCATGGAGCCGGTCAAGTGGGTGGACTCGCTTCTGGCCGTTTCTCACGCAAAGGCGAAGACAGCGCGGCCAGGACTGCAGCCAAGGCAGAGCACGGAGCAAATGTTCATGAGACGGCCTGTCCCGCAGGGACCCCGCTTTCCTCCACGGCCCCGAACATCTGGGCAGTGTCTCTGCTGTCAGTCCCGTGCGCCAGAAGGCTGTGACCAAGTGGTTGTCCTCCTGTCGTCTTGTCCTCGCCTGTCTCCATCTAGCATCTTCCATCTGTGTCAGGCAGCTCCGAGAGGCTGGGGCTACCTGCCTGCCCAGCCCCAGCCCCATCCCACGAGTGGTCACCAGCTCCAGGCGCAGACGAGCTCTGGGTCTCCGTTCCCCAACTGGGGAAAAATGTGTCACTTCTCTCTCTAGTTTGTCCTGTTGGAAAGTATTGTTTAAGAGCTACATAGTCCACAATTAATCACAATAATTAATGAGAATAATTAAGGAGATGCCTAACTAATGTTCGCAAGCCTCTAAAATAGAAAGGTTGCAGATGTCATCTGTTCTGCATGTAGGATTTGGGATAATCAATCCCAAAACCCAGCGTGACAAACAGCAAAGCTCTTCAGAGGTGCCCGTCCTACATCAGACCGGCTGTAGTGAAAAAAAAACACCCAAAAACATGGCGCAACAGCACTTCTCATTGCCAAAACCCTGGGCAGGGCAACCAAACCATTTCCAGGCCAGAGGAGGACATGGAAGAAATGATTTTGCAAAGGATTGACGTGGTGCTGTCAGAATCGGAGCATGGCAGAAGTGGCTGGCGCTATGCTGGGCTGCCCCGTGGGTACCAGAGGCCTGCCCAGAATATCCCACAGCAGCTCCCTGTGCGGGGAATGGCCTCGCATGGCCAAGAAAGGCAAAAACAAGCGCCCACTGGGCTCCGCTGGCAGCACCGCCCCGACAAATGGTGACGCCGTGACCCGGTCACCTTGCCCAGCTTCATGCAGTGTCTCTGCACCACCCCAACGCCATGGTGCAACGGTGCTTCTCATTGCCGAAACCCCGGGCAGGGCAGTAACGACGAACCCCTGCTACTCCGAGCAGGATTATCCTCTTCCGTCCTCCACATGCAGGGGACACTGAGGCACAGAGCAAGCGAGCGACATGATGGGTGCTCCCAGGGTTCACTAACGAGACAGGGGCTATCAGTGATACCCTCTTTGGCTTGGAGCCCCTTGGCTATCGGGACGTCTCTCAGAGCACCCACTGCCCTCCCCAACAGGGGCACGCAGGCAGGGACACCCGAACCAGTGGCACCTCGGCAAAGCGTTCGAGAGCCGCGAGCAGCAGCCGGAGACCTCGCGCTCCGCAAGCTCTCCTCGGCACACAGATGGGGACATGGAGCAACACGCAATTAAAAAAAAAAACCTTCCCAGGGGGTTACAAAAATAATACCGCGTACATTCCAGCTTCCCGAACAACAATCGCCTGAGAAGCCGGCACTGTGGGAAAGTCTCAGCTCGCTCTTCCTGGGTATTATAAATAGAATTATGGCTGCGAGCAGGGCTTTAAACGCAGAGGAAGGGGGAAAAGGCCATTTAACGGGCTCTGTTTGAACTCGGGCTCTGGACGGTGTCCAGCTTTCTGCAGAACAGCTGGTCACTTCCTGCGGAGCGAAGGCCAGCGTTCCCGCGCTGGGAACCGGGAAGCCCAGGCTGAGGGGTGCCTGTCAGATCCTCGCTGGGCTCGCTGGAGGCATCACGCCTTGGGCTGCCATGTCTGTCACTCGGCCAGCCCTGTGTTCTCCAATGCGTTGTGAACACCAGCAGACAAGCCATGAGACCAGGTGAGTAGGTGTGAGACTTCCCCAGGACTCCAACTTGCAGGGCTTGCATCTGAAGGGTCTTGAAGGCTTCTCTTCCAGCGAGCTGCTCAGTTTCTGAGCCCACGTGAAGGCTCAGTGTCCACCAAGCTCTGCAGCACTGAACCCAACAGCTTACTCACACTGCCTGGTTCTCCAGACTCCTCGTCTTTGTCCAGCTGACTGCCACTGCCTTTCCCTTATGGGTACACTGCTCATCACAAGCTCCTGCAGAGCCTCACCATGGGCAACTTGGCATCCTATTACACACATATTCATTCCTCTCTTCCTTATTGTAGCTCCTACTCATCCAGGTTATGAGCCTGCAGTTTCCCAGGCCACCTTTTAAGCACTAGCATAGAATCACAGAATCATTTTGGTTGGAAAGGACCTTTAAGACCATCGAGTCCAACCATTAACCCAGCACTGCCACGGCCACCACTAAACCATGTCCCTCAGCACCACATCTACACGGCTTTTAAATACCTCCAGGGATGGGGACTCCACCACTGCCCTGGGCAGCCTGTTCCAGTGCTTGACAACCCTTTCCATGAAGAAATATTCCCTGATCTCCAATCTAAACCTCCCCTGGCACAACTTGAGGCCTTCTCATCACTTGTTACCTGGGAGAAGAGACCGACCCCCACCTCGCTACACCCTCCTTTCAGGCAGTTGTAGACAGCAATAAGGTCTCCCCTCAGCCTCCTTTTCTCCAGGCTAAACCCCCCCAGGTCCCTCAGCCACTCCTCATCACACTTGTGCTCCAGACCCTTCACCACCTTCATTGCCCTTCTCTGGACTCGCTCCAGCACCTCAAGGTCTTTCTTGTAGTGAGGGGCCCAAAACTGCACTCAGGATTCGACGTGTGGCCCCACCAGTGCCGAGTACGGAGGAACGATCCCTGCCCTAGTCCTACTGGCCACACTAGTGCTGACACAAGCCAGGATGCTGGTGGCCTTCTTGGCCACCTGGGCACACTGCTGGCTCATATTCAGCCGGCTGTCCACCAACACCCCCAGGTCCTTTTCCGCCAGGCACTTTCCAGCCACTCTTCCCCCAGCCTGTAGCAGTGCGTGGGGTTGTTGTGCCCCAACTGCAGGACTCGACACTGAAAAGGAGGCTGAGGGGAGACCTTATTGCTCTCTACAGCTGCCTGAAAGGAGGGTGTAGCGAGGTGGGGGTTGGTCTCTTCTCCCAGGTTAACAAGTGACAGGACGAGAGGAAACGGCCTCAAGTTGCGCCAGGGGAGGTTTAGATTGGAGATCAGGGACAATTTCTTCACCAAAAGGGTTGTCAAGCACTGGCACAGGCTGCCCAGGGCAGTGGTGGAGTCACCATCCCTGGAGGGATTTAAAAGCCGTGTAGATGTGGTGCTGAGGGACATGGGTTAGTGGTGGCCTTGGCAGTGCTGGGGTAACGGTTGGACTCGATCTTAACGGTCCTTTCCAACCCAAACGGTTCTGTGAGTCGGTGATTTTACGACTCTCACGCAGCGGCCGCCACTCTGAGGGGACCAGGCCGCGGGGGGGGGCACACAGGAGGGGGGGGAGGAGCGCTCCGCGCCTGCGCAGTGAGTGGGCGTGGCGCGGCGCGCGCCTTTGTTTGGGGCGGCGGTTTCCCAGGTTGCCCGGCGCGCGGGGCGGGGCGGGGCCGGGGCGGGGCGGGGGGTGGGCGGGGGCGGGGCGGGCGCGCGGGGTCAGTTAGAGCGCGGCGGCGGCGGCGGCGGCGAGCGGAGCTGAGGGGCGTGGAGCGGAGCGGGGAACCCAGCCGAGCAGAGCCGGACCCAGCCGAGCCGAGGATGATAAACACCCAGGACAGGTGCGGGGCAGCGCGGTCCGCACCCTCCCCGCGCCGCCGGGCCCACCCCGCCACCCGCCGCGGCCTCTCTCGCCCCTCGGAGCGGCGGCGGGCGGGCGCTGAGGCGGAGGGTGGAGGGTTGCGGGGGGGGGCTTCGGTGCTTTTCCTCGGTTAAAATCCCCACCGGCGCGTCGCTTCGCCGTGGGGGGGAGGCCCCCGGGTGGGTGCCCGGGCTGGGGCCCGGGGGATGGAGGGGAAGGGGAGGCGGCCCCTCAGCAGCGAGTGTCTGAGCACCCCTTTGCTAATAGGCCTGGAACGCCCAGGAGGGTTTGTGGCCTCCCTTCCCACTTCTCTAAGGAAAGGTGATTTTTTTTCCTGACTGCCTGGCTATCAGCAGCCATGAACTGACATCGTTTGTGGGTATTTTTCTCGTCTGACCTGTCCTGTGTGTCTGTCCCTTGTTTAGAGTCTGAAAAGTGTCATTTCCTGAGCCTCTTATCATAGCGCGTAGACAAGCGCCCGGAGGATGTGTATAAAACAGCCTTGTTTCTTGGCCGCTGCACGTATGGTAGATCAGATGGTTATTTACAAGTTGCTCCTCAAATCTGGTTCCTTAATATATGACTTGCAATGTCTGGCAGCATTATTATTGCAGGCTAAGTGCAACTGCATCTTCAGAGCCTGTTTTTAAAAAGGAATGGTAAAGAAAACAAAAAAGTTTCATTTTTATAACGTCAAGGGAGCTGCGTGGATCCTTCCATCAGGCCCAAGCGTTTGGTGCAAGCAAAACCCCCAAAAAAAACAAGAAAATGTGCAGCTTTCTGGACCCTGAGGTGCTGGTTGTCGTCGTGGACTGGAAGCGGTGCTGGGCTGGGGCTACAGGTGCGAGGGCCGTTGAAGAACGGCCATGATGGGATTCAAAAGTTGAGGAGTTGTCCTTTGCGCTTCCCAGGGACAAGGCACGGCGTTGAGATCGTTGGAAGCTTAGCGAGTTTAAAATTATACCTGCTGGCTGAGAACGTGCGCTTGCTTCCAGCTCTCCTTTCAGGCAGGGCTCGGTCAAGAAGCTTTTGCTTGGGAGTTTCTTCAGAGAAAGGCCCTTGGTGATCAAAATGCATCTTGGCCTAAGCCAGGAAAGCAGCTTCTCAGAAGAGAGGTGAGAAGGGAGCACAATCCTGATTTTTAAGCTACAAACAGGCCTCAGAGAGCAGTTGCACGGGCCGCTCGCGTGCGGGTGCATCGAGGGATCAGGCTTTGTCAGGTGCTTGCACGACCTTCTTCCCAGGGTGCTGACGGGCATCTGGAGGAAGCAAAACCGCTTTTAATCTGCGCTCCCCCACGCCCCACGCTCGCTCCCCAGCGTTGCCCGATGATGCTGTGCTGCTCTCGGGACCTTGGCTGGCTGCCGCCGTGAAGTTTTGGGGGAGGATAGCGGTGGCGTGCGGGTCTGGGCCGGGCAAAGCCCCGGCACCGCAGGCAGGGCTCAGCGGCTGAAGGGGTCTTGTGTTTTGACTCCTGCATGTGCCAGAGGAAGCAAAACTGGGAAGTGTCTTGAACTGCTTTGCATGAAAACTGCCTCTCTCTCATTTTTTTTTTCCCACAACTACACTTCATTATCCAGCTTCTTGATGCCTTGGCCGCAAGTTGGAGCGCGCTATCAATAGTACATTGTTGACTGGGGGGGGTGAGGGAGGAGGGAAGGGAGTAACAAAGCTGCCAACAGCTTTCTGGGGGTGGGGAGCTGCACAGCAAAGTGCTTTGTCATGCCTCTCCACAGCCACTACTACTGAATACACACTGGTCCATTGATAGCCCCAGTCATGCCGTGAGGAGGGACTGTATTAACACCGAGTGCCACTGGGCATGTGTGCGAAGGGCTTTGCCCTGAGACATCTTCAGTGCAACTGCTTAATATCTTTTCCTAGTGTGTTTAAACAGCCTTTTCTCCAGGCAGCGCCTGCTGTAGGCCATGGCACATGGGAACGCTGCTGAAGAGCCCGGTCTGACAAACCTGGAGGAGGAAATATGTGGAGGAAGAATATTTGTGTTTCCTGTAGAAAGGTTATTTTGGTATGAGATGGCAAGCCAAGTTCTCTGCAAATTCTGCCTGTGTCATACTGCGTTTGCAAGTTATTTTTTGCCATTTGTACTACTGATAACGGGAGCAATGCTCCAGAAATAAAATAATTGGCTTGCATGAAGTTCCTGAAAGCTAGGGCAGGCGTTAAAGCCTGCGTTCAAAGTGATCCTGAAAGACCACGTGTAGGACATCCAAACAAACTTAGAAACTGCAAGGAAAACTAATTTTCACACACAGAATCACAGAATCGATCAGGTTGGAAGAGCCCTCTGGGATCATCGAGTCCAGCCATTGCCCTGACACCACCATGGCAACTAGACCATGGCACTAAGTGCCATGTCCAGTCTTTTCTTAAACACCTCAAGAGATGGTGACTTTTCTTGCTCTTAAAAGGTGATCTGTGGGACGAACTTGTAATTTTTAAGGTTGGGGTGAAAGATGCTTGTATGATGTTCCATTTGCATGTGAAAATGTCAACTCGGAGGTTGTAGAGCGTGTTGAAAATATCTGAAGAACCAGCCCCTTTTCACTCCTCCTCGTTTTGAAAACGTGAAACTTAAACCTCCTCCTTCTGGGTCCTGTCGATCTATTTGTAGATATTTGTCTATAGAAAATGTGTGCTCATCTGGTCATGCGTTCCCAGCCATCTGCTACTGGCAGGCTTCCAGGCGTCCCTTATTAGCATGAGGTTGCTCAGCACTCTCTCTCCGGGTTCTTGGCTGCGGAGCCCTCCTCCATTTCTAACAACACACCGCCGGTTTCTGACACAACCTGGGGCAGCGAGTGGTTTTTAATGTAGATATCCGGGCGCTAAAGCCCTGCTAGCTGCCTCTGACGTGCTGTGGAGGAGTAGGGATACGAGTGGTTTGGGGTCAGGAGGAGCTGTAGCGTGTGAAATGTGATCCCTGCTAATGTAACCTGCTGTTCTCTCTTTTTTTTTTTGCAGTAGTATTCTACCTTTGAGTAACTGTCCCCAGCTCCAGTGCTGCAGGCACATCGTTCCAGGGCCTCTGTGGTGCTCCTGATGCCCCTCACCCACTGTCGAAGATCCCCGGTGGGCGAGGGGGCAGCAGGGATCCTTCTCTTTCAGCTCTGATATATAAGGTGAGAAAGATCTGCATGTCTAAATAACGACCCGTTTTCGGTTCCTTTTGCAGTCTGATGGGAATAAATGCAAATAACTCCGAGGTAATCAGTGGGAGAACAGGTAATTTTTCAGCAGATGGCTGAGCTGCGTGCGGCGCTCTCCTGCTTAAAAATCACCAGTTTATTAAGAAACAAGAAACCTTTTCTCAAAGCCATACAGCAAATAATTCGCTAGCCCTGTTCCCAGAGGCCTGGTTTGGCTATTGTCTGCGGAGCCGGCGTTATCAAAACGTGAAACAGCTTCTTAAATGTCTCGCAGAAAGAGGAAGCAGAAAGGTGAAACGCAGAGAGAGGATGGTTGATAAGCTCCTTCCTGTGCCCTGGTCCGGAAGGTAAAGCTGTCAGAGCCTGGGAGCTGCCTGAGCCGATGCACAGAGTAACTCCTGACTTCACTGAGGGGCGAGGCGGCCGTCTGCCTCACAGACGGGGATGTTTCTAGGACACGTGCATAGGATGAGACAAGATCAGGGAGGCTTTGTGTCTGCAGGCTTGCTTGGGTGCACGTGGATCTGTGGAGCTCTCAGTTTTTGGTCCTCTTCATTCTACGGGAGCTTTCCGTTCGCACGAGGAGACCTGGCTGGTCCTTGCTGTAGAATAATTGGCACTTGTGCAACTTCTTGTTGTGTGGCACACATCTGTCTCCCTTCTGGGACAGGAGCAGCTTTTCCCCAAGCCAGGGAGTAAAGTGCTATCAGATAAGGTAGCTTAAATTTATGCTAAGCTTGCAAATTTGGCTGTTCAGACAGGAGTGTTGTCATAGGTGTTAGACTTGATTTTTAATTACCCTGTGGGAGGCACACAGACTTTATGTGATGAAAAGATAACGGGCCCTTTTGGGTCACAGCTACCAAAGTCTCCTCTTGAAATTCTTGAGGAGAATTTCAGCTGCTTTCAGAGGAGTTTTCTTTAATGCAGCCGTGGTGAATTTTTAGCATGTGCCTCACCTGCTTGCCTTGTGAATAAACATCAACCTCTGTAGCCTCTTAGTAATGTAACAGCAGCTTAATGCTATCGAGTGCAATAGTCACAGATGTTCAAGGGGTATGAAATCCAGAGAGGTAGCAAAGAGCACGACGGGCTTCCTGTCAGATAAAGAAGATACATAAATAGCTTTAGGAGGGCTCAGGACGAATAATGAATTCCCTCTGGGTGGGAGGGGATGAGAAATAGGGGACCCTGTGACTTAAACTCCTGCAGGCCAGCTTTGCGAAGCCTTGCATGCACACCAGGCAAGGTCCAAAGGCAGCAAATGGGCTCAACGTGGAAGAGATGCTGGTGGAAAGAATGACGGTTTGGAGACTTGGAAGTGTTTGATTTCAGCGTGGCCTCGAATTCGCACAGAAGCTTTTGGCAGGGGTCTGTAAGTGTGTCATCTGGATAGCTGCATGCCAGAAATACGGATATAATTCTGGGTTTATTGCTGACAAACCCCAGCAGAATCCGTCAGGAAATCAGCCCATCCTGTAACGCAGCTCATCCCAGAGCAGAGCGGGCTGCGTTGCCCAGTGGCTTAAAGTCCAGCCACAGATGGGGGTTACTGGGACTCTCTCTGCCCCTCTCAGGTGCCCGTTGGAGTTAGCGGTGCTGTAGTTAACAGCAGGCTGAGCTTTTCAGCCAGCAAGCTTCAGCGTGACCTGGAAAGGCATCTGGACCCAAAAGCTTAAGTACTTTTTCCAGCTGTATCAGCTGTTCTAGTTCAAGGGATGACCTTTCTGAACGAGCCTGCCTCCTTCGGAGCACGCACCGCAGTGCTCGTACACAACAGCGCTATAAATTAAGCAGCTGGGGCTCCCTATAGTTGTCGGTATTTTTGTGTTAAGAGACTTTAATACTCAGCCCTTCATCAAGGGAGCTTTGCTTGAGCTGGGAACGCAACGGCGATCGGTGCTGCACAGCCAGGACGGGCTTTGTGCGAACGGACGTGCTCTGGCTAGCAAACTTGGCAGGAGGCTGCAGGTGTAGCACATGCCAACAGTGGGCTGCTCGCACGGGTTTCTCCAGTCGCTTGGCTGTGGTAGATCATAACATCCTTTCTTCTCACGCTGCCAACACGTAGGGGCCTCCCCCTCCCGCCCCATCCTCCTCGGGACATCTGAGGAGCGTAGCTGGATTGGAAAAATCTTGTGCTCAATGAATTGTAACCAAGTGGAAGCTGGTCCTTGCGGCTTTACTTGGCTGAAAATGGAGCCCAGGGCTGGAGAGCTGGTGGTTTAGGCAGCTGTGTATAAAAGCCTGGTGGGGTTTGGTGTTTTTTTTCCCCCTCCTCCAATAGCGTGCTGGGGGGATTTTACAGAGGGGGAGCTAAAACCAAACGCTTGTTGCGTAAACAGGATTTTGCTTTGAGCAGCTTCCAAAGAATTCTGGGCTGCTGCTGCTTCACCAGAACAGCTTCTCTCCCCCACCATCTCACTGCCTCTATTTTGATGCCTCGAAATCAAATAGCAGCAGCCCAAGACAGGCTGTATCAACGTTAATTCCCACCAAACCGGGGGAACTGGTTCTGTTAATCCCTGCGCTTGCGCTGCCTTTGGTTCACGGGCTGTTGCGTTAGGGGGCTTTTAAGTGGAAAAACCTGGCTGGGGATGGAGTGCAGGGCGTGACTTCTGGTGACAGAAGGGCTAAGCCAGAAGGCTCGGAAAGCGTTTCCCCTCCTGTCGCAGGCTCCCTGCACAACCGTGTGCCTCCCCCTCCAATGGGTCAATCCCAGCCCGCTTCTCTCAACTTCCTCACCCTGTTTTTGTTTTCCTCAAGAAAAGAAGCATCTGTGAGCTTGTCTTGAGAGGAGGAGCTTTTCTGAAACAGAGACACTTTCTGCACAGTAACAACTGTAAAAGGCTCCTATAAAGTCACTGGTGAAGGATGTGCATATAATCCCCTTGGTTTTGGGGTTTTTTTTTTACATACACCTCTGTAGTGCGGAGCTCTGGGCTCAGGTCAGACTCTCGCCGCTGGCTCCGTGGTGGCTTTAGCAGCTGCAGCCTGACTTAACTTGAGCAGCTGTCGGGAGGTTTCTTGGTGCACTTGGCTTAAAACTAGTAAAACCCGACAGCAGGCGCAGCCACCAAAACTTCTTTCCAACTCAATGAATAAACTTATTTCCTACAGGATATTTATTCTCATGAAGTGTAAACTTGTTTTTCAGCTCAGCTTTGTGGGCTTTAAACAAACGGCAGCTTCCTCTGCTCCAGTTACCGAAGCCAGGCAGTTCCTGATCTGCGTGCGGCGTTACTTTGTCGCCAGCGTTAACATACTCAATGGCTTCTTCTTTGTCACAATAGTCAAACCAAGAGGGATCTTGGGCTTCAGGAGCCTGGAAGGGTTCTCAGTGATGTTTGTGCTGAACCACTCCCTGGTCTTTCAGCAATGCTTACACCTTCATAGCTTAAAACACAGAATCACAGAATCAACCAGGTTGGAAGAGCCCTCTGGGATCATCGAGTCCAACCATTGCCCTGACACCACCATGTCAACTAGACCATGGCACTAAGTGCCATGTCCAGTCTTTTCTTAAACACCTCAAGAGATGGTGACTCCACCACCTCTTGTCCTATCGCTAGTTGCCTGGGAGTAGAGGCTGACTCCCACTTCACTACAACCTCCCTTCAGGTAGTTGTAGACTGCACTAAGGTCACCTCTGAGCCTCCTCTTCTCCAGGCTAAACAACCCAAGAAAACATCTGCTTGAAAAGCAGCGATACCCAGGAGTCTTCCATCCCCTTACTGGGCACTGTTGGCTGCTGCTGTGTTTGTACTGCCCAGCTTTTAAATGCTGCTTCACTGCAGATCCAAACTGGACTGAGTTTTCTTTGCTGTACTGGCTCCCAGTGTGTGTTACGGTCAGGGATAAGTACATGTCACTACAAAGCATTGATTAAACCATGCCTGGCGAGGTGCTGTCTTTCTGCAGCAATGTCACTCGTTTCATTGTCAGTCCAGCTGATCATCAGCACATCAAAGCTCGTAATGAGCTGCTGAATTAATCACCCTGTTAAAACAAAATGCCTGGAGACTGGACAATCGCTCACCTAATGACCTGATGGAGTAGACCACTTCCCACCCCAACTGTTGATGCTGTTGAGGAGAGAGGGACACGTGGCTTTCCCAGGCACCCCCGTGACTCGGGAACAGAGCAGAGGTGACTTGTATTATCTGGTTTACTTCTGCCCTTCAAAGCTGTGCAGGTGACTTTGTGAGGGAATCGGGATGCATGAGCCCGTAACCAAGCAGATGGGAACAGTTCAGCTTCCGCTCCAGCTGACAACGTTAACTCAGGAACCTAATGAATTTGTTTGTCGTTTCCCTGGGTCTCTTTGCAGTGAAATGTGGAAATCATTACTGGGCAAGCCAACTGCCTGCAAAAATTGTCAGGAGAAGGAATGGTGTTTTAACCACAAAATTGTCTTCTAGGAACTGCTGAGCTGAATCTGAGGCGGTCTGCATGCTTGGCATTCTAGTTAGAGCAGAACTGGAGAGGGACGTGTACATTTGTGGTCTCTGGAAGAGACCTCCTCACCACCTTCAAACGTGTGTAGCTTCTGTCTGTTTTGGGATTCTCTCTGCGCTGTGTGTTTTCCTCCCTTATACCAGGAGGCAAACCACTTGCCGTACCAGTTGGTTGTAAAAATCTGGGAAAGCAATTTGTGGTCATCCCTTAAACAAAAAGACTGCGTTGGGGATTGGGGAGACAACAAAAATCGGTCAGGCTGCGGCAGCAGATGCTCTTCCAGCTTGTCGGTTCAAGCTGCGTTCTTTGAAGGGCAGTTCATGAACCGCCCTTGGAAGATGTGGCTGGGACCTGTGGTGAATGAACGGAGTCTTGCTCCCCAGAAATTTAATATAATGTAAATATGCAAAACTACATTCCCATGGACAGGAAAACACGACTAGAAAATCACTCTGAGGTCTGAGCGCTCGTTGTGGTGTGTCCCTGAGCCAGTGAAAGGGGAAGGGCGGAGTGTAATGTTCTTCCTAGTAGAACTATAACACCATTTATTTTGCATTTGCATCTCATTCTAAACAGCGAGGGGAGCATGACTTGCCTTTTTTGTTCTTTATTTTTGTGTTAGGTTAGAATAAAAGCAAGATATTATAGGTATTTCAGCTCTTAACCACTTATGTGCTGGTTTAGAGCGCCGAGACTCGGCCGTGAGCTTGCAGCCGACTGTGCACACCTTCACGAGCTGTGGTGAGTCTCACAGGGGTGTATTTTAGGGACAGGTGGAAACTCTGGATGCTTACTGGTCTGTAAGGGCTGGTCCTTTGTCAGGAGGGCACTCCCACTGGAAACACAGTCCCTCCACGTGCTCGTTTAAGCATGATCTCTTACATTTTTGGTCTACAACCTCATGGATAGTTTTCTTTAACCCTAAAGTATATTTCACGAGCTCTCCTCCCTCCCCTGCGCAGGACGAGAAGATCACTGTTAACCAAGATGTCCCAGTGCACGAAGGGAAGCCTCATATTGTCCACTTCCAGTACAAGGTCACAGAGGTGAAGACCTCCTCCTGGGATGCAGTGCTCTCTAATCAGAGCCTCTTTGTGGAAATCCCTGACGGATTATTAGCTGATGGAAGCAAAGAAGGGTAAGTTCAGGATCCCAGAGCTGCGTCCGTGGCTCCGCAGGGAGCAGGGTTTTGCTTACACGGGTGACACTGTGCATGTGGGGAGAATGGGCTGTACGTACGGCAGCTCTGGTCCTGGTTTGTGTGTCTGAAGTGTGTCCTTACTCTGTCCTCTTCAGAGAACTGTCCTTCTGTTAGTCACAGAATCAATCAGGTTGGAAGAGCCCTCTGGGATCATCGAGTCCAACCATTGCCCTGACACCACCATGGCAACCAGACCAGGGCACTAAGTGCCATGTCCAGGCTTTTCTTAAACACCTCCAGAGATGGTGACTCCACCACCTCCCTGGGCAGCCCCTTCCAATGGCTAATGACCCTTTCTGAGAAGAAATGCTTCCTAATGCCCAACCTGACCCTCCCCTGGCGAAGCTTGAGGCTGTGGCCTCTTGTCCTATCCTCCATGTATATTTTTTTTTCCCCTGGTGATCATTTCAGATGTTTTTTGAGTCCCTATGCTAATGAAAATAAGCAATAGATGAGCAGAGTGATTCTTTGCATACTTTGGAAAATCCATAAGCCTTTCTCTGATTTTTTTTTTCTCTTTTTTTTTTTCTGCTGGCCGCTTGGCAAGCTTATTTTGGCAGGCGTTTTCCTCTCTTTCAGGGGAAAAAAAAACCCTCCATTATATTGATGCGCTCCTTCTCATCAGTAGGTGGATCTGCTCTTGGAGTGCTGCCACGCAGGCGTTGGGCTCTGCCAAAATCTCTTGATTTTTCTCTGTTGGCAGAAGACGGTAGTGTTTTGTCCAGACAGCTCTGCTCTGGGAAGTTTGTGTAAACGCAGCTTCCAGAGCAGCTACTTCCTGCCAAGTGCTTTGCCAGAGATCTCCGCTGGTGGGGAGCACTGGAGAATAGATGAGGCTTTACTGGATTCCTTTGCAAAGCTCTCTGAACTCCTCCTAAATCGCCAAGTAGGCTTCATCCATAAATGACACCAGCTAATTAAGAAAAAACCCCTCATTGGGCACCTTCAGTAAGTGCCAGTGTTCTTGCTGTCTTGTGCTGTCTCATTTGACTCCGAGTCCAGATAAAGGTTTGTGTAACTTCTTCAGTCAGCCCATAAATCCTCTCAGAAGGAGTCATTAGCCATTGGAAGGGGCTGCCCAGGGAGGTGGTGGGGTCACCATCTCTGGAGGTGTTTAAGAAAAGACTGGCCATGGCACTTAGTGCCCTGGTCTAGTTGCCATGGTGGTGTCAGGGCAATGGTTGGGCTCGATGAGCCCAGAGGGCTCTTCCAACCTGAGTGATTCTGTAAATCCTTTGGCTGTCCAAGTGCCCGCTCTCCTGGGAGTGGGTTCTTCTGGGGGGGTATTTATATTTCTGTGTCGTCGTGACTTAAAGCGCAATTTTGTCAGATTATTTTTAGCTAGGTAAAACAGCCTGGTGGGGGCTATAATTAAAATAGTTCATTACCATACTAACAAAACCCTTGCAAATTTAATCTTCCTCACTGCACTCCAGTCTCACCGACTGCTGTTTAATTAGATGTCGACTGAAGCCCTGTTTGTCACTGCTCTAGCAGCCCGCATCGTGAACGGTTACAAGGCCAGCAGCGACAGCGATGGCTCCGCTGTGCCGATCCCCGGGGCGCAGAGAGGGGTTAATGCAGTGCTGCTTCCATCACGAGGTGGCAGAAATAATTTCTCTGGAAAGGCAGGAAGCGTGGGTTCGGGGTGCACCAGCTGTGCCATCCAGCTGATGTGTTCAGGAAACAGCTTTGCCTGTGCACATGCCCCTTCAGTGATGTTTTTCTCTTCTTTTCTGCCTGGCATGAGCTCTGCTCTTTTTTTTTTTGTTTTTTTCCTTCCCATAAAGCACAAAACTTGCAGATCCCCTGGTGTATGTCACCAGCCTGGCTCAGGATCAGCTGCAATATTCAGCTTCCCGCGTACGAAGGCTTCTGTAGGAAATCACTGGCTGGTGGGGATGGGTGTTGGCGCACGCTGGCACGCGGATGCCGAGGACAGTGTCTTGTTGGGTGACTTGGTGCGCGAGTAGCTCTTCGTTTTGCAGGGCTGGAGAGCGAAGCAGGAAGCCCATTGTTTCAGCAGCCATTGTTCACTGGCAGGGGTCTGTAAACAAGGAATCTTTCTGCCTGAAAACATCCAAACAGTTGATAATGCTCTGAGGCTTTCTCAGGACAGGACTTCCTATAGCTGATGTTCTTTTGTCTTCCTCCTCCTTGGCAGGTTATCGGCACTGTTGGAGTTTGCTGAAGAAAAAATGAAAGTAAACTACGTCTTTATTTGCTTCAGAAAAAGCAGAGAAGATAGAGGTGAGAGCTGGCCCCTGCTGTCACGTTTGCTCCCTAGATCTAAAACCGGTCTTACACTTGGGCCACAACAACCCCCTGCAGCGCTACAGGCTGGGGAAAGAGCAGTTAGAAAGAGACCTGGGGGTGCTGATCGACATGAGCCAGCAGTGTGCCCAGGTGGCCAAGAAGGCCAAGGGCATCCTGGCCTCTATTAGGAATAGTGTAGCCAGCCGGTCTGGGGAAGTGATCGTCTTCTGTACTCGGCACTGGTGAGGCCGTACCTTGAATCCTGTGTCCAGTTCTGGGCCCCGCACTTCAAGAAAGATGTTGAGGTGTTGGAGCGAGTCCAGAGGAGGGCGACCAAGCTGGTGAAGGGTCTGGAGGGTCTGACCTACGAGGAACGGCTGAGGGAGCTGGGGTTGTTTAGCCTGGAGAAGAGGAGGCTCAGAGGTGACCTTATTGCAGTCTACAACTACCTGAAGGGAGGTTGTGGTGGAGTGGGAGTCGGCCTCTTCTCCCAGGCAGCTAGCGATAGGACAAGAGGACACAGCCTCAAGCTTCGCCAGGGGAGGTTCAGGTTGGACATTAGGAAGCATTTCTTCTCAGCAAGGGTCATTAGCCATTGGAAGGGGCTGCCCAGGGAGGTGGTGGAGTCCCCATCTCTGGAGGGGTTTAAGAAAAGACTGGACATGGCACTTAGTGCCCTGGTCTAGTTGACGTGGTGGTGTCAGGGCAATGGTTGGACTCGATGATCCCAGAGGGCTCTTCCAGCCTGACTGATTTTGTGTGATTCTGTGGGGCCGCTGAAGCCGTACAAAAAAATCTGGTAATCCCAAGGCAGGGCTCCATGGGACGCTTCCTGTTGCAATAATTGTTACATGGATAACTCCTGTGGCGTTCTCACAAAATAGAAGTAGTTTCTTGTGAAGAAAATAAGCCCTTTCTTGAGACTTAAGGGAGAGGGAGTATTTGGGTGTCTCCAGCAGGTATGCGTGGCTGTCCTGCCATTACATTATTACTAGTACTCATGCAGGAAGCTGCTTCTGAATGACCTGAAGTATTTTCTCATCCAGAAATTGGTTAATATTTCTCCTTTGGTGAGGAGTGAAGGTCTCCATTTGGCACCCTGTTCCGTGGTTTGGAAGGAGAAACCAAGGAGAGGTTATGACATGGGAAACGGACACTTAGAGCTTGTTGCCCTGATGTTCATCTGCTTTTTTAAAGATCTCCTGGCACTTTTGCCCTTCCTAGACTTACAGGTAATCCTGACCCTGGCTGTAGATGCTTATGGCTTAAGGGGGCTGCATTAGGATCTAAAGATAGACGTGTTGGAGGAGCGATTACAGCGGGGAAGTTTGAGGAGATTTGTGGTGAGGGACCAAGCTGTGGATGTGTCACTTCCAATCTTACTAGACACAGGCTAACCAAGCAATTGCCGTGGCAGGAGTAATTCAAACCTGAACTCTGATTTTACTCTGCTGCTTCTGTGCCCAACCCACGAAGATGTCATTCCGTGTTGTGATGCCAAGAATAATTTTCTGATTAAGTTCTTGCTATAACGTCACCACCACCACAGGTTGCAGAGGTGACCTCCACTGGTTACAGGAGACATCTGATACTGGGGTTTGTTTTTAAAAATGGGCCGTGTGTTGCTCTTGGACCTGGCTTATTTGTAGGAGTTCTGGAGCGCTCCAGATCCTGGGTCCTTGTTTATGCAGCTGAAATTCAGTGCTGTCTTGAAAATACAGAGGAGCTCCTCTGCACGACTTGAAGTTGATCATCAGGGGGTGCCGCAGAGATTAGGTGCTGCACCAGGGTAACTTCCATGGGTCACAGGGAAGTGATCGCTCTAGTGACAAGGACCATGCATCCAGTCACGGTGTAATGTAACATTGTCTGACTGAGAGAAGGGGGGTGGGGGTGCTCCTGGACTGACTCCGCTCTGAATTTCTGTGCGTAACCCATGGTGGCTTTCCTGGGGGGCCACACCAAGCTGTGCCAAGTTTCTGCTGAGCTCCATGTCCTCCTTGCAGAGACAGCAAATTTCTGCCTAGACCCTGAGTAAGCAGATTGCTGTTTGCTGCTGTCTGGCCCGCTTTCAGGGCTCAAAGGGTGCTGGGACCCACCTAAGTACAGAATAAACACTTGGACGTGCTGCGGGATGGCCGCGCACGTGCTGGGAAAGGGGGTCTGTGTGGCTGGTGCAGGCAGGTGACCAGCCATCGCTGTTCCTCAGAGGGGACCGAAGAGACATCGCAGGATAAACATGGACAAACCTGCTCTGCTGCACGACTAAAATCCCCCGCATGCTTAGGAGCAGCTGTGATGAATGCAGGAAGAGATGAAACCTCCCATTCGAGAGGGCTGTCACGTTAGAATGGTTTCTGAAGCTCTGGATGCGCTCACAATGTTCCATGTACTTTCGTGATATTCAGGTAAAGAGGATTATTCCTGGTGGTAACAGATTTCCTTCTCTTTGGTAGCTCCACTCCTGAAGACATTCAGCTTCTTGGGCTTTGAAATCGTGAGGCCTGGTCACCCCTCTGTCCCGTCACGGCCAGATGTCATGTTCATGGTGTACACCCTGGATCAGAACTCTTCCTCTGATGAAGAATAGCTGCAGCGGGGGACTCCAGCGTGACCTGAAAATGCTGTTGAGGGGAGAGAGGGTTACACCTCCTTTCTTGAGGAAAGGGAAAACAAGCTTCTGTTGGACTGAAACTGCATTTCTCATTGTTAGATTGGCCTGTGTATCCTCAGAGTTGACTATCTCATTGAAACGTGTTGCCTAGAGAACTATATATACACACATGTAATCACCAAATAGTAAATGGAAGGTGTTTTATGAACTGGCATAGGGGCTCTTTACGTGCAGCTGCGTGGGGTGGTAGCCTAGGGGCAGCCGGGGCCCGGGCCGTGGAGCGGGGGAGCACAGCGGTGGGTGCAGTGTCAGCTCCTTGACTTCTCTCTAAGCCCGTGTCGGTCCTTTCCCATCACCTGATGTGTAGTCTCAGACTACCATTTGTTTTTCACTCAGACTCTTAAGTAGAAGGCATGTTTGGGGTGTTAGGCACAGGGAGGAGACGCGCTCGAGTTTAACCTTTAACACTACACTCAACCCCCCCGTGTGTCTCCGCTTTGGGGCGACTGATGCTGGTTTAACTGGTCTAACTTTTTTTTTTTATTATTATTATTATTATTTTTTAAAACTTCTCGCTCTTCCAGCTTTTTGTTTTAAGCAGTCTTAACTCTGTTCCATGTTACCACTGCACTATCACGGTGTTCAATAAAAAGGGGCATTCAGATGAACTTCACCCAGCTGGGGCTGCTTCTTTGAAAGGCACAGAGCCTCTGGTGGGGCTCCCGTAGGGCTGCGATGGTTTCAGACGATGTCAGGTTCTGAATTAAGCTCGTTGGCAGTTGCCTGGCCCTTGACAACAACCCTGAGTAAATTAAATGCAGTTAGTCCCGGGTGGGACCCACCTTATCAATGTAGTCAGTCCCACGTGGGACCTGCCTATAAATCACACATATAAATGCCTATAAATCACACCCCCAAGATCCTGACCAAAAATGAAATGGATTCGTGATCCTTGAGTTGGGACAAAGCACAACCAAGGCACGGCATCGATAAACTTAACCTTGGCTTTAGTAATTCCAACAAGGAGGCAACTGCTTAGGATATAGTGAACGAGGAAGAGAGAGAGAGAGAGGTGAGTAAAAGGGAGAGAGGAAAAGAGATCAGTTGAGAGGGAAGGATGGTCACCACCCCGGACCACCACCCCCGACCCCACGGCGTCCCGTGGGTCCTCTGTTGGTTCTCAGCAGTCGGGGGTGGGCACGCCGTAGGGTTGGCCCATCGCCAGGCTGTCGCCCGGTGTCCCGGACGGGTCTCTCCGGAGGGGGAATGTTTCCTTACCTGCCTGCCATGTGATGGTCCAAAGAGCCAGAAAAAAAGCTCAGGGGTAAGGAGCCAGGCCTGTGGCTGTCACCGCACCTCTGTTCTTCCTCCTCACCTTTCCAAAGAGATGATCTCCAGACTTGAGACACGGAGCTAACGGCTGTATCCAAACCAAAGGGGGTTGCGTGTGGGGGCAGGCGTGGATGGCAGCTCCCCTGGTCGTGGTGGGACGCTCACCCTCAGCGGGGGCTTTCCCAGGATGGTGGGATGGGGCCACGGTGCTCACGTTTCAACCCTGCCCCTTCTCGTGTTGGAGAGGGAGGTTGTGCTCTTGTCTTTGTGCCATGCGGATGTAACTTGGCGGGCTTGCTCCAACGAGGTGTGTGTGGAAAACACTCCTGATTAACACACGGCTCAGAGACTGGTGCCACCGTTGGAATTTTGGGTTCTTTGATCATGGGCAAGTTTATATGGCACCTGGTCTGCTGGTGACTGATGGAGTACATCCGTCTCAGGGGGAAAAGGATCCTCACACAGGAGTTGGTGGGGCTCATTGAAAGGGGGAAGGGGATAAAACCAGGCTCACTAGAGATGAGCCTAAGGGCAGCCTTCAGACTACTGTCCTGCTCGAGGTGGATAATGGTGGTACATGGGGCAATAATAACCCAGGGCTCACTAATAAGTTAGTAACCGTGGAAGTGGCCAGGAATGGTCAGATAGCAAGAGTGAAAACTGGTGGGTTAACTCCCTCTCTGAAATGTGTTGAGTTCTGTCCGGGGCTGGAGGGGGAGGTAGAAGAGGTTGAAAGCTTGTGGGTAAGAACTAAGGGACATGCAAAGGGGAGTGAGACTGTTGGGGGGGTCTACTATAGACCACCAAACCAAGAACATGTTGATGAGGCCTTCTACAGACAACTGGAGGTAGCCTCTAGAACACGCTCCTTGGTGCTCATGGGTGACTTCAATCACCCTGATATTTGTTGGGAAGCCCACACAGCTGGCCACGTTCAGTCAAAAAGGCTCTTGCAGGGTCTTTAATCCTAAGACCAGCCCTTGTGATCTCCAGACCCTGGATGTAGGAGATGAGGCCTGGAGGAGGGAAGACTCTCCATTAGTCAGTGAAGACTGGGTTAGTGATCAGTTATGGAAATGGAATACACACAAGTCCATGGGCCCCGATGAGATGCACCCAAGAGTGTTGAGAGAACTGGCTGATGTTGCTCTACCACTCTCCATCATTTTCACAAGATCGTGGCAAACAGGAGAGGTGCCCGAGGACTGGAGGAAGGCCAGTGTCACGCCAGTCTTCAAAAAAGGCAAGAAGGAAGATCCAGCAAACTACAGACCAGTCAGCCTCACCTCCATCCCTGGAAAAATGATGGAGTGGCTCATTCTGGAGGTCACCTCTAAGCACATGGAAGAGAAGAAGGTTATCAAGAGCAGTCAGCATGGATTTACCAAGGAGAACTCATGCTTGACTAACCTGATAGCATTCTGTGATGTCGTGACTGAATGGGTAGATGCAGGGAGACCAGTGGATGTGGTCTACCTTGATCTTAGCAAGGCGTTTGACACAGTTTCCCATAACATCCTCGTGAGCAAGCTCAGGAAGTGAGAGGTAGAAGAACAGACGGTGAGATGGATTAAGAACTGGCTACACAATAGAGCCCAAAGGGTGGTAATCAATGGTGCCAAGTCCAGCTGGAGACCTGGAACTAGTGGAGTCCCCCAAGGATCAGTGCTGGGTCCAGTCCTGTTCAACATCTTCATCAACGACCTTGATGAAGGGACAAAGTGTCTTCTCAGCAAATTTGCTGATGATCTGAAGCTGGGAGGTTTGGCTGATACACCTGAAGGCTGTGTGGCCATTCAGCGTGATTTGGACAGGCTGGAGAGCTGGGCAAAGAGGAACCTAATGAGGTTCAATAAGAATAAGTGCAGAGTCCTGCACCTGGGAAGGAGTAATAAAATGCACCAGTCCAGGTTAGGAGGTGATCTGCTAGAGAGCAGCTCCATGGAGAAGGACCTTGGAGTCCTGGTGGACAAGTTTTCCATGGGACAGCGATGTGCCCTTGTGGCCAAGAAGGCCAATGGGATCCTGGGGTGCATTAAGAAGAGTGTGTCCAGCAGATCAAGGGAGGTCCTCCTCCCCCTCTACTCTACTCTGGTGAGACCTCACCTGGAGTATTGTGTTCAGTTCTGGGCTCCCCAGTTCAAGAGGGACAGAGATCTACTGGAGAGAGTCCAACGGAGGGCTACGAGGATGATAAAGGGACTGGAACACCTGCCTTAGGAGGAAAGGTTGAGAGACCTGGGGCTTTTTAGTCTGGAGAAGAGAAAACTGAGAGGGGATCTGATTAATGTGTATCAATATATGAGGGCTGGGTGTCAAGAGGAAAGGGGCAACCTCTTGTCACTTGTGCCCTGCGATAGGCCAAGGGGCAATGGATGCAAGCGAGAGCACAGGAAGTTCAACCTCAACATGAGGAAGAACTTCTTTACTGTAAGGGTTACAGAGCACTGGAACAGGCTCCCCAGAGAGGTGGTGGAGTCTCCTTCTCTGGAGACTTTCAAGACCCGTCTGGATGCGTTCCTGTGTAATCGGCCCTAGACTGGTCCTGCTCTGGCAGGGGGGTTGGACTCGATGATCTCCAGAGGTCCCTTCCAACCCCTAACATTCTATGACTTTATGAAGGCCACACGAGAAGGGTGTATTTGTAAGCTGTGCCCTGAGCTCTCTTCCTGGCCTGGCTGCTTGTGTGTGGACTTGTCTTTATGTGCTTTGTTGTGCTCTCACCCTTCGGTGGAGGATCTCTGTTCAAAGCCGAAGCCGAGCCATTCCATAAACGTCACGGTCAGTGTTTTCTGTTTGGGGCAGAGAGGTGGGGCTGGGATACAACTTTGTGTGAATAAATCATCTTAAAGTTTGTGTCTCTTTTTCCCTCCAATGAAATGAAAGGGCTGGTGGCTCTACTCGCTCTTCAATGGGGCATTAAATCCTAAGCCTGGTTTAAAATTAGGGGCTGTGCTGCTGGGAACATCTCTACCCTAGCTTTGACTGTGGGTTAGTCCTTCTAGCATAGGCATTGTCCCTCCTGTCCTTGCTCCAGGTGCAAGGCAGAGAGAGAGAGGAGACCTCCCACCTACTCCCTAGATGAAACAATGCTTGATTTGTTGTTCTGCCCTTTAAAATGCCAAGTTTTAGCCCTTCTTTTACAAGGGAATGTTTACGAGGGCATGGAGTGATTGGACAAGGGAAAATGGTTTTAAACTGCAAGAGGGGAGATTGAGATGAGATATTAGGAAGAAATTCTTTGCTGTGAAGGTGGTGAGACCCTGGCCCAGGTTGCCCAGAGAAGCTGTGGCTGCCCCCTCCCTGGCAGTGTTCAAGGCCAGGTTGGATGGGGCTTGGAGCAACCTGGTCTAGTGGAAGGTGTCCCTGCCTGTGGCAGGGGGGTTGGAACTGGATGGGCTTTAAGGTCCCTTCCAACCCAAACCATTTTATGGTTCTACGATTCTCGTAGCTGGAGCTGCCCCAGCTCCAGGGCTACTGGAGGTGGCTCCAGGGCCCTGCTGCCACCCCACGGTGCTCCACCACTAGCACAACCCTAATGTGATGGGGTGGGAACTGCTTTGCTCCTTCCTGACTGGTCAAGTGCAAGGTCCTGGTCATGGGAGCTTGGAGTGAGGATGAGCTGAGCTCGTTAATAAGCCGCGGTTACAAGGCTGTGCCAGTGCATGTGCTGCGCTGACAAGCACCAAAGACTCTCCTGGCTCAAGCAAGTGTGGTCAAATGTAGCTCTGGAGGTCTCAGATCACCGAGCAGCTTCAGAAATACCCTCTTGAAAAAAAAAAAAAATCTAAAAGGTGCTTCTGAGTTCTCTGGGTGCTGCCTCCTGCACAGGTCACCTCCACTGCGGAGCCCAGCTCTGCCCTGTGGCCAGATTGAAGGGTGCTGAGGGGAACAGGACCTGCTGCCCCACTGGGCCACCCCACTGGGCCACCCTACCACAGCCCTGGTGGCCGTGGTCCAATGAAGCTGGGCATCAGGAACAGCGCATCTGCTTAAGGCCTCTCAGATGCCCCAGAGATGGGGACCCACCTCCCCCACCCATCACCCCCCACCCCAAAAATTGCTGGTCACAACTTTTGGGGATGAAGGACCAGAATTTGGGGGAGCAGGAAGAAAAAGCCACCCTCACAGGTTTGTGATTGTCTCTGAAAAAGATTTATTCTCTCTCCTTGCCCAAATGTACAAAGGCAAGAAGAGCACAGTTTGTGTATATATATATATATATTTTTATATATATATATTAAAAAAAAAAAAAACACCAAGGAACTTGGTATTAATGTACAACTTTACAGAAGGGCAGAACCAGGAAGACTGAAATGAAACCCAACACAGCAACGTCAATGGAAACAAGAGCTATAAACACCAACGGTCCGACGCCCTGGCCGGCCGCCCTCGGGGCCTGGTGGGCAGGGGACCCCCCCCCCCAGCAGAGGGGCTGAGCTGGGGGAAGAACTGACCAGGAAAGAGAAAAAAAAAACCCTGAAAACCCATCAAACCTCAAACCTATTCTGCTTTAAACTGGTGTTTCTTCTAACACCTGAAGGGAGACTCAACTGGGAAGATGGGGAGTAGCCCCCAACCCCCTGGCAAAGCCTGTGGCACCCCCCATCACCCCCAGCCCAGCCGCCCTCCTCTGCACCCCTGGAGCCGCGGGTAGGCCCTGGCCATGCCGGGAGCCGGGACCAGCCAAGGCTGGAGGTCGGAGCAGCCGGTGGGACGCTCCTCCACGGGTGGGATGCGGGGCTCCCCCCAGCACCCCGACCCCGCCGGTGCCCAGCCCGGCGGCTGCATGTGGCTCCGTGCCAGGCGCGGGGGGTCAAGCTGCCGCTTGGCATCACCCGCCCTGTCCCCAAGGTCCCCGCGGCCCCGTCTCCTTGCGAAGACAACGAAGAGTAGAAGAAAAATGAGTCGAACACTAAGAACAGGCCGGGGCCAGCACGCTGCCAGCACCTGAACCAGGGCCGAGCCCAGCGAGCGCCTCCTTTCCAACTGGGTGAAGTGGGATGGGAGGGGGGGAAAAACAGGGAAAGAAAACAAAACCCAAAACAACAGCTTTCAAACAATTGCTTTTTACAGTATGTACAGAGCCCGGCGGGCAGAGCATCCCGGTACAGCGGCCCCGCGGGGCCGGGTGCGACACGGACACACACACACACCCGAGAGCGATGGATCCCCCTTTGCCCCCCGGCCGGGCGGCGGGGGCGAGAGCCGGGGCGGCCCGGCTGCTGCGGGGCCGAGGTAGAGCAGCACCCCGGGGAGAGCCGCTCTGGGGCTGGGGGAGCAGAGGACCAGAAAGCCCCTGTCCTCAGGTGCTGGGGAGCAGCCAGGAGCGGGGAGCGGCTTCCTCCGGGGCCTGGTGCCCCGAGCCTCAGCGCAAGGCCGGAGCGGGGACCGGCACGACCCCGAGTGCCTCCGGCAGAGCCTGAATGTGCTTGTTCCTCTCTGGGCTCTGCCCACGGCCTGGGGAAGCCGCCTGAAAAGCAGAAGGTGGGCGCGAAGGGGAGCTGCAGCCCTCGCCCCCTCCTGCCCCGAGCGTGACGGGCTGCCCCGGGGTTTGAGGAGCATTTGGGGCAGGGGGAGCAGAGGAAAGGCCGGGGGGTGGGTTTGCAGAGTCACAGCTCAGAAACCAACTCGAAATCCACGGGCGTGAGCTTCAGGCAGGTCTGGAGCGTGCGAGGCGCTGGGGAGGAGGAGCCCTGGCAGCCGGCTGGGCCATGGGCGCAGCCCCCAGCTCTGCACCCGGCTGTCCCCTGCCCCGCCGAGCCCCAGCCACCCCGGGGGAGGGCACAGTCTGCTTCGCCGGGGCCAAGAGCAGCCCCCAGCTCCCCCAACCCACCGCCCCAGGGGCTCCTGCCCGTGCAGGCGCAGAGCGGTGGGTGCTGCGGGGTGCAGGATCGGCCGTGGGACTGGGAGAGGGTGCACCCCACACGCAGCACGTCCCCGTGCCCCACAGCCGCCTCCGGCCAGGCTGACAGCCACCCCCCAGGCTCACACCAGCCCCCCAACACACGCCTCGGCTCTGCATCAGCCAGCCCTTCCTTTCCCGCGACTCCACGCTCCAAGGAGCGGGCAGGAGAAGTGCCCCTGCCTGCCCCCAGTCCCGTGGCGCTCAGCCCCAGCGCGAAGCAGCAGCAGCTCGCAGAGACGCGGCAGGGGGGGTCCCAAATCCATCGAAAAAAACCTCAGTGCTTCCGTTTCCTCTTCATATGCACCAGGCGGGTGAGTCGCCTCCATCCCCAGCGCCGGTGCCCAGTAGAATAAATACTTCCGCAGGTACCAGCTCGCCCGCTCACCAAAGGGAAGGGTGTGGGGGGGGGTCAGCATGTGTCCGACGGGGCGGGGGAGAAGACAGAGTCTGCCTCGGGATCGCGGCAGGAACGTCAAGCCGAACAATTAACACCATTCAACTGATGTCTAAAGGAGTCTCCAGCGCTTCCCCATGTGAGCCAGTCACATGTCACGTACAGCCCAGGTGTCCCGGCGCCTCACGTCCTGCCACGACCCAAGCTCAAGTCAGCTCCCGCCGCCACCGGCAGCCCCGTGCGAGCCCTGGGGCGACGGGGCACACCCCAAACCCTCTGCCCCTCCAGGGCACCCCGCCTGTGCACCCATCCTGGCCACCTCCGCCCCAGCCCGGTTGCCCACGGGTGGCCGTGGCGGTGCCGCGGGAGGAGAGCCTTACCGTTCTCACCTCCGGGGAGGTGGGTATAGGGAGGGAGCAGAGCCTTGCTGGCTGGCAACGATGGCTGTGGAGGAGAGACCTGTGGGGGAGAAGCGGTGTCAGGAGCCAGCAGCCCGGGACGGGCACCCAGGGGGAGCCAGAAAGAACCAGATTTGGTCAAAGCAAAGCTCGGCCCAAGGGCTGATGCCACCCAAAGGTGGTTACGGCTCCTTCCCGGCTCCCCCGAGCCGTGCCCGCTGCCCAGCTGGGTGCCTGGGTGACGTTGGGCCCTCACCTGTTGCATAGGGCAGGTTGTACTGTGCCGGCAGCAGCGAGTACCCGAGGTGGTGGTGGTGGTGGTGCGTTGAGAGCAGGCGCTGAGATGGCGAGGTCCGGGGCCGGTCGGTGCTCCTCTCTCCCCCGCCGGCTCCTCCGACGCTGCTACAGCTCCCGCTGCCCCCCACGACCCCGCAGCCGCTGCGGTCCCGCTCCTGAGACGTCTTCTCACTTATCTGGAGAGGAGGAAGCAGAGGCACGCTGAGGGATGCAGAGACACGCAGGGGGGTTGGAACTAGATGATCTTTAAGGTCCCTTCCAACCCAAACCGCTCTGTGATTCTATGATTCTATGCGACCCGCTGCCCTGGGGCGCAGGGCACCAGCAGACCCACAGCGGGCACTCGAGGCTGCCCATCAGGACAATATTCCCCCAGCCTGGCTCCCTGTGAGCCACCGGATGGCCAGTGACCAGCCCAAAAGCGGTGGAGGGGACGCAGGTTCCGTTTGAGGGCAGCTCTTGCCTCACTGTGTCAAAGCTCCATCTCCCAGGAGATTGTGATCCTACACTGCCGTGGGACAGAGACAGCCCCTGCACCCCACCCACCAGCTCCAGGGCTGAGGACAAGTGTCGCCCAGTCACTGCAGGGCCTGCAGGAGCCCCGGTGCTTCTCTGGGCCAACCCTGCCCGCAGGTTTGGTTCATTCATCCCAAAGGGGCTGTGTTGTGGCATTACTCCACGGCCCCAAGTCTCCTACAGCAGCAGGAACAGCAAAAACCCACAGCATGTAGAGTCGCTCCGGGCTGGTTATAGGATCCAGGGACCGTCCCGAAGCTCGTGCCCGGAGCTGGGCAAAGCCAGCGCCTTCCCGACCCTCACCGTGGGCGATTTGCTCTTGTAGTGGCTGGCGTGCTGCTGCAGGATGTCCAGGGCCTTGGACTCCGAGCTGGATTTACAGCTCACGCTGGGGCTGGCTCGGGACTTGTCGCTGTCGTCGCTGCCAGACGCCTTGCTGCCGTACGGGGAGAAGGAGTAGCTGGAGGGGAGGTATGATCCTGGGGGGAGGAGAACAGGCAGCAGTCAGGGCATGAGGCGTCTTCGGGCAGCACAGCATGAGCACGCAGCTCCGTACGTGTGCCTCCAGGATGGCCCAGAGCCATTTCCCCGCTCCAGGAGCAGGGACAGCCTGGGAAGGGACGTCCCCAAGGAGACCCCGGCCCCGTACCTGGGTAATTCTGCATCATGACGGTGGGCATGGCGCGGTAGCTGGGGTGGTTGGGGTCGTACGACTGGCTGTAGGAGTAGCCATGCATGTAAGGGATGTAGGACTGATGCTGCGTGAGGGGTGAAGATACGGGGACGTGGACGCTGGGCCTGGGGTCCTTCCCCACCATGCGAGTCTCCTCGGTGGGGGTCAGTTTGCACTCGGAGCTCGTGCTCTCCTTCCCGTCCTCCTTGGACGTGGCTTCTTTGCTTCGATTTCTTTCCTCCTTCAACTTGCGGTCCCTCTCCTCTTTCCACCGCTCGTCCTCCGTCTTGATGTCCGAGTACTTCGCCGGGTACACGTAGGTCCACATCCGGGGCTCAGCTTCCTGCAAGAACCAGCCAACCATCAACGTGGCTACCTCCTCCCGGCCCTGCCTGCCCCAAAACCAGGCTGGGTTTGGAGGAGACCAGTGAACCCCACTCCCCTTCCCCAGCCTCTCCTTGGCCCAGCCGTGGCCTCCCAGCCCCATCCTTTTGCTGGCCCAAACAGAACCTCACAGGGTCGCATCACGAGCAGAGGACAACACGTGTTCTCTGCCGTGATGGCCCCGGCAAACCTCTGCAGCGAAGCCATGGTGAGGGGCTTCCTCCAGGAGAAAGCCCACCGCCAGGCTGGCGGGCAGGACTGAGCGGGCAGTGAGTGGGCATTACCTGTCTGTACCAGAGCACAGGGTCCACCTCCGCTTGCCGTCCGCACTCGGAGCCAGCCTTCGTCTCGGCGGTCTCCTTCCCAAGGTGGCCGGCCTCGCTCAGCTTCACCTTGAGCCCCTCGGCGACCTGGCTGCCGGACAGCTTGGACGAGTCCTCCAGCTTGGGGATGATGACGGATTTGGCCATGTCGGGACCTCCCTGCTCCTTGGCCTTGCTCAGCCCCGACTTGACGAGGTCCGTGAGGCTCGGGGCCTTGGTGAGCGTCGGAGGCATGGGCGGCTTTTGCTTCCACTCCTCTTTGAGCGCCGCCTCCCTCTCCTTCAAGCTCAGCTCCGCTTTCTTCTCCAGCCCTCGCTGCTGCTGCTGCTCCAGGCTCTGCCGCTGCTTCTGCTGCTCCTCGTACTGCTGGCGGTAGGCAGGGTTGGTGCTCAGCAGGTGAGCGTGGTAGCCCTGCTCGTTGTAGCCGTAGGGGGGCACGTAGGCGTACTGGTTGTAGTAGAGGGACTGCATGTACATGTTGGGACGCTGCTGGATGACCGAGGGCTGCTGGCTGGAGCCACCAAGCTCTGCCTTCTTCTCCTCGCAGCCCTCGCTCTTCACCTTCACCTCCAGGTTCTCCTGCTCCTCGTCCTTCTTCAGCTTCAAGGCCTGCGTCTCGGCCGCGGCCTGGCCGCCGGGGTTCAAGGGCCCCGGGCTGGCCTGGGGGTAGCCAGGGGAATAGTACGTTTCAAAGCCTTGGTAATAGGGAGACTCTTTGCTCTGCGGTTGTGGGGGAAAAAGAGCTTTTTTGGCGCCTTCCTTGACCAGCTGCTCCGGATCCTTCGCCTTCACACTCTCCAGCTTGCCCTCTCCGTCCTCCCCGGCGTCGGAGATGTCCGAGTAGGCTGGGCTGTTGGTCTTCACCGAGCTGGCCTCTGCCCCGTTCTGGGTGACGACGTGCAGCGGGGTCATGGGTTGGGCTGGGTTGGTGTTCTCCAGCCTGCTGGCACCACCGATGGAGGGGCTCGGGGCGTTGTCGGTGAAGCTGTAGATTTTATCTGCCTCGGCCTTGATGCTGGCGAGCCGGCTCTGGTGGGGGTCGGACGAGCCGTTCAGCAGCCCCTCGCCCTTCGTCCCCAGGTCGCTGGATTCCCCCCGGAACGGGCTCTTGCCTTCCTCCGCTCTGCAGACTTTGCCAGGAGTCAGAGGGTTTTCTGCCTCCTTGGGCTCCTTCTTCTTCTTGTCCTTCTTTTTCTTCTCCTTGGAAGGGGTGAGGGCAGGGTTGACCGTGAAGGGCTCTCCCATCACCGTAGGCTTGGGCTGGATGGGTTTGAGCTGAGGGCTGTTGGGCATGGTCTGCACCACGGTGGTGGCAAGGCCCGTGGAGGAACCGGGGCTGGCTGTGGTGAGGGTGGCTGTCTGGAAGGTGTAAATGGGCTGGGGGGGGATGGCTGGCGCGATGGGCCTGGCGGACTTCAAGCTTTTGGAAGGGATCTTCTCCGACTTAGCACCAGATGCCTTCTTGGACTTGTCCTTATCAACACATCGCTTCTCCAGAGAGTCAAAGCCGTCATTACTTGTCTCATCGGCCACCGAGGGACCATCCTCGGAGCCGTCATTGGACAGGGCACCCAGGTCGGTGTCTCCTTCCCCACCCAGCTTCTTCTTGCAGGGGACCTTGGCGCTGAACTTGCTGGACGGGGAGGGACTGTGGGGCTCCATCAAGCGCACCTTGGGGGTGGCCGAGCGAGCCGGCGAGAGCGAGCCCTTCTGAGAGACGGCGGCGCCGTTGCAGCTCCCGATGTCCGCGTGCAGGGAGGGCTCCTCGCCGTACTCGCTGTCCACGTCCGCCTCCAGCTTGCTGTCGTCGTCCGTGTGCGCGTGGGCCTGGTGGTACTTCAGCCCGTTGATGTGCTTGTACTTCTTGTTACAGTTTGGGTGGGGACAGTCGATGAGGATGGGAGAAGGGCAGTTGCGGTCGAGGACAGCCGGCTCCACCTTGACCGCGGCGGGTGGCACGGCCGCCGAGCCCATCGAGTTCGTGCGCACGCGTTTGCTGCCCTTGGAGTCCTCCGAGCTGGAGTTCAGCTCCATGTCGGAGAGGGGTTTGCTCTTCCGCTTGGTCACGGAGGAGGAACTGGCCTTCACGTCCTCGGCCGTGCCGCCGGGCGGCGTGCGGTGGTCCGAGGAGTTCTGGCTTCCCCGGCGCCCTTTGCTGTTGGCTCCCGCCCGGGTCTTGCTGCTGTTGCTGGTCCCTTTGCTCTCCGAGGCGGCGGCGGTCTCGTTGACGGGCGTGTTGCTGTTGGGGCGCATGCGTTTGCCCCTGCCCCGGCCGTTGCGCATCTCCAGGTCGCTGGTTGGAGAGTCGCAGAACCTGCCGGGAGGAGGAGAAGGAGGTTTTAACGGGGACACGGCCATGCTGGACTACATCGTCCCCACTGCATGGTGGGGATCCCCTTCCTCCCCTCACTATCAACCCTGCAGGCTCGTCCCCCCCACTGACCAGTAAAGAGGAACCGGAGAGGCCCATTGGCACATGCTCAACCATATCCAGTCTCCAGGACAAGGGAGCCTACGACCGCGGAGGTCAAGAGCCACGGGAGCAGCTCGGTTGGGCAAGGATGCCAACTCCCACGGCAGCCCCACGGGCACGGGGCAGAGCGGACCAGGTGCCACGGGGGCCATATGTGGCTGGGTTTGCCCTCTGCCCCCGGGCAAAGGGGGCTGAGACAGCGCTGCCGGACCCCACCAGCTGCTTACCGGGGAGGCGCCCAGTCGTGCTGCGTGCAGTCCAGCAGAGTCCCCACGTACGTCTTGTTCCTCCACGTGACGTTGACCACCAGCATGCCTGTAAGGCGAGGGCAGAGGGTCAGACGGGGGCAGGCGTGACCCCACGGTGTCTCGCCCTTCCCTGGACATTGGGCGAAGGGGGATCCACCCCTCGAGACACGCAGGAGGAAGAGCTCAGCTCTAGGGCTGGAGGAAGGCGGACAAGGGGTCTTGGGCATTCAGGAGATGTGAGACCCCAGGCTCCGGGCTGAAGAGACACCAAGATGGGAGCTGGAGACCCCTGGCTCATCCCTTCCCTCAACTCTGGCCAGTGTCCACCCAACCTCTCCTCCTTGAGCTGCTCAGCCCCCTTCCCTCTTCTCATGGCGATGCTAAAACCAGCGACCCCCCAAGGGCTGCAGGATTTGGAGGGGGGTCTGAAGACCCACGTTGGCTCCATGGGCACTTGGGTAGGGTAGGGAAGGCGATTTCTGAGGAGCAAGGGCTGGGAACCCCCTGAGGCAGCTGCAAGCAGCCCCCAGCAAGGCTGTAGACCCCACCATGGAGCTGCAGACCCCCCCCCAGTAGGTCTATGACCCCCCCTATGCATGACCACAGGAACAGGCTGTGGTTGCCACTAGATGGCAAGCTGAGCCCAGCATCCAGCACAGGCGTGAAAACCCAACCTTGGGGGAACAACCCTCGTCCCCACGCTTCGCTTTGCTCCTGCACCCTCCCCGGGACACCCATCAGCCCCGTATCTCTGCCTTGGTGAACCCTCCACGGGGCCGCATCTCCTCCCATCACAGAGCAAAGGCATCCAGGCAGTGGGAAAATGGTGCTTCCAGCTTTTTCCCACCAATTCAAGAAGAGAAGATTAACGCTGAATTAATTTGACCGTGAGCGGAGCCCGTTGCGTCAAGCACATTTATCTGAGCAAGGTAAAACTCGGGAGGTAAGAAACTCGTTTGCAAGGGTTGATGAGCACGGGGAGACATACGGCTGCGCAGCCCCGGGAGATGGATGGAGCTGAGGGAGCCCAGAGCAGCTGTGCCTGAAGCACGTTTATAAATCTCAGCCCGTAGCCCCCGTCGTGCCGTGCCAGCAGCCAGCTGCAGGCTTCCGACAGGGGATGATATAATATCCAGAGCCAAGGTCCAACACGTGGAAGGAGAAATGAAATGCTTGTCTTGTCTTCTTCTCCTCCTGGAAAATGTTGGGTGCTACGGAGGTCGTGGGAAGACACGGTGCTGACCTACAGCCGGCTCACCCTGGTGAGCGGGAGGAGAGGCCGGGTCCTGCCCTCGAAGGAAGGTGCTGGGGACCTGCCTTAACACGGAGGTGGCTGGGACATGATGCCGGAGATGACACGGGGTAGAAACGAGTGGAGAAACCAACTGCTGGGAGCCCGCAGCCCCACGCAGAGAGAGAATCACAGAATGGTTAAGGGTTGGAAGGGACCTCTGGAGATCATCCAGTCCAACCCCCTGCCAAAGCACGGTCACCCAGAGCACGTTGCACACGGTTGTGTCCAGGTGGGTTTTGAGTATCTCCAGAGAAGGAGACTCCCCACCCTCCCTGGGCAGCCTGTGCCAGGGCTCTGGCACCCTCAAAGTAACGAAGTTCCTCCTCGTATTCAGATGGAACCTCCCATGTTTCAGTTTGTGCCCGTTGCCCCTTGTCCTGTCGCTGGGCACCACTGAGAAGAGTCTGGCCCCATCCCCTTGACACCCACCCCTAAGGTATTTGTAAGCATTGATAAGATCCCCCCTCAGTCTTGCCTTCCCTAGGCTGAACAGCCCCAGCTCCCTCACCCTCTCCTCGTAAGAGATGCTTCAGTCCTCTGACCATCTCCGTACCCCTCCGCTGGACTCTCTCCAGTAGTTCCTTGTCTGTCTTGAACTGGGGGGCCCAGAACTGCGCACAGTTACTCCAGGTGTGGCCTCACCAGGGCCGTGTAGAGAGGGAGGAGAACCTCCCTTGACCTGCTGGCCACACTCTTCCTCACACACCCCAGGACACCATTGGCCTTCCTGGCCACAATCGCACATTGCTGGCTCATGGGGAACTTGTTGTCCACCAGAACGTGGCTTTTTTTGGCAGGCAGGAGCCTGTCCCCCCCTTTTCTTAAAACCCAGGGAAGCTGCCGGCCGCATCCTGCAGCCCAACCCAAACCCACCATCTCCACGGGATGCTCCCAGGAGCCCTAGAAGGACCAAGCGCCACTGAGGGACCAGCAGCCCCAACCCGAACCCCATCCCAGGGACCAGCTCATCCTTCCCAGCCACGGGGCTCGGAGAAACGGCTCCCACCGCCCTCCCCACCGCGCAGCCAGCGCCGGTTCGAGCCCTCTCTGAAGCCGGCGAAGACCGCGCGCCGCTGGAAGTTAATTGCACGACAAGTGCGATATTAGAGAGGACGTGCTGGCACCTCTCACGGGAGAGAGATGAAAGACGAAGGGGCGCAGCAAGCCGGCGCGCAGCCGTCCCTCCCTTCCCCGTCGGAGCGTCAACCCTCCGACACACACCAGCCTATATTTAACCCGCTGCAACCAATCGTACCAAATCCCCTCCTAATCCTCCAACAATAACCCAGGACAATTTAAACCCTGGGGATAGATCCTAAGCAGCTTTTTTTCCACCCGCCACGTCCCCCCCTCCTGCGGCAGGATGATGAGCAGGCGTGGGCAGGGCAAGGGCGGGCAGCGAGAAGGCAATGCCCTCGCGTCCCCAAGGCTGGAGATGTTCTTGCAGAGGAGGAAGCCCACTCCAGCTCCACCTGGTTTCACAGGAAGGTGACACTTTCACAGAATCAATCAGGTCGGAAGAGCCCTCTGGGATCATCGAGTCCAACCATTGCCCTGACACCACCATGGCAACTAGACCATGGCACTAAGTGTCATGTCCAGGCTTTTCTTAAACCCCTCCAGAGATGGTGACTCCACCACCTCCCTGGGCAGCCCCTTCCAATGGCTAATGACCCTTGCTGAGAAGAAATGCTTCCTAATGTCCAACCTGAACCTCCCCTGGCGAAGCTTGAGGCTGTGTCCTCTTGTCCTATCGCTAGTTGCCTTTGGATGCTCTTTAGCAATCGATACCACCCAAATCGGGGTGGAAACCACTCAGCATCCCAGTCACCCCAGTGCTCACGTCACCGCAGAGTCGTAGGCAGGCAGGAAAAATTAATGGTGGGTTGATGGTGCCGGGTTGCTGTCGAGGAAGATGGTGTAAGAGATGATCCATTTTTACAGGATTAAGAGATGAAGGGAGCTTGGGGATGCAAAAAAGCACCATCTGGTCCTTGTATGGTCCCTGCATGGGTGCTCTGTAGCAGCGGAGCTGAGGCTCGGTGGGTGCACCCAGCTGGTGGGGACATGGGATGGACAACACTGCATGAAGTTCTCCGTCCCAACGCAGCCCTAAATTAGACCAGACTAAGCCTTTCTGATGGATAGCCCATGCTGGGACGCAGCTCTTCCACGTTAAAATGTAGGTGGTGGTGTCTGCTTGCAGACCAGAAGCCACCGCATCAGGGGAAGAAACGTGCCCCAGGTCCCCCCCAAGCACCCTGGGGTACATTTCTCCCCTTTGCAAAGACAAAGCCCCCAAGCCCAACCAAGAACATCTCCAAACCCTGCTGAGAAACCACCGTGCCAGCACTAGCAGCAAGCAGGGATGCCCTCAGACCCATGCATGGCCAGTTCATCGCGTGGCTCAACGCCACCCACCCATGATGCTACTGAGCTGTGTCCACCAAGGCCAGGTCCTCAAGCATCATGGGGACTGTTAGAGTGCTTGGAGGAGTAAGGAGATGTTGCCTCTCCAGCTGGAGAGGACACCCGCTGAGAACTCTCCTAGCTTTCTGCTAATTTTGGGGTGCAGGGGACCTCTGCAAGGCAATGGCACAACAGCTGGTGGCATTTCCCACTCTGAGGAGAAGGAGTTTGCCTGCAGGTCCATGAACCAGCTCAGATCCAGGGTCGGTGTAGTCCCACATCCCATCTGCAGCGGTAAGCAGGGATCCAACCTGCACTGATCCTGCTCCAGGGCTCCACCAAGCCTCCAGCACCTGGAGGTATTCAAGGTCCTTCTTCCATGAATTCCCCTCCAGCTGCATCACTTCTGGGGTGCTCCAGCTTTGGGATGCCTCTTCTTCCATGAAGTCCTCCTCCAGCTGCATCACTTTTGGGATGCTCCAGCTTTGCCATAAGCCCTGCTTGTAGTGCCCAGGCTCTAGGACACACCACCCAAAGCCGTTGCACGGCCGTCATGCAACAGCTCTGCTGCTGCTGCTGCCAGGAGAGGGGAGGACACCACGGGGCAGGGGATGGCCAACACAAGGGCCACTTCACCCAGCGAGGAGAGAACACTTGGCATTTACCATCCTGGGCAAAACAGGCTCGACTGGGGAAGTTAATTTAATTTATTACCAATCAAATCAGAGTAGGATAATGAGAAAGAAAAACTAATCTTAACACACCTTCCCCTCACCCCTCCCTTCTTCCCAGGCTCAACTTCCCTCCCGAATTCTCCACCTCTGCCCCCAAGTAGCACAGAGGTTGTGGTCAGTTCATCACATGTCTCTGCTGCTCCTTCCTCCGTGCTCTCTTCCCTTGCTCTATTGTGGGCTCCCTCCCACAGGAGATAGTCCTCCACCAACTTCTCCAACGTGCATCCTTCCCACGGGCTGCAGTTCTTCACAAACTGCTCCAGCGTGGGTCCTTTCCATGGGGTGCAGTCCTTCAGGAACAAACTGCTCCAGCGTGGGTCCCCCACAGGTCCCACCAGAAGACCTGCTCCAATGTGGGCTCCTCTCCACAGGCCGCAGCTCCTGCCAGGATCCTGCCCTAGTGCAAGTTCTCCATGGGCTGCAGCTTCCTTCAGGGCACATCCACCTGCTCCAGTGTGGGGCCCTCCACGGGCTGCAGGTGGATATCTGCTCCACCATGGACCTCCATGGGCTGCAGGGGGCCAGCCTGCCTCACCGTGGTCTTCATCATGGATCCCTGGCTGTCTAACGCCCTGCTGTCCAAGGGACAGGACTACGAGAGGGGCCTCAGATGCTGGAGCATGGAAAAAGCAGCAGGAAAACCTTCAGCTTGGGTCACACCAAGGGACAAGGAGCCAGCAAGGGTGTGTTTGTGGGTCCCGGTGACCAAAGTGACTGCGGGAAGTCGCACCACTTGTCATTAATCTCATGGGATGGGCATGTAGTTCCCCGGGAGCCGCTGAACACGCAAAACACCCACTGCCACGTTCCTGCCCTAACCCCACAACAAGCGTCCACCTTTGGTAACAGCGATGACATGACTACGAGAGAGGCCCTGAAATCATCCTGCAAGAGGATGGCCCGTCCCACTGCAACCCACGCCAGCCAGCACCCACGTGGAATTAGGGGCCGCAGCTCCCTCTCCATGGCCTGAAGCCCATCCAAAAGATACCTCCAGGATTTTGGGGACCTTGGTGCCTCCCAAGGCTTGGAAGGGCAGGCAGAGCACAGCCACGGCACCAAGCCCCTGGGGCCACCTGCAAGCAGCCCAGACCTCCATCTTCACGCTCCCAGAGAAGGAAGGCAAGAAGAATCCAAACCAATTTAGCAAGAGGAATCCAAACCAATTTAGCTCCCAGGAAAGCGTGGCAGAGGAGCCTGCAGCTCGAGAGCCTCCTTGTAAACAAGCCCTTTAATCCAGCGCTCGGCAGCTCAAGCAGGAGCTCCAGCTGGTATCACCTGGGGGCAGCTCCAGACGCGCCTCAGGGAGATGGATGCGAGCACTAGTCCTGTCTGGAGCAGAATATTGCTCACCTGTTGATAAAAGAGCCTCGGTACAAAGCCGACAGATGCTCTGAGAGCAATAAGCGGTGCGTTAGCTCTCCTCCAGCTCCCCACACTGTCAAGCCAGCAGCTATCAGACACGAAGCAGCGGCGCCGGGGGACGACGCGTAATAAAGCTCCGCTCCTCTCCGCCGACACGCATATTCCCGCTCCTCACCCTTGCTGCATCAGCCTTAAAAACTCACCTCCTGTTCCGGGGTTTGAGTACACACAGCTACGAAGACCAGAACATGTACGTAGCGGATGGTGTAGCCCCCTCTGAAGCGCCAAAGCCCACCCATAAGCAGTGCAATCTTGGCATGTCCCCCCTTTAAAACATCCACAGGGGCAAAGAGCTTCCTCATGGTTACGGTAAAACCTTCCACTCTCTATTTCTTCAGTTGAGGGGAGACGCTTGCTGCATCACTAAACATTTCACAAACTCTGGGTTTGGACAGCCAGGTCCAGTATCTCCTCCAGCATGGCTCTTGACCTCCCCCTTGGTCAAAGGGGTTGTTTAGCCTGGGGTTGTTTAGCCTGGAGAAGAGGAGGCTCAGAGGTGACCTTAGTGCAGTCTACAACTACCTGAAGGGAGGTTGTAGTGAAGTGGGAGTCGGCCTCTTCTCCCAGGCAACTAGTGATAGGACAAGAGGACACAGCCTCAAGCTTCGCCAGGGGAGGTTCAGGCTGGACATTAGGAAGCATTTCTTCTCAGCAAGGGTCATTAGACATTGGAAGGGGCTGCCCAGGGAGGTGGTGGAGGCACCATCTCTGGAGGGGTTTAAGAAAAGCCTGGACATGGCACTTAGTGCCATGGTCTAGTTGACAGGGTGGTGTCAGGGCAATGGTTGGACTCGATGATCCCAGAGGGCTCTTCCAACCTGGTTGATTCTGTGATTACCAATGGGAAGGCAGGAGAGAGATGGCAGGCAGGAAACAGGGACAGTTTCACCCTGACCTTTCACTCGAGGATGAAAGATGCCGCTACAAGAGGAGCCAACATGTGCAGCAGACCAGAAGTGACCAAAGGCAACAGCGGGATTTGTCTTCTGCAGGGTAAAAGTCATCACTCCCGACGGTGGCAACCAAGCAGCAGCTGGCGGAGAAGGATCTTTACACGAGTTTATGGAATTACTGCAAGACTAAAAATAGCCAGGCTGCGGGGAATGGCAGGGCATCTCCGAGGCACGCTCCCAAACGGTGGCTGCGGAAGCAAGGGGTAATGCAGACGGACAGGTAGACAGGCCGTGGAGCTTCGCAGTGGGGTGAGGAGCAGGAGAAAAGGGAGAAGAATCAGAAACAGCTCTCACTTCACTGCCTCTCAACCAGGAATTCATGGGGGGAAGGATGTTTTTGCACTCTCTGCCTCAAGGATGCTCTGTTCATCCCTCCTGGTATGGCCACATGGGCTCCTCTGCCCACCATGAGCCTCTACTCCTGATTTCCACGCAAAAAAAACCCCTACATGGTCCAAGCTCTCATCAGCTTTGCCACTGCCTGTGGGGGTCTGCAGCAGTCCTGGGATTTTCAGTGAACTCTGCAGCTCCGGGCTTTTGGGTTGAGGGAAATCACACCAGAATGACACACTGGTGGGGATGGGGAGATGGTGGGGGGCTCAGTGTGCAGCCCCAGAAGCGAGGGGTGCTGATGCTCCTCTGCACTGCTGCATGGCCCAACACTCAGCCTGGCCGTGCCTCAGTTTCCCTAGCTGAAGGTATCTTCTTGTAAAGCGATCAGAGTCTTTGCAGACACCGAACAAGCAGTGCCAGCATGCTGGTATCTCAGCAGAAGACCTTCCACAGGTTTCCTCGGAGCAGATCCCTCAGCCCTGGGGTGCGCGGAGCAGGGCCCCTGAACGCTCCTGCTTCGTGTTTCCTTGTCCCCACCAGCAAGCCTAGCTCGAAGAAGAGGATCCTTGGGCCTGAGTTTACAAGGTGTCGCGTCCTTCTGCCTCAGAGCAGCAGCAAAGACACACTTACAGCTCCCAGCTGCCTCAACCTGGATGAGTTTGTCCATACTGAGCAGACGGTGAAGCAAAGAGGGCAGAGAAGTGTGAGGTAGCTGGAGGTCCCCATCCCAAGCGAGCACGTCCCAGTCTCCCCCACCATGATCCATGCTCTCTTCCCTTCCCAAACATCTCAGGTCACAACGTTCTTCCCAGCAGAAACAATTTCAGTGGTCACCAGTTCCACATCAGGGGCCTTCGCAGCACTTGGTCCTGCGCCAACTGCAGTTTCAAAACCAGTTTCCCAGTAGGGAGAGAGGAAAGGCAAACTGGGCCCATCCCTGTCTTCCCAAGGCACGGGGTAAGAAGGGAACCCCCGTGGCAGCAGCTATGGAAACGTGGGTTTCAGTTCAGCTTCCATCAGAGATGACGAAGACAGTCGCAGTGAAGAGCAGCCAGGGGATTAAGGCCAACAGTTTCGTTCCCTGCAGGCAACGATAGAAGAGCAGGAGCAGACATCCAAGAGGAGCTCTTGGTTACATGGCCGAGATGAACCATCAGTTGGCCTCCACCACCGCTGCTCTTTCTCACCTTTGAGCTTCTAGGTTCTGTTTCTGCTTCCAGACCCCAGCTGAAGACGGACACAAACACGAGGAGCTCACCCTGAGCCTCCTGAAGCAGAAACCTCCAGCATCTCAACAAGGCTGGAGGGAAGGCCAGGTTCCAGCACTCACCATGGTCCTCTGAGCCACCTATTCATCCCCGCGCTGCTTGGCAGAGCCCCAACAGCAACGAAAACCCATCAAAGGACCTGGGAAAGCGAACCAAGCTGTGCGCAGATGAGATGAGCTCCAGCGGGGGGAAAAAAAAAAAGATTCAATTGGCTTGGCACGAGAGATGAGAGCCTGATCCCCCGCCGAGTCGATTTTGAAAGCTCTGCTGGGGTTTTTTAATCCAGCCGGAGATTTCTGCCGCCTCCCAGGGTTCGAGCGTTTTTGCGACAGACCTTCAGGTTACCAAGCAGAAACAAAGTCAACTCCATCGAGTTCTCGCGCAGGCTGGCACGGCCTTTCCTCTGGCACCTCCAGAACAAGTCAGCTCTTGTCGAAACGGCAGCTTAGATTTTTGCCCGTTGTCTGGGCGAGGGGATAACGCAACGCGTTGGGCTGACGCCAAGTTTTGGCCCGTTACTCCCTTTGCTGGACAGATCAAGGGCTGCTCCCACACAGCTCCTCTGTCCTGACCACCCAGATGGTGGGGGGAAAGCCCAGGACGTGCCAAGAAGCAACACAGCAGGGACACGGGAAGGAAGAGATCGCTGTAACTCCAAAATGACATTGCAGGAGAGCAAAAAACTCTCCGGTGACACTTACCGTCCTCCGTCTCTTGCCAGACAATGCCCTCCAGGTTCACGCTGGTCCCGGGCTCGCAGGGGCCCAGGCACTCGGGCTCGGTGGCCAGGGCCACGTCGCAGGTGTTCACTCCCACCGAACGGGTGCGTACCATGATCTGCTCGCAAGGCGACGAGATGTCGTTGACGACGGGGACGAGGAGGTGCAAGGGCAACACCGCAGGCGTAGAGACCGGAGACTCCATCTGTGGGGAAGGAGAAACACGCCGGTCACCGTCAGGAATACAGGAAGGAGAACAAGTATCAACAGGCATCTACATTCCTGGAGAACCTCAAGCCCAGGGCTGCCACCTTCTCAATGCCTGTGCCAGCAGGCAGTTCAAGTCCCACACCCCATCAGAGGGCAAGGATCTCACAGGTCTCTCCTACCCTGGCATGCCCATACCCACGTAAACCTGAAGAGCCGGCACTTTGTAGTCATATAGATCACACCCAAAAGTCCCTCCACAGGAGATATCTGCTCTCCCGCTTGAAAGAGTTTGTGCCAAGTTCCTTCCCCGACCGCTTTTGCTGGTGCAATCACCCCCGGTGAGGATGCCTTTTGGCTACTGCTCAGATGTTAACGCAGTCAATGACTTTGGACCTGATGGCTCATTAGAAGAAAAAAAAAAATTACAGGCTTCTGCTCAACTGGCAGGACAGGACAAACGAGCAGCGGTCTCCCTCCAGCACCCATGAAAACCAACATCCTCCTCCTCCCAAATCTACCCTGTGACCACCTGAAGACGCAGGTGTTCAGATCACATCCCTCTGCGCAAGTATCCGCTTCGGAGCCCGATCCAGCCGACGGCCGAGCCAACTGCACCAGCTTTGCGCATGGAAACCATCTCTCATGGCCAGAGCCAGGCTTGGAAAGCCAACAAGCCAATGTGCCAAGTGAAACCACGGCCAAGTCACCCCACCGCTGACAAGCCAAGGTCCTTGGCCGCTCTGCCACGCTAGCAGATTACAGCAGCGTTAGGAGAAGGATGGCTGATGGGCTGATTGTGCTGCTGGCCAAGGGAAGGGGAAGGTGGAGACCTTCCTGTCCTTCAGGGTTCGTCAGCCAAGCCAGCCACAGTCAGTCATCCCCTCGCTTTGGCTCACGAGGCTTTGCAGCAGTTTTGGGGCTGGCTGCTCATCCTCTTCTCAGACCTGCTCTCGTTATGGTTTATGATCTTGATAAGATACCGAGCAACCTCAAAAGAGAAGCACACCAAGGAAACTAATCAAATCATCAGCGAGCGCTGACCTGAGCTTCGGTTTCAAGCAAGGGAAGATCCCTCTAGAGCATCCAGCACTACACCAAGAGGTGTCCTAAGCCTCTGCTGAGGAGAGATGATTATAACCCTGGAGAGGCCAAGCTTGCTGGACACCAAGAGTGGACATGGACACCAGCCCATGAGCGCTTCCCAGCCTCGCTGCTGGCTCTCCTTGGCCAATGCTGCTGACAGCTACCAAATGGTTAGATTCCCACCCTGAACTGGCATCCCAGCCCTGACCAGCTGCCAAAATTATCTGCTCCCTCTCTTGCTCACGCGCTCCATCCTTCAAGCAAGATAAATAACTCCAGCAGAAGCTTGCACGTCCAAACTCGCCTGCCCCACGCAATATGGTGCCTGCACCCGCAGCAAGTGGCTGGAGCATCCCATCTCCCCATCAACTCATGACCCCACAAAGCTTCTCTGCACCCTCAGCGACACAAACACCATCCACGAGTGGAGAAGGTGCAAGAGGCAAATCTCTGGGCAGAGGAGCAGAGAGGACAACATCGCATCTGCCCAGTGGCTTCTGCCTGTTCCCATGGGGGTGGCTATGGACAGGGGACACAAACATGACCCCTGTGGAGAACTGAGATCTTCTGGGTCTGCCAGCAGAAGAACACAAAGCACTTTTTGTCTGCGTGCCTGAAGCCCTCTCCTTGTCCTCCTGCATCCGTTCTCTCGCCATAGCACATCCACCTCACTGAGCGTTAACGATGGCCTGGAGGTCTCAAGCAGCAGTGGCTGGACCACAGGGTCCCCTCTGCCAGCAGCACAGCTCGTGCTCCACAGCTCTTCTCCCCACACATCACCTCCAACCTCCCACCAGCAGGACCAGCTCTCCCCTAGGAGCCCATCCTCAGCTCTCCATCCCCACCCCGCCCCACGACTGGTGCCCCAGCTGCATCCCATGGGATTTGAGAATCACAGAATCAATCAGGTTGGAAGAGACCTCTGGGATCATCGAGTCCAACCACTGCCCTGACACCACCATGGCAACTAGACCAGGGCACTAAGTGCCATGTCCAGGCTTTTCTTAAACACATCCAGAGATGGGGACTCCACCACCTCCCTGGGCAGCCCCTTCCAATGGCTAATGACCCTTGCTGAGAAGAAATGCTTCCTAATGTCCAACCTGAACCTCCCCTGGTGAAGCTTGAGGCTGTGTCCTCTTGTCCTATCGCGAGTTGCCCGGGAGAAGAGGCCAACTCCCACTCCACTACAACCTCCCTTCAGGTAGTTGTAGACTGCAATAAGGTCACCTCTGAGCCTCCTCTTCTCCAGGCTAAACAACCCCAGCTCCCTCAGCCGTTCCTCGGAGGTCAGACCCTCCAGACCCTTCACCAGCTTGGTCACCCTCCTCTGGACTCGCTAAAAGGGTGGTTTTGGCATATAAAACCCCCAGGAGCCTGCTGGAGAGGAGGGCTGCGCATCTCGGCAGATCCAGGGCAAGAAAGATGCTCCAAGGAAGAGCGAGGTTCCTTGGAAGGGGCTCAAGAAAACAAAGCGCTCCTCAACACCACGTTTTGCAACCCAAAAGTGAGCGTCCAGCAGTGAAACAGCCGGAGAGGAACCAGGCAGGGCTTTGGTGGGCAGCAGGAAAAGCCCAGGTGGCGGTGGGGAGCGGAGGCTGCGCGCGCACATCGAGGACCTGCGGGTTTTGAAACCGTTCAGCTTCCTCCCACTTTGCGACACAAACCACAGCACAGCACAAGAGCGTTTAATTACAGTTCCAGCTCTGCTAATTATCGCCCGGTCACATTCGTAATCTGCATTACGCCACGGTGCATAATAAGCAGCTCGTTGAGATCTCTCTAATAAGCGAGGCGGCTTGATGGGATTTCATATTTCACCCTGCACTGGAACAAACAGAGCCTCGTTTAGCAACCGTGGGGAGACGAGGCGGCTCTCCTGCTCCCCTGCCCACGGCTCAAGAGCAAAATAAAAAGGCCCAGGGTGGCTCTCCAAGGGCGAGGGCAGGAACGGAGCCGCCTCGCTGGGACACAGCCCAGAAAAGCCGAAAGCCACGCCGGAGGCAGAGACAGATGGATCAATCCCTGAATCCATCCCCCCCTGCATGTGTCTTATCTCCCGGTGCCACGGCTTTTCATCCTCCTGCTTTATCGAGCGAGGTCAGCAGACCCACGGTGGCCTTCACATCTCCTCCAGCTAGCGGAGATACCCGGTTCCTCGCTGCTGGAGGGAGCTTGTACGTCTCCAGCAACCCCTCTGCAAGAGTGACGTGGGGTGAAGCTTCCCCGTACCGGCGCTGGCCGTCCGCGTCCGCCCGCTGCCGCCTCCCCTAATGAAAGCCCTTTGTGTTTCTCGTGGAGGCTTTCCCATCACGAGGAACGTGCTTTCACCACCGCCGAGGACAGAAGTGGAATGGAGCCAAGCCCGGCGGCAGCCAGCACAAGCGCTGCTCGATGGGGGAAAAAAGCAAATCCATCGAGAGCCCAACATGATGCCGGTCCTGGGGAAAGAGCTCCGGGTGGGTAATTAAAACCTACCCCTCGTCAGAGCCCTCGCTCAAAGGTGGGAGGGGGCCCCACGGGAAGGGAAGCGGTGGTGCTGGCATGCGGAGATGCACACAAAGCAGCTCCTGCCATCTTAGAGCTGTGCCAGCGCAGCTTCGTTAACATCAGTCACCGTTAAGGGGACTTCACAGCAGCAATTAGCTAAAGGGAGAAAGAGAAGAGGGCACAACAAAAATAAAACCACCATACTCGTTTCGATGCCAACCCCTAAACCACCCAGACCACCCACGCAGATTTATGAGCATTTTGGTTTGCTCCCAATAATCAAAGTCAACTGGGCAAGAAAAGCGCATTTTTGAGCCATAAAAGCCAACAGGGATGCCAAAAACCCAGAGAAGAGCAACCAGCAGAGAGATTTGTGGTGCATCTACAAGGACAGAGAAGGTGGGAACAACCACGTGGTGTAGGGCACCCACAGAGCTGCACCCCGTTTGCCAGTGAGGACCTTGAAGTGGTCAGCATGAGACCACTGATGCATCTGAGATGGTGTTCGGCTTCCAGTGTACCCCCACATTAACGAGCTACGCAGCACGGTGGCCCATTTTTCTCATCTAGAAGGGTCCTTCAACTCCTGCAAACACAGACAACAAAAGCCAAGAGGGAGCCTCATAAGGTCACAAACTCTTAGCTGCCGTGTGCCAGGAGACAAAACATGGACCAAAAGTGCTCCAACACAAGAGCATTGCTTGGGGCTGCAGCCAGCGCTTTCCATGTCACTACATGGCTCAGCCCAAGGTCTGGGAGCTTTGATGTTCAGCTCTGGGGCCCCCAACATAAGAAGGACACGGAGATGTTGGAGCGAGTCCAGAGGAGGCCACGAAGATGATCCGAGGGCTGGAGCACCTCTGCTCTGGAGACAGGCTGAGAGAGTTGGGGCCGTTCAGCCTGAAGAAGAGAAGGCTGCGGGGAGACCTTCTAGCACCTTCCAGTACCTGAAGGGGCTACAGGAAAGCTGGAGAGGGGCTTTTGACAAGGGCATGGAGTGACAGGATGAGGGGGAACGGTTTTAAACTGAAAGAGGGGAGATTGAGATGAGATATGAGGAAGAAATTCTTTGCTGTGAGGGTGGTGAGACCCTGGCCCAGGTTGCCCAGAGAAGCTGCGGCTGCCCCCTCCCTGGCAGTGTTCAAGGCCAGGTTGGATGGGGCTTGGAGCAACCTGGTCTGGTGGAAGGTGTCCCTGCCCGTGGCAGGGGGGTTGGAACTGGATGATCTTTAAGGTCCCTTCCAACCCAAACCATTCTATGATTCTACATTGTTACCCTTGTCTTCCTTTGTCACCAAATCCCCAAGAGCTTTGCTTTTTCAGAGTAGGACCTGGGAACACGAGCTTCCAACCCTTGAAGAGAGATAACCAGGGAGCAGATCCATCCAGTTGATGAGCATCTTTGGTGGGCATCTCAAAACCACAGCACCCGAGGTGCCTCTCCTCCAGCACCAGTGACCTCAGCAAGGATTTCAAAGAGGAACCAGTCTTCTCCAATCTGACCCCCCAAAGCTGGGTATGCAGAGCCTGAAGACAAATCCCTTTGTTGGCATCGGTGCCCACCACGCCTACGATTCAATCTTGAATCTCCTTGCAAGCATTGCTCAATAAGCTCCAATAGACTCACCCAGAGCTCCCAGTCATGTCTCCCAGTGACAACATCCCAACGCACTGGAGGCACACAACCCCAGGCAGCATGGAGGAGGCTCCAGAAGATCCCCTTCCTAAATAGCACGGGTGGCAATGAACCCTGACTGGATTTGTCTGGGTCCCAGCAAGAAAGTAGCCAATGAAAGCTTCCAACAAAACTCCAGGTGCAGGGAAATAACGGTGGCACAAGCGTCAGGTTCAACGATGGGGAACGGTTTTAAACTGAAAGAGGGGATATTGAGATGAGATATTAGGAAAAATTCTTTGCTGTGAGGGTGGTGAGACCCCGGCCCAGGTTGCCCAGAGAAGCCGCGGCTGCCCCCTCCCTGGCAGTGTTCAAGGCCAGGTTGGATGGGGCTTGGAGCAACCTGGTCTGGTGGAAGGTGTCCCTGCCCATGGCAGGGGGGTTGGAACTGGATGGTCTTTAAGGTCCCTTCCAACCCAAACTCTTCTATGATTCTATGATGAATTTGCTCTGCAGAGAGGACAAGCGAGCATGGGACCTCATGGCCAGTGCCACCACCAGAAGAGCCAGGCAATGTGGACGGGAACTAAGGATTTTTAAGGAGCAGCAGTCCCAATTTCCCTCCTCAGATGGCGCACCTTGTTCTTGGGAGCTGGCAGGTAAAGCCAGCCCCCAGGGTGCACAGCAGGCTGGGAGGGAGATGGCAAGAACATCCAGATGGTCTGGGCTGGCTCTGCCACCCAGGACTCTTACCATGTCCCCAAAACCAAACTGGGAGAGGCCAATTCCCCCCCCCCTCCCTGCCCAACGCTCCTTGGTGACTTGTCCCCAGTGCTCCTCACCATCTGCTCTCACCTCCCCAGACACTTGCTTGAGACTCACGGCGTCGCCCAGCTGTGAGGCCGTTGATGGCACGGTGTGATGGGAAGGCTCTGCCTACAAAAGGTTGCCTGCACATCCTCTCCTGGCCATGCCAAGCATCCACATCCCACCTCCGAGGTCCAGCTGTCCCCTGCGCGGAGGGACTTTGCCTCCATCCATGCAAACCCCTTCCCTGACTGCCAAGTCCCCGCAGAATGGCAGGAGATGGTGGCCAAACGGCCAGCACAACACGGCACGCTGGCTGGGGTCAGCAGGCACTTTTCAAACCCAGACTCATCTTTATCTGGGCATTTTGGAGAGGACCCAGCTAGGGAAGTTTGCCCCGATCGCACGTGAGCACATCACAAAAACCAAAGCCTGGACGAGGACTTCCGCACGAAGCTCATGGCCCCACCACCAGCACCACTGACAACAGACCCAGTTGCAGTAACGGGTATAACGGGGGGCGACAGCCCATCGGGTAATGCTGGAGGTACAACCTCCCACCAACCCAGCGATGAGGGACTGATCCAAACCCTGCTCCGGGGTGATACAGACGCATATCAACACCAGCCACGCTGCTGGAGAAATACTACCCAGCATGACCTCCAACGAGTCGCTTTCTCTCTCCCGGCCGCCGCTCTCCGGCAGAGAGGGGAATAAAATCCCTGCTTGAACACAACGAGCCTTATCTCAGCGCTCACAGCGTTTCGAGATCAAGAGGAGTCAGACGCCGCAGAGGCACAGTCTTGCCTATTACCGCGTCTTCAATAGAGCCAGGAATAGCATCCCAAGACAGACGTGCTGGCACCAAGTCACCTGCTCCAACCACTTACAAGACTATTAGATCTGCTCTAGGAAGGGAAATTAAAAAAGGCGTCCCCGGTAGGAGAGAGGTAGAGAAGAGCAGAGATGAAAGGGGACAATTGACGTGAGCGAGACATGGGAAAGAAGTAATCCAAGCTGGGACCTTCCAGTTGACTGTTGTTGGGTTCTTGGTTCACCAACTGCCAACAACTGATATCCCACGGAGCGGCTGCACCAGGCTCAGCTCCTTTGCTGAATTAAAATGCGAAGCAGCTCGGTTGGTGGTGAAAAGGGGTAAGATCTCACGTGGAAAAGCACTAGAGATGCGCCTGGGTCAAGGGAGAGCAGAGATGGTTGGAAACATGGAGCCCGACCGCAGACAGCCACAAGCACCCTTCACGTTGACCAACCCAGCCTTTGGCCCCTTCTTCAGCACTGCTGCTGCTGCCCAGAGGCTGCTCCTGGTCACCGGAGTCATCCTCACCTCTGGCAGTGCTGTCCAAGCAGGAAAGCTCTGACAACACAGAATCACACACAGAATCAATCAGGTTGGAAGAGACCTCTGGGATCATCGAGTCCAACCATTGCCCTGACACCACCATGTCAACTAGACCAGGGCACTAAGTGCCATGTCCAGTCTTTTCTTAAACCCCTCCAGAGATGGTGACTCCACCACCTCCCTGGGCAGCCCCTTCCAATGGCTAATGACCCTTGCTGAGAAGAAATGCTTCCTAATGTCCAACCTGAACCTCCCCTGGTGAAGCTTGAGGCTGTGTCCTCTTGTCCTATCGCTAGTTGCCTGGGAGAAGAGGCCAACTCCCACTGCGCTACAACCTCCCTTCAGGTAGTTGTAGACTGCACTAAGGTCACCTCTGAGCCTCCTCTTCTCCAGGCTAAACAACCCCAGCTCCCTCAGCTATTCCTCGTAGGTCAGACTCTCCAGACCCTTCCCCACCTTGGTCACCCTCCTCTGGACTCGCTCCAACACCTCAACATCTTTCTTGAAGTGCAGGGCCCAGAACTGGACACAGGATTCAAGGTGCGGCCTCACCAGTGCCGAGTACTGCTTTGCCAACAACAGCAAGCAGCTGCCCACCGGGAACCCAAGTCTCACATTAAGCCCCCCTTGATCCCATGCCCACCTTCCTGTCAACATGGCCAACATGACTGATGCGTGGTTGGCTTCTTACATTGCTGCTCTGCTGCCAGCATCCCCTGCACCACTGACACCAGCCATGTGTCCTTCAAGTCAGGATGCTACGTCAAAGAACCACCACGGGGCTAAGTCTTGCTTTTATTTATTTTCTTTCCCCCAAATCCAACAGAATAACCAGGTAACTCTACCCAAGCAGAGAAAGGATCCCTCCCCCTGATGGGAGATACAGCAGGCTGCTTTCCTGGGGACCTTCTCAACCACCGGTGCAGCCCAGTTCTTCAGTGCCTCCCTTCAGAGATGTACATGTCATCATCTTTTTGGTTTCTGGGCTGAAAGCCATCATCTGTTCTGCAGGAACTGGCTCCTCAGCAGGGTCCCAGCCCTTCACTCAACCTTCTTGCAGAAGACAGCTCTTCAAGTCCTGAAACGCCCCCAGCTCATGATGTCCACCTACACCAGGCTCCTCCAGCTGCCGTTCCACCACAACCCACCACCGCCACGTTCATTTTCTGGTCTGCTCCCACTAAAAGACGTTCATGTAGGAAGACCAGAAGCAAGAGGACCAAAGCCACAACGACAGCGAAGCAGACACATTTTCTGCCTTGGCCCACATGAAATTCACACTCAAATCCAAGGAGCACTCAAATGACCACCGTTCGTACCAGCACTCTTTGACCAGCACATTAGAGCAGGCAAAGGAGCAACATAAAAGGTTTCAAAAGCGTCTCGGTCCATCAATCTCCCGGAAGGAGGTTATAAATCTGGCAGGCCTTTCACAAACCACTTGCCGCGGTGTGATGCAGCTCCAGCCGCCGTTAAAAGCCCGCTGATAACCACCAGCTACATAAAACCCAGCCGAAGGATATGGAGGTTGCAAACAGCCAAGCTAGAGACAACCCTAAACCCCAAATCCACACATCTACAAAGTCACATGAACAAGCAATATCGTCATGGCGAGATGCTTTAACCCTGCCAACGAGACCTACGGGGTCTGTCTCATGCTACAGAGCACCCTGGTCAGGATGCTGAGCACCAGGGCCACAGGTTCATCCAGGAACGATCCACCAGCCAAGAAGCTCTAGGGACAAAGAACATATTACAAAGCTTGGCATCTCCATTTAGGCAGATGCTCCGGGCCAGGTCCTTCTTGGAGGATACCCAACTCCTCCCTCACCTTCGAAGAGGTCAGAAAAACTTGGTACTCCCGATTTGCTGAGCACTATAAAAGAGACTGAAAACAGACCCTCTGGAGATGACGAGAACCCAGAAGTTACCAATAAACTGTGACCAGGATTAGCCTTGGCAAGGACCACAAGCCAAGGCAGACACTTGGTAGGTCAGGGCTGAGCACAAGAAGGTGGCACAGCAGCTCAGCTCTCGGTTAGGAAACGGCACAGCTCCACCTGCTTGGTTCACTCTTCTCCCCCAATTTTTCTCCACCTTGGTCTTGCAAGTCTAAAGCCCCAAAACCCGGACGCTGTGGCTGCTGGGCGCCCAGCAATTTGCGTCACGGCATGGCCACGCAAGCACACGCACCGGTGTGCAAACTTGGAGCATTAATAATTAAATCATTTAATTAATTAATGATGCTCACCCAGGCACAACGTCTTGCGCAAAGTTCTTATCTTTGGAAAGCTGCAGTATGTAGAAGTCAACCAGAGGAGACACAGCTCAGGGTTTACTAACAATTTTGGTATAAAACTGAGCTCTAGTAAATTTAGACGGGAGGAGACGGATCCAAGACTTGCAGCAAGAATGAGCCGGGCTCCGACCTCGCCTCATCTAGGATGGGTTTCTCTGCTTGCTGGGTGCACGGTCTAGCGACCACCTTTGTCCCCATCAATCCCAGCATCCAGAGCAACTGCATTGCTAGCACCCGTTCCCAGGTAAGAAGGGAAAAAGCCCAGCCCACAAGCCACCGCAACCACTCTGCTGTTGCTGCCGAGTCAAAGGACCCACGATGGACAACGCAACTGAGTGCACAGATTCGGTTTTATCACACTGCTAAGAAACCAAATTCTACATCTGGTAAAAGCACAAGAGATGATGTGAAAAAAGGCCCCTGTGTTTTCAGAGAAGAGTCTAGAAAGAACAGATGGAGTATGGGATGAAAAATGGGCTTGACTTGCAGGTGTTTTCATCAACCAAGCTGTAAATGTGGCATGGAGGCAGCTGGACCTTCCACAACAGCCAGAACTACAGCATTGGCTTTGCATCTCCCAACATCCAATGGATGCAAATGGGTCCAAAGTGTCAGTCACACTTGGAGTCACCATCCAAGAGAAGCAGTGGGGATACGGAGTTACAGACATTCATAAGTCAGCAGAGCATTACTCCAAGGTGGTCCTTCTGGTAATCTAGAAGAGGATCATCTCCAAGATGCCACCTTAGCATCACTGAATGGTTTCGTCAGAAGGGACCTTCAAAGATCATCTAGTCCAACCTGCCTGTCACAGGCAGGGACATCTTTCACTAGATCGGTTGGCTCAAAGCCCCGTCCAACCTGACCTTGAACGCTTCCAATGACGGGGCATCCACAACTTCTCTGGGCAACCTCTTCCAGCATCTCACCACCCTCATTGTAAAAAAAATTGTTATGTCCAATCTAAATCTACCCTCTTCATCTTCATTCACGCAATATGGCCTAGGCATTCCTCTAAGCACAGAGATGGCACAGAGGTGCAAAGCGGTGTCACCAAGCTGGCTCATCTACACTTGTCCTATCTTCCATAGCCACCAGGAAACTAATGCGGTGAAGCCAGCTTGCAAGAGAAACCCGGAGGCAGAGTCAAGAGCAGCCAACAGTACTTCACACGTCTACACCAAACTGTCCTTGCCTCTCTCAACCCCAATTCAGTTGGGACACGGTATCAGAGAAGGGGGGATTTAATAGTTTTGCCCTGATGGCTCTTCTCAGGAGAGCAGCAATTGCACTCAGCTCTGGACATCTCATGACCAAAAAGGACAGGCAAATTGGAGGAAGTTCAGAGAAGAGGAACAAAAATAACGAGGAGGCTGAAGGGATTGGTTTGGAAGAGGAGATTAAAAGAGCTAAATATGGATAACTTGGTTCAGCTACAGCTACATGGAGACACAGTCGTAATCTATAAACACGTGGGGGATGGAAACACCGAAAGGAGAGACGGGAATTAGGCAGGTTGATGCAGAGGGTGACAGCAAGGAGGAATGGGATGAATCAAGGATGGGAACATTTAAGAAAGGCGTTGGCCGCAGCTTCCTGGCAGTGAAATTGTTCCTAAGCACACCAGTATTTTCCAAGTGGGAAAACCCTTCATCCTTCCCCTGTTCTCCTCCCTTCCCCCTCCCCACATCCCTCCATCAGTAACACAGGGCACCCACATCATTCCCCATGGCACCCCCTCAGCACCCAAGTGCTGCTGACACCCCAGATCCCCCCACGCCGGGCTCTGAATTGCGAACAGCCGTATTCACGGTGCTCCTGAGACACGGTAGCAGTCCTCGTCCTTCCACAGAGAGCCAACATCCAGCAGTTTCAGGATTGCCCGAGTTCAGACAAGGCACCAGTGAATCCCAGGTTGGCCAAATTTTGGCAGGGTTATCTTCTCCTGAGGCTCTTCCACATCGCAACCGCAATACCGAGCATAGCTGTCATGAGAGCACAGAAGTCCACCTCTATGGCTGGGCCAGGAGGTCCACGGACAAGCAGGTAAGAAAAAAATCCTTCTCTCATCGCATTGGTCTACCTACAAACGGCAGTCAGCGAGCCGGAGTATTTTCTAAGCAGTTCCCATGTGCAAGAAACCCAACAGCCTGCGGCTACAAACAACGTTTGGTCTTGAAGGTCTTGTGGACTCTTGTCTCCAAGGCATGAGAAGCCAAGCTGTGCGCCCCATGCTCATACCTAGAAAACTTGCTTGGGGAAGGGGTGGCGAAGGAGATGACACGAGGTCTCTGTGAGGCAGAGTGCATCCCCTGAACCATCTGCACAGCTCCTGGAAGAGATCTAACACCAGGGAGCATCGCTTTGAGGACACCAGGGGACTACAGCCTTGGTGGCATGATGAAAAGTGTCACGTCTCTCCATCCAGACCGTGGGCTGCACACAGCTATGGATCTGGGGGAGAAGAAGCAAATCCATTTGCCACGTTCTGCGTCCGGAGACTGGCCGGCACGCTGCCCACACGCCACAAAAGCAGGAGCATTTCACACGCACATCGTAGCTGGGTATTCGCGGCTCCCGGAGAGGCTCAATTCCAGGGCAAGACACACGTATTTCAGATGCGATAAGCAGCAAAGTCGAGGAGGAGTTTCAGATCTATTTATCCCTCAGGCAAGAGGAGACATCTTCCTTCCACCTATTTAATATTAAACACCTATTTGGGTATGATTGTCACGTCCCAGCCCCTGCAGGCTGCACGTTTAGGAAGCTGCCCGCTTGGCTTCATCTCCTCCTCTTTGTAGGTTTTGTTCAAGTTGCCAGGAGAGAGCCCGGTGGTTTCCAGACACAAAGCCAGCTCTGTCCGACGGCCTGCTGGGGAGATTGCAGGAGGGGAGCGAGTGAGAAACAAGCCCAATGACATGATATACGAGGATGTGGGCGAGAGGAGGGTGTCACCGCACGTGTCCCACACAAGGTGGCCGCAGAGCAGGGATGAGCGCGGTGCTGCCCTGTGGGGACTCGTAACCAGAGAAGCAGCTCCCGGCATCACTTGTCGAGTAGATGGCTCCATCTCCCTGGCACACAAGACACAAACCTCACGCTAAGATGGAGGATGACCAACGTCTCCACTTTTTGTGTGTGTCCCATGAATCCTGCATTTTCCCCCTTTCCCAAATCCCAGCTTTCCAGCAAATTTTTTCAACCTTGCTATTTTCTCTCTAACCCCCAAGCAGAACAGTGCCCAGAATACACGCCCATATCGCCATGAAATCTCTACTGATGAGGTGCAAGAGGAGGAGGAATGAGCTTTGCACGTGAACCCATGCGTTCCCATCACCCACCATCACTCTGGATTTTAGTTCCAGCCTCAGAGGTGAAAAGCAGCTCAAGTATCTCTTGGTGCTTCTAGGTCTGATCAAAAGCATTTGCTGGTAGGTGGGCGAGCCGAGCCGGACTCTGCCCCAGGAGGGTGGGCTTTGCCAGCCTGCCGCACCGGGGGGGAACAGAATCACAGAATCAATCAGGTTGGAAGAGCCCTCTGAGAACATCGAGTCCAACCATTGCCCTGACACCACCATCTCAACTAGACCGTGGCACTAAGTGCCATATCCAGTCTTTTCTTAAACACCTCCAGGGATGGGGACTCCACCACCTCCCTGGGCAGCCCCTTCCAACGTCTAATGACCCTTTCTGAGAAGAAATGCTTCCTGATGTCCAACCTGAACCTCCCCTGGTGACGCTTGAGGCTGTGTCCTCAACATCCCACCCCAAGCTGGGCTTTGCCAGCGAACCCTCCTGCAGTACAAGTCTGGTTCTCACCCACCAGATCAACAACTTCAGCTTTGCTCAGAGCTGCCACGTTCAACACTGCCCATTTTTAACACCCCGAGCGAGGCACCTCCACTCCCACCAACCTCCCCATGCGGCACAAGTCAAGCCCTGGGTGCTCAGCCCAGGTCCAATTTCTCCTGCATCGTCCTTGCCAAAAAAAAAACAACCCCTTTGTATGAACCGTGGTGCCTTGCAAACCCCACACCACCATCGGTGCCCCGGCTGCTGGACACAGCTGAGCTGCGATGCCTGAAGGTCTCACTCGGAGGGTTTTCTGCTGACAAGCGACAGCCGCCGGCGGTCGAGCGAGCCCAACTGCAGACGATCGATCGCTCGCGGGGAAGCTGAGCAGCCGGGGAGGAGAGGAGACGAGCTAGAGCTGAGCCAGACCATAACTCATCACCTGCAGCCGAAGAGCGGTGGAGCCAGGCTGGGGGCTTTCAGCATCTCTGAGGGAGCGGAGCTTCGTGATTTGCTTCCCAGGACTACGCCGCCCGCAGCCACGCTCCTCCTTGCGAGCGCTCGATGTAAAAATAGAAAAAATAGCTTCAAGTGGCTGCTTCACCGGCTCCTCTGGACTGCAGCGAGGGGAAGAGCTTGTATCTGAAATCCAAATAAACCCCCACCAAAGCGAGATGCTGACACCACCCACAGCTGAAGCTTTCTTCCAGCCCAGTCAAGGTTTTTAGGCTCTAACCTCATGTTTCTCAGGCTGCACACAGATACTCACGGGTCACTGAATTCCAGCTAACAAGAAATCGCTGCCCTTTGCCATGAAGCAAAGCCCAACGCTTGGTTTGAAACGAGACGTTAAACAGTCGCCACCAAAAAAATCACCCGATGCCAGCAGCCGCTCAGGCCTCTTTACACCCAGCAGCACCTTTTGCTCATAAATGTGTGAAAAATGAGATGCCAGGGCTGGCAGGCGCACGGGTCAGGGCAGCAGCGGGGCTGAAAGTCAGCCAAGGTTATAGTCAACCAACGTGCTGGGTTTGGAGCTCGTATCCCTAAAATGAAGCAAAGATGCTGCTAGAGACAGAGCCACCGTGAGCAAGGCCAGATTTTCACCAATTTTATTCCCCGCCCCATCGAATTTGCAGATGACACCAAGCTGGGTGCGAGTGTCGATCTGCTGGAGGGTAGGAAGGCCCTACAGAGGGATCTGGACAGGTTGGATAGATGGGCCAAGACCAACGGCATGAGGTTCAACAAGAGCAAGTGCCGGGTCTTACACTTGGGCCACAACAACCCCCTGCAGCACTACAGGCTGGGGGAAGAGTGGTTAGAAAGCGGCCTGGTGGAAAGAGACCTGGGGGTGCTGATCGACAGCCGGCTAAACATGAGCCAGCAGTGTGCCCAGGTGGCCAAGAAGGCCAATGGCATCCTGGCCTCTATTACGAATAGTGTAGCCAGCCGCTCTAGGGAAGGGATCGTCCCTCTGTACTCGGCACTGGTGAGGCCGCACCTTGAATCCCGTGTCCAGTTCTGGGTCCCGCACTTCAAGAAAGATGTTGAGGTGTTGGAGCGAGTCCAGAGGAGGGCGACCAAGCTGATGAAGGGTCTGGAGGGTATGACCTACGAGGAACGGCTGAGGGAGCTGGGGTCGTTTAGCCTGGAGAAGAGGAGGCTCAGAGGTGACCTTAGTGCAGTCTACAACTACGTGAAGGGAGGTTGTAGTGGAGTGGGAGTCGGCCTCTTCTCCCAGGCAACTAGTGATAGGACAAGAGGACACAGCCTCAAGCTTGGCCAGGGGAGGTTCAGGTTGGACATTAGGAAGCATTTCTTCTCAGAAAGGGTCATTAAGAGATTGGAAGGGGCTGCCCAGGGAGGTGGTGGAGTCACCATCTCTGGAGGGGTTTAAGAAAAGCCTGGACATGGCACTTAGTGCCATGGTCTAGTTGCCATGGTGGTGTCAGGGCAATGGTTGGACTCGATGATCCCAGAGGGCTCTTCCAACCTGATTGATTCTGGGATTCTGTGAAATTTAGTTGATTCTTCAAAGTAACAGCCAGCCAAGGCAGAGCAAGCCTAACATCATGAAAAAGAGCGGAATAATCATAAATACGGGCATTTTAGCACCAAGGACACCACACTCGAGGCATCCCGCCATGTATTGGGCTTTGCTGGGCATCATGGCCCCGAGCTCGGACACGTCATTAAAAATCAACCATTCCCCTGCGGCCAAGACAGATCATGGAGCTCTCAGCCGAAACAGGCAGCCCATGGAGGAGAACACCAGTCCTGTTTGGAAAGACACAACGGAGTTGTAAGCCAGAGCCCAGAGGTTTTTTATCCCCAACAAGGAGCAAGCGCTGGGGTTAATTACCTGCTGGTTGCGTGTTTCCACCTCCTCCATCCTCCCCACCTGCCTCGACACTGGGGAGGGATCAGGGAGGCCTCATCTGCTCCCCAGGGCTTTCCATGCCCAACGGTTGGCTTCAAGGGACGATTAAAGAGTCATCTTGCCCAAGAAATGCTGAGGGTTCAGAGGTGGTCTCCATCAAGGGTTCAGAGCATCCCATGCTGTTCAAGCCATCTTTCTGGTCGCTTCCATAAAAGGATGCCCATATCATATAGGGACCTTGCTACCCTACAGCACCACAATCCCAGGCTCCTTGGGAACCCAGTCCCACACTGTTTCTTGGCCTTTGATTCCTAATCAGGGATTTTTTTTCAAGTCCAGGTTCTTGGGGAGGAAACACACCTCCCCAAATACAAAATACAAAAGCAAGGCAAGTGGGACAAGGAACATCACTGTCACATACCTGTCCTGGATTGGTGTCGTGACCCAACGGCACCCCATAAGAGAGGATTCCCCATTACCAATGGAATAATCTTCCAGAGCCTACACTGGAAGCTACAGGACTACCGCAATGGTTGGCCAACAGCTTTAGATACCTCTCCTTCAGCCTGAAGAAGCAGAAATGCATTTTTGCTGCAAATCCCTGGATCAAACCCATCTGACCTTCAATCACACCATCTCTCTTGAAAACACGGAGGTGGTGTATCTGTACACGTGCATCTACCCTTGCCTTGTACTGATGGAAAGCAGCTAACAGCTTTTTATTGATAACAATCATATGAGACATTATTTGCACTGAGGGAGAAGGTCCCCAACACACCAACTAGCAGCTTCACAGCAGGACTGCCCCGGACTGCCCCAGGTTGGGGTTATGAAGCACGGCACCAGCCAGGGAGCAGCAGGGCTTGTGCACAACTGTAGGACACCCTGGGAGTGAGCAGGAAGGTGCACACGAAGGTAAGAGGTGGATGATTGGATGGATGGATGGATGGACGGACGGCTGTTTGGGGCAACTCCCACACTTAGAGTAGACAGCAAAAGCCCTCCTTGCCCTCACCACCCATCGCTTTGGGTCTCTGCCAACATCTGCACCTGATGGTGGCTTTTGTCAAGCAGAGGCAGAAGGTGACACCCCGGCACCTGTCTGAACACCAAGCTCCTCTCCTCTACGGTCACATCCCCTAAACATCATGCAACTCACGCTGGGACAACTAAGGAGCTCCCCAAGGGCATCCAACACAACACAGCCCAGTGGCACAACCCAAGGACACAGTCCTTGGCCAACCCAGTCCACTCCCACCAAGAAAGCAGAGGGACAGGGGCAAAACAAGAGTTAGGAGGCAAAGCACAACAGTTCACCAGGGAGCAAACGTGCATGGAAGCAGAGTCTACCAGGAAAGGAGAGGGGCATGGCCGACACGTCAGATCCAAGAGATGCTTCTTGGCCATGGAGACTGAGGACAAAACATTGGCATTTGAAAGACACTGCCTCGGAGAAGAAAGTTGACGGCTGCAGGGATGAAAGCCTTAGCAAAGCTGCATGGGGACTAGGAGAGGAGCAAGGGCTGGGAGGGATTCAAGAGGATTAAAGAGTAAAAACTTGGTAAAAAGCCAGGGAATGACTCCCTTCACATGGAGCACCACCACCATGGACACGGTGGAGAAGGGGATCTGAAGAATGTTCCCGAATAAGGTAACAGCAACTGGAGGAACACAAATAAGGATGTAAAAAAGCCAAAGCGACACACCAAAGCCAACGGGCAGTGCTGGAAGAGCAGCACCAACTTCCAGAAAGAGCAAGTGAGGAGATCAGAAGACACACAAGGTTTCAGAGACAGAAAGGAGGGCACCCAGATGGGGTCACTCCAGGGGACACTGCCCTGGGCAGAGCTACACAAGGAGGGAGAGATGTAGGATGCAGACTAGTAGAGGTCAAAAGCCTTTCTCCATGATATTAGCAACCTCCCTTCCCACCTGGAGCAGAGTAAACGTCTTCTGTGCCCTCTCTGGCCTCCGTGTCGGCAGCCTCTGCAGCTGCTGTCCTAGACGATTACTGAGCCGGGGTCCCGTTCCTTTAGTCGAGCATCTCCCATGGTCCATGGCTGTCACTCTTCTTCCTCTTGAAAGCCAGCAGACTGTCACTCATCAGTCATCTAACTTTAGCTGCTGCACAAATGATCCCCAGCCCCTCAAGATGCCCTGCCCATCAGTCATCACAACATCAGCCTGGCAGCTATGGGACAACCTAGAGCAGAGGCACGAGGAAGAACGTGACCAGCCCCTGCTCTGTCAGCGAGGCGCTGACCCACGCAAACCTCACGCAGGAGTTAACCAAAGGCTACGGAACGCCACTCTGGAGCTGGAAACACAAGACACAGAGGAGCCCCTTCTACTAAAAGCCACCATGCCCAACCGCTCGCCCACCCACCTCCACTAGCCCTGCCTTGGCCTGTCCAACGCTACGTGCTTTCCAGTCCAGATACAGCCATGATGGGACAACCAGTGCCAGAGTCCTACCAGGGGCCAAGCCCAGCTCAGGGTTTCAGCTCCAGCATTTCATGACCTTACCAAGGCCACGGGAGCACAAGCACCGCACGCTGGAGAGCAGGAGGATGCTCTGGAGCATGGAGACCACCCAAAAAAAAACAAAAGGGGTGGGCTCTCCACCTCCTGCTTCCCTCACATAGGTCTTCCCCAACCTTGGAGGCTTTGCCCAGCACTTCATCAGGCTGATGCACACGGTCCCCAAGCAAAGGAAAATATGCATTTTCTGCTGGACATGAGCTGCAAGAAGCCAGACAGTTTCTGCTCCAGCCTCTTCACATCTTTGGGAGTGGCGAGAGTCAAACAGCCGCTTTCTCGGGCCAGGAGAGAGATCCCTGCTCCAGCCCTGGCTCAGCCTCTCTGGGGACCATACGGCTGCTGCCCCATGCTGCAGGCAGGAGCCAGCCAACGCGGGGACCTGAGCTGCTTTCCTGAGCCGGGCAGCTCCCACCTCCTCGCACGCAGGGAGAGGAAGACCCCGGAGGAGGGAGGCGAGCGCAGAGACCGCGGTCACATCTTGGTTTAATTGCATCAGCAATCGCTAAGCAATTAATGGCAGGGAAGAGGAGGAGGAACAGGGCACCGGGAGGGAGAAAGGGATGCAGCAAGCAAGGGGAAATAATTGACTCTTTCCCTAAGGAGAGGGGCACTATTTACAGCCGCAGCTGCAGCTGCGGTGGCCTCACCCACTGCATCCCGCTCCCAGAGCTGTCCCCAGACCACTGTCGTGGCTTTCTTTGTGCTTCAAGCCCCAAAGTCCTTTTCCTGAAGTCATCTCTCAGCCCCAAATGGAGGCCTCCGACCCTTCCACATGCGACAAACCCTCCTGCACGCTTCCCAAGAGCCACAAGCCATCACAAAATCTGGGGTCAGGCAAGCACCGTTGCCAAGGGCGAGCAGGGACTGGAGATGGAGCCTTCCACCACCGTGCTGGGGTTCTGGTCTGCAAAAGCACCGTAGGTCCCACCCAAAGCGTCCCCATCATTACCCCCTGCCCGTCCCACTGACCCACAGCCAAGCAGGAGAGCGAAGCTCATCCCTGGGAGCCGTCGTCCTTCAAAGCCTCCGTGGCTTGATCCCAGCTCCCCGAACACAGCCTGGGAAGCGGAGGCGCCAGGATGCCAGAAAAGCATCGTCACCAAAAAGCAGCGAAACAAGCGCCAGGATCCGTGACCGGCTTTGCTGCATCTTTAGCCACGAGGAGCAGATGCTGAAGGAAAAGCCTGAATCCAGCAGCATCGACAGCCGGAGCAAAAACCTTCAAGGAAGGGGAAAAAAAATCAAGCAGGAGCTGCTGGTCTGATCCCCAGCTGAAAGGAAGGCAGAGAAATGAGGGAAGCATCCACGGGACTTGTCCACCACCCAGTCTGCAGCCTTCTCACCTAACCCTCCTCTTCATCACGTCTGGCAGCCCAGCCTGGTGCCGCTGCCTGCTGCGGGATGGCAAAGTGAGGCGGTGGCGGGTGTCCCCGTGCTCAGCCGAGCACAGCCAGGCTGGCAGCTCCGCTCGCCTCCGTTCCCGCTGCCGGAATAAAGCGCTACGGCAATTTTTTGCTCTGTTTAGCGAGCGCCGGGGACTGCCAGCGCTCGCAAAGCTCAGGGCCTGAGCGGGCCCCCACCGAGCGATTCCCACTGCAGTTCATCCAGCGATGGAAAACGGCTTTCGGCTCATTAACAAGCCTGTGCCGAGCTCAGGGGATTCATCCCCTCCCTCCTCCCTACAACCTGAGATACCCCAAAACTCAGCTCCGGTAACCCATCGAGCATGGAGCCTTCGGGGCCAGATCCCAAGCCCTCCTCCTGCTTCTTAGCAAAGCTGCTGGTGGCTTCAAAAAAAAACCCAACCCAACAAGCTGGGCTCTGAATTCAGGTACGCTCGGAGGAAAGGCAGAAGGTGCTTTGTGCCGGAAACCTGCTGGCTCGAGCGAGGAGCTGGCAGGAAAGGCTCGGCTGGCAGCAGGGGCTTCTCTCCAAGGATACCCACGGGAACAGCCCCCTTGGCACCACAGGATGGTTGGAGTTGGAAGGGACCTCTGGAGATCATCCAGTCCAACCCCCTGCCAAAGCAGGGTCACCCAGAGCACGTTGCACAGGGTCGCGTCCAGGTGGGTTTTGAATATCTCCAGAGAAGGAGACTCCCCACCCTCCCTGGGCAGCCTGTGCCAGGGCTCTGGCACCCTCAAAGTCAAGAAGTTTCTCCTCATATTCAGATGGAACTTCCCATGTTTCAGCTTGTGCCCGTTGCCCCTTGTCCTGTCACTGGGCACCACTGAGAAGAGTCTGGCCCCATCCCCTTGACACCCGCCCCTAAGGTATTTGTAAGCATTGATAAGATCCCCCCTCAGTCTGCTCTTCTCCAGGCTGAACAGCCCCAGCTCCCTCAGCCTCTCCTTGTAAGAGAGATGCTCCAGCCCTCTGACCATCTCCCTACCCCTCCACTGGACTCTCTCTAGTAGTTCCTTGTCTTTCTTGATCTGGGGGGCCCAGAACTGGACATAGTTACTCCAGCTGTGGCCTCACTAAGGCAGTGTAGAGGGAGAAGAGAACCTCCCTTGACCTGCTGCCCACACTCTTCCTCACGCACCCCAGGACACCATCGGCCTTCCTGGCCCCAAGGGCACACTGCTGGCTCATGGGGAACTTGTTGTCCACCAGAACTCCCAGGTCTTTCTCTGCAGAGCTGCTTCCCAGCAGGTCAACCCCCAGCCTGTGCTGGTGTGTGGGGTTATTCCTCCCTAGGCGCAGGACCCTACACTTGCCTTTGTTGAACACCATGAGGTTCCTCTCTGCCCAGCTCTCCAGCCTGTCCAGGTCTTGCTGAATGGCAGCACAGCCCTCTGGGCTATCGGCCACTCCTCCCAGTTTGGTGTCATCAGCAAACCTGCTGGTGCAAACTTGCACCCCCAAAGGAGACACCACAACATTTCACTGCATTGATTTCACTGTTTCTAGAACAAGGATCAGAGGCACAGACCCATTTCCACCACGTGGTTGCTCCTGGGTCGGTTCGTGACCGATCACGGCAGATCAGTGGGGAGCTGGTGTAGGTCAAACCCTATGAGCTGGAAACCTGACGCAACCCAGTTTTGAGCCAACTGCTCGAAATTGAAGCTTTGCTACAGCGAAACCACTCTTCACCCACCGATCCTTGGCTTTGAAAGATTTAGGCTGTTGGTTGGGCTTGGGAGATGGTCCTGGTGTCCATAAGGAGATGTCCTCACCGTGGCAAGGAGCGCAGGCAGAGGAGTGAGCCATGCCTCCAGCCTGTATTAGAGTTACTTTCTCTGCTTGTTCCTTCAGAAACCACATTAAAAGAGGAGAGGGGACTGGCAGGGAAGCCTGCCCTGCCTCCTCGCCCTGGGCAGACCCCCATCACAAGCAGGACACTCACCCAGCAGCAAGGAGCGACCAGTAGCTTCGCGGCGGATCCCGAATTGGCCAAGAAGCAGGAGAGAGGCGCGAGGCACCGGCAGTGATTTACGAAGCTGACGTGCCTTTCCAGGTCACGTATCGATGGGAGCCTCGCCTCCTCCGCGGGCGAGGAGCCAGGCTCATTAGCTGTCATATGCTGCAAGACGCGGTGCCAACAGCCAAGGCGAGATCACCCAGCTTGTTTGCAAAAATAAAATCAAATAAAACCACGTAGATGCAGGCAACCGGCTTTTGTTCAAGCCCACGCTTGCCAGCGGTAGGTGAGCGAGCACATCAGCCTGCGTGAAAGCATGTAACGCCTGGAGGGTGATCCTCCCTTGAGCTCCTGGAAGGAGCGGTGGCAACAGCAGGCAGGAGCATCACTCGTGGGAGCAGCTCTGCAGCTGCCCGACACCTGCCCGTGGGTGTTCTCCAACCTCGACTCACCCCAAATTCGGCTCCAGGGTTTTCCAGAGCTGGCTGCTCCATGAATCCCACAGCTGGGGCGAGAACACGGAGCTAAACGGGCCCTTCTCCCGCGCTGCCAGGCGAGGAGCAAGCAGCAAAACGGCCTGGGCAAAAAGAGGGTGTCCACGGGTCCGCTCTCACAAGCCACGTGGCTTTTGCTATGAGCCTAAGCTAATGAGTGCACTGAATTCAAGAAATTCAAATTTACTACAGCATTTCCTCCAAATCGCATTTCCTCTGCCAGACCGGAGCGATAAGCTGAGAACCACCCACACCCGAGTCAGCCAAGAGTCGCTGAGCTGAACCACCACAGCTTGAAGGACACAAGCTCCTAGAGCTGCTGGCTGTGAACATCGTATTAACCTTTTTTTTCTTCCCTTCTGTTTTACTGAGTAATCCCCAGACGCAGGCACTCTGTGGCAAGGGACATTAGGAAGCATTTCTGCTCAGCAAGGGTCATTAGCCATTGGAAGGGGCTGCCCAGGGAGGTGGTGGAGTCACCATCTCTGGAGGGGTTTAAGAAAAGACTGGACATGGCACTTAGTGCCATGGTCTAGTTGACGTGGTGGTGTCAGGGCAATGGTTGGACTTGACGATCCCAGAGGGCTCTTCCAACCTGGTTGATTCTGTGTGTGTGATATACCTCAGGGAGCCTCGGAGCCTTTCCTCCCCCTGGGATCAAGAGTGGGAAAAGGTTTGCGGTGCTTGTTTGACAGCCCTGGAGAGCCAGTGCAATGCAAATCCCATCAGTTCCAAACCATGTTTCATGCAGAGTTTGAAAAGAGAAACCAAATTACAGGGGAGAGAAACTCAAGACACGCAGGTTGAGACTTTGAGAAGCGCTCGGCGATTTTTTTGCTCCCTTGGGTTCTGCCGAACACCTTAGAGGATGCCGATTTTCCGAGGAGGAGATATTCAGAGATCCTCCAAAACAAGACACGCACTAACTGAAGCATCTAAGCTAATCACCGATGAAAACACGACCCAAACCAACAATACAACCTTGTGTTTTGAAGGAATGAACAAGCCTGGAAGAGCCAAACTGTCAATGCACCATCATCATGAGGAAGAACTTCTTTACCGTAAGGGTTACAGAACACTGGAACAGGCTCCCCAGAGAGGTTGTGGAGTCTCCTTCTCTGGAGGCTTTCAAGACCCGTCTGGACGCGTTCCTGTGTAACCTGCCCTAGACTGGTCCTGCTCTGGCAGGGGGGTTGGACTCGATGATCTCCAGAGGTCCCTTCCAACCCCTAACATTCTATGACTCTATGATTCTATGATCATCACTCAGCGTGAAACAGCTACGCAAAGATTTGAGGGTTCGGGTGCAGAGAGGCGAGAGCGACTATGGAAAAAGCTTTATTCTAGATTTCCAACCTATTTTGGCCCCACCAGCTGCGCGATCAGCTCATGTAGACCAGAAGCAAGGTCAACACACTCTGCCCCGTGGGACAGGAGGCTCCTTGGAGAGGTGAGACCTCAGCCACCTTAAATCTAAGCAACAAATCTTCACCTGCGACTTCAAACAACGTGACACGCCGGGAACCTGTCATTAAGTAATTAAGAACCTGAATATTTTTACACCGAAGATACATCACTGCAGGCCACGCGCAAGCGAGCCACCCACTGCGCCACAGCGATGGTGGGGGGAATGTCCAGTGCTGGCCAAAAATGGGACCAGGACCTGATGATCTGGGAACAAAAATAAAACCTTGGGATTGTGACCAGGCTCCGTCCCAGCCAAGCTTGCGTGCTAGAAGTTTAAGAAGGGGGTTGTTTGCTGACAGCTTAAAGGATTTAAGGGAAGGATTAACCATGGCTTTGCTAATGAGGGAACCGGTGGCAAACTCAGAGCAATCCCATAAGCATGGGGAGAAGCTGGAAGAGGACAGGGAAAGGGGGGACGAGCTTACGATGGCAAAAACAACAGGGACCATTCGGAGGGAACTCAACCAGGAGCTGCTCTTCCAGGAATCCCAGCGAGTCCAGAGGAGGGCGACCAAGCTGGTGAAGGGTCTGGAGGGTATGACCTATGAGGAACGGCTGAGGGAGCTGGGGTTGTTTAGCCTGGAGAAGAGAAGGTTCAGAGGTGACCTTATTGCAGTCTACAACTACCTGAAGGGAGGTTGTAGTGAAGTGGGAGTCGGCCTCTTCTCCCAGGCAACTAGCGATAGGACAAGAGGACACAGCCTCAAGCTTTGCCAGGGGAGGGTCAGGTTGGACATTAGGAAGCATTTCTTCTCAGCAAGGGTCATTAGACATTGGAAGGGGCTGCCCAGGGAGGTGGTGGAGTCACCATCTCTGGAGGTGTTTAAGAAAAGACTGGACATGGCACTTAGAGCCATGGTCTAGTTGCCATGGTGGTGTCAGGGCAATGGTTGGACTCGATGATCCCAGAGGGCTCTTCCAACCTGATTGATTCTGTGAATTAACAACCTTCGCTTGCTGCCCACTAAATATGGGGGCAGCCAGCTCTGGAGTCCCACCTTCACTGCATCATTTGGGGAACCGAAGGAGCCCACATGCTGTACAACTGAGAACATCACAGTCCTCAGTCATGAGGAAAGGTGCCCAGAAAGAAGAGAGTGCAGAAAACCTGGAGGATGAGGACATGGTGGTGAGAGTCCTGGTCTGGAGGTGGGGTAGGAGGTAAAGCCTCCTACAGAGTGGCAGACAGTGAGGAACTACAGATCGGCAGCACTGGCTGATCCAAGAAAGCTTCACATTTGTTGCCTAAGAGCTCCACGAAGTGTTTACAGCCAAATCAGGCTTATATCCAGGTGGACGTAACAGATAAAAAGCAGAAGGCAGCAGATCTCCTGCTCCAGCTCAGCTACGCGCAGAGGAACACGCAACCGGAGGGGTTTGTTCCAGCGAGCACAAGGTGCTGGTCGCTGGGACCATACGTAGACGGATCAATGGACTTGTCTGGCAAGCTGGAGCCCAGCAACAAGGGCATGCTCCAGCTGGGAGCAGCTAATCCACCCGTTCAACCCACTCCAGCTGCTCGGCAAAGGAGCACGGTCCCCTTAAGAGAAAGCGCAATCAGCCCAGATTTAGCTGGAAGAGGGTGGGGATATCGCTGAGCTCCAAGCCATGGACTGAACCTTATCTGCTGCTTTAATACCTATCAGTGTTGATACAGATTAAAGGATTAGTCAGGATTACTGAAGGCAACCCCCTCCCTCGCCCCAGGCAGCGAGGATGGGCATGGGTGCGGTGCAGCTCCAGCATTCCCCTTTTGCGCCCACAGCCCTTTGCGCTGCACCCTTGGGAGAGAAGGAGCCTACCGAGAGCGTGGTGAGGAGGCAACGGCAACCTTGAAATGTCAACCCAACCGCAGGGGAGGGAGACTGGGCTCTCTGGGAAGAAAACGAAGCCCCGCCAGCCAGAACCCCAGCAGGAGTCAGGTTTGTTGTCTCTACGGTTGCCTACCAACACAGGCCACATTCAGCAAGTGTTCACGGACTGGCACCACCACCATCCCACCACGCTCCATCCACAGCCACCCATTCCTGCCCTGGCCCAAAGCCCTCTTTGACCAACACAAGCATTTGTGCAGTGTTGGCAAACTACCTGGTTAAAACCTGCTTTTGATGTTGCCCGGCGTAGCTTTTAATTGGATCATTTCCCTGACCCAGTTCCCCACGTGGCTGCACAAACTCTTGAGCATCAGTGTGGGAAGAGGTGGCCAGGAGCAGGCAGGACACCTCCCGGTGCAGCAGTGAAGCTCCGGTGACCACGCAAGTAGGCAGGAAAGTTCCCGTGCCCACGCTTAGGCTGAACACGAACTTTGCATGGGGAAGCTCTCCTCTGAGATCTCCCATCTTCCAAGAGATCATAACCAAATATCTGTTGGGTCCAGAGAGCTGTCTCCTGAAAGTTGGCTGGGCTGAAAGCAGTTCAGGACAACGGGCAAGACTGGAGATCCCAAAGTAGAGCAATACCCCAATGCTGCCTCCTGTCCCCACACACCCTGCTCCCTTCTCCAGGCAGGAGCCATCAAGTAGGAAGACCATTGCGGTGGTCTTCCCTGGGGCAGCAGGGAGGAAGGCAGGACCTCATATCTCAGCCGATCATCATCCAGGACAACCCAACTCTTAATGCTAAGGATACAAACAACAGCGGCAAGCCCACGAACAACAGCCAAGCTGCATGTAGGTGCTCGGAGGATGGCCAGCGAGGAGAGCAGGCTGTGGTAGAGGAGGTGGAACAGCCCATTTCTGATGTCTGGACAGATTTATGGAGGAGCTACGAAAATGTAAATTTTCATTTTGGGACAATTTAGCTGTTTGGCATGGCTGCTGTCTCTACTCTTCACACCTTGCCTAAGGAGAAAACAGCATCCTGAGATACAGGTGTGCTTCGGCAGGCAGCCACACGCTGACACTGCCGCTTTCACACGCAAGTTGGCTTTGGTAGGACACCCTGGCAGTAAGGAACCACTGGAGCACGTGAAAGGGAGTGCTTCAGGTGGTTGGCCCGCCTCCTTTACCAACGAATCCCAATCCAGTGCCTCCATGCAAAATCTTCGTGTTGAACACCATCGCAAGCATGGGAGGCTCTCATAAAGCCCCACCCAACCAAAGGGTTTGCAAGTCAGATACTGCCGAGACCAAAGGTGGAACCAAACCTGGCTCCTCCGGTTCCTTTGCTTCCCCTACAAGGACAACGGGTGGGAATGGCAGAGGTGCTGAAGCAGTCAGAGACAAGACGATAGGCTTAGACGTTGGGGCAAAGACCTGCAGAGCAAGACACCACCATTCTAAAACAATCACCTTCCAGAGCCAAGCTCAACTTCCCTGCGTGCCAGCACCCTACATCCTGCTGTGATTCCAGCAGGTCATCCTTCAGACCAAGCTGCAAACCCAAGGCAGTCCCCCTGTCCCCCCCCACAAAGCACCTCCTCTGCAAGGTGAAGCCCAGGCAGCTCTGCTCCAGCAGCTTTCTTCCCAGCCAAAGACCACCAGGCTGCAAACAGGACAGGAAGGCACGTGAAGCCCAGGCCACACATTGCTACCGCGCTCATGTCAAATATATGCAGATAAGATTCCTTCCCCCCACGCCAAGAAGCTCTGAGGAAGAGGAAGGACCAAAATCTTCACCAAACTGATCACACTTCACTCCAAAATACACACAGCACGATCACCTCTCCGTAAGAAATAAGATGAAGCGTCAAGACCTGCAGTGCTGGACCTTCAAAAAAGCCTAACGAGAAACCCTACACCAAGATTTTCATTTTGGTCCAGAACAAACAAACAGTTTTTGCCCCAACGGGAACGTAGAAGCTGCAGAAGCTGCACCAGGCGCTTGGGCAACTGCTTGCCAATGGCAATAAATCTGACACCAGAACGGCGTTACAGCCCGGCGCCAGGACAGGTCAATGAAGCCCCTACAAATTCTTGGCCCAGATGGAACAGGGGCTGCTTTCAGCCCCGTTGGGTTACAAGCCAGCTGGGGTCCTCCAGTGAGTCTCCGGAGCCGGGTTCCACGTCCTGCCCCACTCTCCCGGCACGGCTCCTGGCCGGCGTGGATGTGTCCGGCCATCGCAGGACTTTGAGGAGCTCTGTGGGCAGACCCATCAAGCCTGATGGTGCTTTCCAGAGTTGGTGATTTTAGAGCCAAGAGAAGCCCCCGAGAAGGAACATGCTGCCCCACCAATACAACCTCCTCCAAGTAAGTATCAAAACTGTTTCCGGAGTCAAGGCTACTGGTTGTGACTTTAATCCTCTGCTCACTGGCAGTGGTGTCACCCCCTGGTTGCACTCACCCTTCACTCCTGCTCCCTCCAAAACCACTGGTTCTTTTTTAAAATGAACTTGAGCAGCAGCACGCTCAAGGCCCAGCTTTGCATATTATCCAATGGGACACGACAGCCACCGATGTTCTCACCAGGAAAGTCCCACCTACAAAACATGAACCCTAAGGCTTGATGGGATACACAAGCCACCAGCCAAGAGGTTCAGAAGAAAGTCTTCCTACAAGCACAGTTTTCTTAATAGCGCCTTAAGAATTGTCTGTATTCAGTTAATTGTGAATTAACCAAGCACTCGACTGACCCAACACAACCAATCCCAGGTCATCATAGAACAGAATGCTTTGGGTTGGAAGGAACCTTAAAGACCATCTAGTTCCACCCCCTTGCCACAGGCAGGGACACCTTCCACTAGACCAGGTTGCTCCAAGCCCCATCCAACCTGGCCTTGAACACTGCCAGGGAGGGGGCAGCCACAGCTTCTCTGGGCAACCTGGACCAGCGTCTCACCACCCTCACAGGAAAGAATTTCTTCCTTATATCTCATCTCAATCTCCCCTCTTTCCATTTAAAACCATTCTCCCTCGTCCTGTCACTCCATGGCCTTGTAAAAAGGTCCTTCAGGAGAGGCATGGTACAGCACAAAGCCAAGGCTGGATCCCATGTAAGCCAGGAGAGCACGTTGAGCTTCCTCCAGAGGATCTAACTCTGCCCCCTACGAAGCAGATGGCATCAAAAACATATTTTGCTTCATGGCCACACAACTTTGGAGAACACATGCCGCATATACCTACACATCTCATCAAGGAAGGAGTGTAGCTCCTTTTCACCGCACAAGTTGTCAAACAAAGTCACAGCATACGGACGTGTGACTTTTTTTTGCGACAACACTGCCAGAAGGAGCACGACGAAGGGGGCAGAGTTAAGGCTGCTGCGCTCAGCTTAGCTCTGTGCTTCCCAGGTGCCGAGAGCCAAACACTCAACTCTGATGCTGCACCAACCTACTTCTCAGATGGCTTTTCACACAATACCCTAAAGATCGGCCGTATCACGTCATCACCGTTGCATCCTCAACACCTAAAGACAAGCCAGCTAACGGGCTCGGTACGTCAGCTTGTCGCGGGATCGGACGGCATCGGGAAGGAGCAAAAGCAATTCACTGCAGGGGGTGAGGGCCCCGCACCTCAAGAAAGATGTTGAGGTGTTGGAGCGAGTCCAGAGGAGGGCGACCAAGCTGGTGAAGGCTCTGGAGGGTCTGACCTATGAGGAACATCTGAGGGAGCTGGGGTTGTTTAGCCTGGAGAAGAGGAGGCTCAGAGGTGACCTTAGTGCAGTCTACAACTACCTGAAGGGAGGTTGTAGTGGAGTGGGAGTCGGCCTCTTCTCCCAGGCAACTAGCGATAGGACAAGAGGACACAGCCTCAAGCTTTGCCAGGGGAGGTTCAGGTTGGACATTAGGAAGCATTTCTTCTCAGCAAGGGTCATTAGACATTGGAAGGGGCTGCCCAGGGAGGTGGTGGAGTCACCATCCCTGGAGGGGTTTAAGAAAAGACTGGACATGGCACTTAGTGCCATGGTCTAGTTGCCATGGTGGTGTCAGGGCAATGGTTGGACTCGATGATCCCAGAGGGCTCTTCCAACCTGATTGATTCTGTGATTCTGTGATCATCAGGTTCCAGACGGTTCCCATCAACCAACCACATGCAGATCCTTCCCCTCAAGGATTCGGTCACCTCAACCACAATCTCCTGCAACTTCCCTGACCACTATTAGATCATTTCACGCAGCACGTGACAAACTCAAACACTCTCGCGGAGAGTCCTATAACCCCCAGCAGGAACGACCTGGAGGAGAGAAGACTGAGGGGGGATCTTATCATCACTTACAAATACCTTAGGGGTGGGTGTCAAGAGGACGGGACCAGACAATGTGCCGTTGAGGCCAGGAAGGCCAGTGGTGTCCTGGGGTGCGTGAGGAAGAGTGTGGCCAGCAGGTCAAGGGAGGTTCTCCTGCCCCTCTACACTGCCCTGGTCAGGCCACATCTGGAGTAACTGTGTGCAGTTCTGGGCCCCCAGTTCAAGAAAGACAAGGAACTACTGGAGAGAGTCCAGCAGAGGGGTATGGAGATGATCAGAGGGCTGGAGCATCTCTCTTACGAGGAGAGGCTGAGGGAGCTGGGGCTGTTCAGCCTGGAGAAGAGCAGACTGAGGGGGGATCTTATCAATGCTTACAAACACCTCAGGGGCGGGTGTCAAGGGGATGGGGCCAGACTCTTCTCAGTGGTGCCCAGTGACAGGACAAGGGGCAACGGGCACAAGCTGAAACGTGGGAAGTTCCATCTGAATATGAGGAGGAACTTCTTGACTTTGAGGGTGCCAGAGCCCTGGCACAGGCTGCCCAGGGAGGGTGGGGAGTCTCCTTCTCTGGAGATATTCAAACCTGCCTGGACGCGACCCTGTGCAACGTGCTCTGTGTGACCCTGCTTGGGCAGGGGGTTGGACTGGATGATCTCCAGAGGCCCCTTCCAACCCTTAACCAGCCTGTGATTCTGTGACCAGCCGGAGCATTTGGGAGCTGCCCAGGGCTACTCATTGTGCTCACCCACAAATCGTTTTACAAGAGAAAGTCCCGAGCGCGGTACTTAGTCTCAAGCAAAGATTATTTTTGGCAGCTTAATCAGAACACTTCTCACTCCTTTAACCTCTTCTTGGATGAAAGCACGTTCAGGAAAACAGTCCAGATGTTGGAATATCACTAAAACAAAAAGCAATGGTACAAATAAACACAACTTTGGGGGGTTTCTGCTCAGCAACACCAGGCCCACACTCATAATCCAAAACTACACGCTCACCTCGCCTGGAATCGGAAAATAAAAGCTGGTTTGTGTTACCCATGCGCAGGACACGCATGCAAGAACCTCTCCTGGAGCTCTCCTTTCCCTAAGTGGTCAAGCTACTCGTACCACTCAGTGGATTTTTAAACAAATTTTCCAAAATAACAATTTACAGAAGCCAACCCCCAAAAACGAGAACCTTGAGCTGAAAAGATGTTATAGGAAACCCGCCATCACCTCTAAGCGAGGGTCTGGAGAGCTGAGATTCACCTCCCATCACAGCAACAGGTTCGTCCAAGCAAGGAGACACCCCTCACACACACCTCAGTTTGAACCCAGACGTCACCCACGAGGGCTTTGAACCTCCCAGCAGCATTTCTCCCTCCCAACAGCATTTACCGTTACCATCAACAACTCAGCACCATAGGATCATAGACTGGTTTGCGTTGGAAGGGACCTTTAAAGACCATCTAGTCCAACCCCCCACCACGGGCTCGGACATCTTCCACTAGACCAGGTTGCTCAAAGCCCTGTCCAACCTGATCTTGAACACTTCCAATAATGGGCCATCCACAACTTCTCTAGGAAACCTCTTCCAGTGTCTCACCACCCTCATAATAAAAACATTTCCTCCTTATTTCCAATTTCAATCTCCCCTCTTTCCGTTTAAAGCCGTTGCCCCTTGTCCCGTCACTGCAGGCTCTGGTGAAAAGTCTCTCTCCATCTGTCTTATAAACCTTCTTTGTACCTTGAAAAGCCACAGTGAGGTCTCTCCAGAGCCTCTCCAACTGAACCCCAAGTGTCTCAGCCTTTCTCCACAGCAGAGGTGTTCCAGCCCTTGGACCACTTTCACAGCCCTCCTCTGGACCTGGTCTAACAGGTCCACGTGTATCTTGGCACTGGGGACCTCAGAGACGGATGCAGTGCTCAAGGTGAGGTCTCATGAGAGTGGAGTAGAGGGGGAGCATCACCTGCCTCGACCTGCCAGGACCTGTATCCTGGATGCAGCCCAGGATACTGTTGGCTTTCTGGGCTCCAAGCGCACATTGCCAGCTCATGTCCAACTTGCAACCCACCAGTATCCCCAGGTCCTTCTCTGCAGACTTGCTCACAACCCATTCACCCCCCAGTCTGCACGATAGCAGGGATTGCCTTGACCCAGGTGCAAGACCTCACACTTGGTCTTGTTGAACTTCATGAGCTTCGCATGGGCCCACTCCTCAAGACTGTCAAGGTCAACTTCTTGAAGTAATCCAACCGTATCACACTGCTGCCCCAATCTGCAAGCCCACTAATACTATAAATTAAGCAGTCTTCTCCTCCTGAGCCACGCTGGCCATCTCCAGCAGGTCTGGGATGACCTTCATCAACTGCTCTCAGAGGACTGCCTCATTTCCAGCTGACAGCAAGTCTCCAGCATGCTGAAGAAGGCTTATTTTCTCCCTCCTCCCACCCAGCCTAGAGAGGCAGGAACATTAATGAGATCCCATTAACTGGGCCAGAAGAAACCCAACCCACCCGAGCCCTGGCCCCGTCTTTGCCCTTTCCATTCATCGGCAATCTCAGCGTGAAGCATGGTTGTCAGAAGATTTCTTAGGTTTCCTTAAGTTCTTCTGCCAAGTTCTGATTAAAATCCTCCTAAGTGGTTTTCTCTTTATTCGATTTCCTAGAACTGAGAAGTAAAGCGGACCCGAGAGCGGCACCGAGTGCCAGAGCTAATAGCCACCGACACAGCCGGGCCATCCGAGTCTCCCACACCGGCTCGTTAGGATCAATGGGAAATTGAAAGCAATTCTCTTCCCATCTCCTGTATCAGACCACCAGCTCCCAGAGGAGACTGGGTTTAATGGCCTTGCTCACTGGCGGGAGGCTGGAATCGCTCGCTCAACATGGGCTGCCGAGGCCCCTCTCACCAGGAGCTGCTTTAGTGTCACATTTGAAATGGGTTGACCAAGTAAGATGGTTCCCAAAGGCTTTTGGGCAACACGCAACAGCGGAGCAGTGGGTAAGGAGCAGAGCACAGCACCGTAACACAGGTCTCCATGCTCAGAAATGTTCAATTTACCAAAACCCCAGTCCCCCGCTCCAACTTGACATGCTCCACTTCATGATGGTGGTTTCGGAAGAGGAGCCAACTTCTCATCACGAACTCCTTGTGCTACCAGCTTGGGATCTGCCCCAAACTGGATACCCGCCTTGCCCAGAAAATCTGGCTGCTTCGGTGGCCTGGAGGATGAAGCTGTTGGTCTCTTGCCCAGAAACAACAGGCACCTGCAAGTCTGGTGGCTCTCGTTCCTGCGGCCAAAGGCTGGAGACCATCAGGGTGCCACGAAGATGTGGTGCATCTCACCCGTCCTCTTCTCCCAGCCAAGAGCGGCCAAGGAGAGCCCCTTCCCTGCTGGAAGGTGGATGCATTTGACCCCAGGGCTTGAGCACGTTGGGAACGCTGGGTATGGAGGTGGTGCAACAGGAACCCCAAAAGAGCCTCTGTTCACACAACAAGAAAAACCAGAACCGGATCTGCCGCTGCCCTCTCCACCATGTCTTCCACCTTTGAAGGGCCCCACAGAGGGAGGTGCTCCTGCCAGGAGCCAAGGCACTACTGTTGCGTACACAGCCTGGAAATCCCAAAATTTCCATTTTTGAATGCCATGCACCTCCTCACGCCCTTGGGGGAACAGGTAAACATTGAACCTACTTACAGAGACCCTGTGGACAGGACACAAGCTGGTCCAAACTACCATTAGATACCGTTGAGTTATCTATCACACGGAACACCAACAGCTCCTGTTTTCTTGGTCTGTAGGATGGAGCAGAGAGGAGCACAGGCCATGAGCCCCTCAAAAGCAGGGCCTTTTCCTGGGATGTGGCTCCTCCACAACAAACCAAGCAGCGATCCGGCAAAGCCATGGTCACCCTTATAGCGAAGGGTGGTTTCATGTGCAGCCTTTGCTGTTTTGATGCAAGATCCAGTCCCTGCAGAGCACGGCCTAAGAGCTGAACCACCCGCTCTCACAGAATCAATCAGGTTGGAAGAGCCCTCTGGGATCATCGAGTCCAACCATTGCCCTGACACCACCATGTCAGCTAGACCATGGCACTAAGTGCCATGTCCAGTCTTTTCTTAAACACCTCCAGAGATGGGGACTCCACCACCTCCCTGGGCAGCCCCTTCCAATGGCTAATGACCCTTGCTGAGAAGAAATGCTTCCTAATGTCCAACCTGAACCTCCCCTGGTGAAGCTTGAGGCTGTGTCCTCTTGTCCTATCGCTAGTTGCCTGGGAGAAGAGGCCGACTCCCACACCTCTACACTCTCCCTGCTAGCCAGGGGCTTTAACTCTTCCCCAGGTCAGGGCAGCTTAGAAATGCTCTGCTCATGGCCGTAGGGTTTCTACCAAAAGGCTGGTTTCCTTCAAAGGGACGTTCAAAGCTCAACCCCTCCGGCTCCCTTCACCCCGTACACAAAGCAGAGTATTAATAGCCAGGCTGGAAGACCATAAAACACTAAATACCGACAGAGTTCCTGGACCTTGAAATGTTAATGCTAAGCAAAAAAAATAGAAACCTTCCTGTTAGCAAACTGCTCGGCTCTGTGATATATAGACATGGCTGCCTTCCTTCCCTCCAAGCCACAGAAGAGCAAACAGCCCTTGAAACCCTAAAGCACCGCTCTACTTACAAGGCATCCTATAGATCTGCTCGTCTTGGCCAGCACACGCCAGCTCTTCTTGATGACTTAGTTCCCACCTCAAAGAGCCGGCTGGCGACCAGCCATCCTCCCCTCACAGGCTCCTTTTCAGCCTTCCAAAGCGATGTCCCCCGGCCCCCGAGCACGCACGTCACGGCACGGCTCTTTCCTCTTCTTCCCCACTCAACTGTTGGAGCCCAGCTCTGGAGCTGATGTCCCTCCTCTCTCTTCCACCACTTTGCTCCCTTCTCCTCGCAAAGAGCCTCTCTTGGCTGAGGGAGCTGGGGTTGTTTAGCCTGGAGAAGAGGAGGCTCAGAGGTGACCTTAGTGCAGTCTACAACTACCTGAAGGGAGGTTGCAGTGAAGTGGGAGTCGACCTCTTCTCCCGGGCAACTAGCGATAGGACAAGAGGACACAGCCTCAAGCTTCACAAGGGGAGGTTCAGGTTGGACATTAGGAAGCATTTCTTGTCAGCAAGGGTCATTAGACATTGGAAGGGGATGCCCAGGGAGGTGGTGGTGTCACCATCTCTGGAGGTGTTTAAGAAAAGACTGGACATGGCACTTAGTGCCATGGTCTAGCTGACATGGTGGTGTCAGGGCAATGGTTGGACTCGATGATCCCGGAGGGCTCTTCCAACCTGGTTGATTCTGTGATTCTTGCCTACACCATGGTGGGTTGAGGGGACATGGGACCACCAGTAAAGGCACTGGAGCAGAGAACCAGGGCTGTGCGTCCCACTGGGGAGGGTGGGTCAGGATCCCAAGCTGGGAATACTCGTGTGGAGCTGATATAAGCACCTCAGCCGCAGCTCTTGGTGTGGGACCACGAGGACGACGCAGCCCCTTCGCCGCCCCACGCACCCCCACACCAGTTTTAGCAATACCGGTTATTTTGGGATGTTTCCCAGGGAACAAGCCCCTTTCGGACAACACACCCCACACCTCCACTCGCCGCCATCCATGGACGAGGACGGTGGCCACCAGCCATACGGCACGCAGCTCATGCCGGAGCGAGCCACATCCATCTGTTAAACAGATGAGCGGGGCGTTCCCAGCGCAGGAGGCGCGTACCTTCATCCCAACGAGGGGAGGGAGGGATGGGGGGGGCGAGCGGGGGGCGTCTGGGAAGAGCGTTCGTTTGCATAGCACCTGGGGAAAAAAAATAATCATCACAACATTGCATTTACATAGCTAATTGGGGGAGAGAGCTTCCCCGAATGAAATTACTTTCTGGCTTGGGAAATAAAAAAAAGACAAAACACCACCAACACAACCACAGGATTTGTAGCTGTGATGGTGCCTTCTCCACCCAGAGCCCCTCGGGTGCTCCCCCCCACAAAGGCTGTGCTCAGGCACATCCAATCCGTGCAGAGGAAAGGGGAAACAGAGGCACGGAGGCTCCAGCATTCACATCACAGAATCTATCAGGTTGGAAGAAACCTCTGGGATCATTGAGTCCAACCATTGCCCTCACACCACCATGTCAACTAGACCAGGGCACTAAGTGCCATGTCCAGTCTTTTCTTAAACACCTCCAGAGATGGGGACTCCACCACCTCCCTGGGCAGCCCCTTCCAATGGCTAATGACCCTTGCTGAGAAGAAATGCTTCCTAATGTCCAACCTGAACCTCCCCTGGCCAAGCTTGAGGCTGCGTCCTCTTGTCCTATCGCTAGTTGCCTGGGAGAAGAGGCCGACTCCCACTGCGCTACAACCTCCCTTCAGGTAGTTGTAGACTGCAATAAGGTCACCTCTGAGCCTCCTCTTCTCCAGGCTAAACACCCCCAGCTCCCTCAGCCGTTCCTCGGAGGTCAGACCCTCCAGAACCTTCACCAGCTTGGTCGCCCTCCTCTGGACTCACTCCAACACCTCCACATCTTTCTTGAAGTGCGGGACCCAGAACTGGACACAGGATTCAAGGTGCGGCCTCACCAGTGCCGAGTACAGAGGGACGATCACTTCCCCAGACCGGCTGGCTACACTATTCCTAATAGAGGCCAGGATGCCATTGGCCTTCTTGGCCACCGGGGCACACCGCTGGCTCATGTTCAGCTGGCTGTCGATCAGCACCCCCAGGTCTCTTTCCACCAGGCCACTCTCTAACCACTCTTCCCCCAGCCTGTAGCGCTGCAGGGGGTTGTTGTGGCCCAAGTGTAAGACCCGGCACTTGTTCTTGTTGAACCTCATGCCGTTGGTCTCGGCCCATCTATCCAACCTGTCCAGATCCCTCTGTAGGGCCTTCCTACCCTCCAGCAGATCAACACTCCCACCCAGCTTGGTGTCATCTGCAAATTTGCTGAGGGTGCACTCAATCCCTACGTCTAGATCATCTATAAAGATATTGAACAGCACTGGCCCCAGAACTGAGCCCTGGGGAACACCGCTAGTGACCGGCCGCCAGTTGGACTTTGCCCCATTCACCACCACTCTCTGGACTCGGCCATCCAGGCCAGTTTTTAACCCATCGAAGAGTCCACCCATCCAAGCCCCGGGCAGCCAGTTTGTCTAGGAGGATGCTGTGGGAGACAGTGCCCATCAAGGAAGGGCAGCCAAGAGCCCTGATGGCTCCTCCGGATGCAAAGCGCTTTTGAGTTGTATCACATCACCTAAAACGTGGTGACCTCCATGTCACGACGAGAATTAAAACGTAAGCCTGCAAAGCAGACTTGTTCTCCGCATTATTCACCTTGGCAGGCTTCAAAAGTGAACGAGGGCGAGGTAATATTTAAAAAAAAATCTAGACATTGAGTTTAAAACCAATTTTGGTGTCAAGCACAGGGGAAACATCAGCAGGTACGAGCACGTGCTGTTCCCACACTGTATGAAAGCTTCGTGGTTAACATCTTCCTGCAAAGGGATTTGCCATGTCCACAGCGCACCAGGATGGAGCCAGCGCCGTTCAGCCGGCCAAGGGCAAGGATGGGGGCACAGGAGGAGCAGATGGACAGCAGAGGCATCACGGGCCCTCCGGGGCTGAGCGGTGCCCACCCGCAACCCGAGCTCACCCCTAGAAAACCCCGAGCGCGTTTATTTACATCAGATCAGTTCCCCGATCTGATCCGTGGGCAGGAATGAGTAACAGGGACAGGAATATCTCGAGCAGATGTTGTCACCAAATACAACATATCAGCAGGCTGCTGGGAGCTTTAAATCATTTCGGAGCCCAGCGATCTCTTTCCAGCCCTGGGCTGTCTCTCCCCAGCTCTCCAACTCCAGCCATTGGCTCAACATCTACGAGACCTGGCGTGGCTTTCCCCTTGCAGCCCAGCAAGGTCTCCAGCTCCAGGTGTGGTGGGAACATCACCAGAAGTCACCCCAAGAAGTCCACTGCCATCGCCAGCTGCCTTTTCTCTTGCACGGCGGGTGCTGCCTGCCATCAGCTCTGAATATTTGGCTGCCCTCTCGCCCCTGCACATCTTCGAGGCCACCTGCACACAAGGACTCACAAGCGAGATGGATTTCACAGCCCGAAGCATCCTCAAGAGCAGCGGCAGAGCAACGCAGCGCCGTGTTTCCAGGGCAAACATCACAGAAGACACACAGAAGATGTCGTGCTTGCAGGAAAAGGCACCAACCCCCCACCAAGCCTTTAAAAGCAGAGGAAGGGAAAAGCAGGCAGCGCTTTGCTCCGCAGCCCTTTCCACGGCGGGTGGAGGAGCAGCTTTGCTCATTAGCGGGTTATTCCTGGCACACTCCCCCTGCATCAGCTCCCGGAGCAGCTCGCCGGGTTTTGAAGCCTTCGGGGACGGGCGAATCTTCCTTTCAAGAAATCTCACTCAGGCAGATAAATGGTGCTGGATAACTGGGGTCATTAGGCTAATAAGCAGCCACCGTCAGCCTGGAAGCAAAGCAACAAACACCCCAGAGTCCACCCGAGCCGGTTAGCCTCAAAATCGGACCCATCTCAAGCAGTTACCGTCTCCATCGGAGGAGAAATCGGGTCCGTGAGTCAGCAGGATCAACCACCCGTCGGCCTTTGCATCACAATCTCTAATCAAAGCGTCGGGGGAGCAGATTTGCAGCTCACTCGTGCCACGGACCCCGTGGAGAAGGAGCCGTCCCCCCTCCGCCAGCCTCCTTGTTAGCGTGGTGTCATCCCACTCTTGGGGAACGGGGAGATGTTTTTCTCTGCTTGCCCAGCGTGTCTTCGTCTCCTACCATCACGTCCTTGACAGCGCAGGTCCTGCTTCCCACCGTGGAAATGGGGCTGTGTTTTGGCACGACGACCTCTTAAATGGGGCACAGCGATGGGTCGGGCATCACAACTAACTCACCCCTTAACTAGTCTTTCCTAACGCTGTCAGCCAGGGAAAGCAAACGGGGAGAGACGCAATTTTGCCTTTATAAAACCTTCAGAGGTGGGATCAGCCGAAACTCCCAGCCTAGCAGTTATTTAAAAAAAAAAAATAAAAGCCCACATATAAATAACCTCTCAGCAGGAGCCAAAACTCAAAGACTAACCCCATGGTTTTAAGTGAACGAGGCCAATTTCCTCCTTTGTAGCTCTTGACACACGTTGGCTGCGTGCCCCCTTCCCGCGGCAGAAGGCTCCGGGCGGCGCGGCCGGGGACGGTAAGGAAACGAGCGGTGCAATTCCCGCGGCCTCCCAACGCAAACCCTGTCAGCAGCTCTGGAGGCAGCCGATTCCAGCGTGGTCGGAGAAAAGAAACCTTGGCCAGAGGAGCAGGACCTCCTTGAGCTGCCAACGTGCCGTCGCCCGGCAAGAGCCGAGCGCTGCGGAGCGAGGGGTGGGAAACGGCGCTGGGGCGGCAGGAAAACGGCTCTGCCTGGGGTTTTGGGGACGAGCAGGTCCCTACCCCAAGCGCTGGGCTTCCCACGTGCCCTAAAAATCCCTGGGGAAAACAAAGTGCGGGGTTAAGGCCTGAAGGGATGGACAGCACGAGCTTTGCAGAGGCTATAAAGCAAAAATTCTTCATCCTCACCTCGATGGGGATCTCAGGTCAGAGCAGCCCAGGTTTCGCCAAAGCCTCGCGTCAAACGTCTTGACATTTGGGGTGGGAAAAGCTGTTCTGGTGTGTTGGGTTTGTTTGCAAGCACAGAAAGGTCTCACCAGGCAGAGGGCTCGAGCCCTCGGCACAGCGGCTCCCCGCTCCCGTGCCGTTCCTCGGGGAGCTCGGTGGTCAAACCACGTTTGAACCGTTTTGTACGGAGCAAGACGCAAAGAGCCGCCGGTGGAGGGTGAGATCAAGTCCTAAAAGGACACACAGAGAGCAGAGTTGGAAGCTCTGAGCAACGTGAATCAGCTGCGCTGCTGCACTGGTGCCACCATCAGCTACCAAAGGAGAAGAGAAGCACTACGGGACAGCAAGAAGCTGGTGACGGCTGGGATACTGTGACAGGAGAGGGACAGCGGAGCTGGAGACGTTGATAACCCACCAGCAGGATGATGCAAAGCAGCAGCACAGGATTAGTGGCCACATCTCCATGGATGAGAGGAGTTGCCTCCACGATCCAGTTGGGGCCAAGCCTGCAGCAGTCTCCAGGCTCTGCACAGAGCATCTCGCTCTCTTTGAGATAAAAGCTGGAAGGAAATGCAATATCCAGTGCACAGAAACATCCCTGAGAGAGTCCACAGCCATCTCCCGTTGGGTTTGGACCTTGCAGAGCTCCTGCCTTCTGGGCAGGTCTCCCTTCTTCAAGCTGCAGTCATCTGAGCATCTCTTCACCTCAACCCTTGCTGCTCCATCCACTACCAAACCTCACCACCCCCCCCAAAAATGGATAAAAAAAAAAGGCGACCGTGCTTTGATTCCAGGTAAAGAATTAATGGGTGGGGAACACCCAACACCTGGGGGGTCACCCCACGTCCCGCTCAGGCTGTAGGAACAGCACTGAAGACACCACACAGGTCTGCCTCTGTGGGTTCAGGGGAAGAAGGGCTGCACAGATGACACCAAAGCCACATTGCAAACTGCCAGACAGGACAGCGGCAGCAGAGAGAGCCCAGGGATGTATTTTTGGGGACTATTTCTTTTTTGGCAGCCGCCACCGGCGCGGCGTAGCCACCCCACTTCCTCCACCGCTGCCTGACCTCCCAGCCACGGCTCGAGCACCACCTCCACCGCCACGCTGTCCTCCCACACAACCAGGAGTGTATTTTCACACCAGTTTTGGGGTCCGTCCGCTGCGGTGTCCCCCACCTTACACCATCCCCTCGCCTTCGGGTGACCCACAGGAGATCTAAGCTCGGAGCACACGCAGGACATATCCACGCTGTGCTTGTGGGGGAAAATTCAGGGCAAAAAACTGCACCGGTGGCTTCTCTCTGCTCTCCCGCAGAGGGACGCGAGCGAATCCACCCCGAAACCGCAGCGCACGTGACCCAGAGAGGTTTTCTCAGAAGAGCTCAAGTCTCCAGCGGCTTCTGTTTGCCTTTCCCTTGTTTGCAGCAGCGTCGCATCTGGACGCTCGTCAGAAGAGGAGCGGGGGGAGGAAGAAAAGCCCTCCTCCTCCTGCTGAACAACCTCTCAATCAAAACAAAGCCGGAGCAGCAGCCAAGAGCTGGGAGGCTCTTTTGTTTAATGCTTAACGTCCCCCGGCCGGGTGCGGGGGCAATGGCGCGGGGTGGAGAGCTGGCAACCAACCACCCACCGCCCCGGCCAACGGACCCCGGGGTCAGCTCGGCCACACGGAAGCAGGCGATGGGGCAGGAGGAGAAAAGAGGTTTCCCCAGCCCGGCTGGTGCTGCTGCTCCGTGCACGGCCATTTTGCTGAGCGTGGCTGCTCGCCGAGAGCAGCCGTTCCCTCCCCGACCCCAGTGCTCCCCCCCCAGCTCAGCGCCAGCCATCCCTGGTGGCCCACAGCTCGCTGAGTTGGGGACAGACCCAGGTCTGCTGCTGGTCCACGCAGTCCAGACATGGGTGCATCAGCGCAGGCTCATTTCTCTCCCAGCTGCAAGAATTATTAAGCTCCCACTCCTGCCCCCCCCGCCACCAACATCTTTTGGGGGTCCAGCAGCATGGGCTGGTGCAAGGAGCTGCCCAGGAACCGAACCACAGCCCAAGGGAAACCTGTTCTCAGTGCTGGTCCCACCTCAGAGACCCTGGAAGGTCTCAGAGGGGTTATTTCCAACAGGTTTCATCACGATCAGCCCCATCCCTGGTGAAATTGCTTGTGTCCCGACACACCAATGGCATTAGGTTCAAGGAGGGTACGTAGGAAGTCACAGAATCAACCAGGTTGGAAGACACCTCTGGGATCATCGAGTCCAACCGTTGCCCTGACACCACCATGGCAACTAGACCATGGCACTAAGTGCCATGTCCAGGCTTTTCTTAAACACCTCCAGAGATGGTGACTCCATCACCTCCCTGGGCAGCCCCTTCCAATGTCTAATGACCCTTGCTGAGAAGAAATGCTTCCTAATGTCCAACCTGAACCTCCCCTGGTGAAGCTTGAGGCTGTGTCCTCTTGTCCTATCACTAGTTGCCCGGGAGAAGAGGCCGACTCCCACTGCACTACAACCTCCCTTCAGGTAGTTGTAGACTGCACTAAGGTCACCTCTGAGCCTCCTCTTCTCCAGGCTAAACAACCCCAGCTCCCTCTAAGTCAGGGCATGCCACAACGGGAGGCTGGATACAGCCAAGATACGCACACAAAAAAAAGGGTGTTTGGGATATTCTGTTCCCAAGGCGTCACCCCAGGAAGCAGTGACCAGTGTTCCGGGGTGACACCGACAAAACACGACCCATGGAGCCCACGGGCCACGTCCACAGGCTCCGTCGCTGCGATGTCAGACACAGGAGCAAGGGTGATCGCACCTGGTGTCCGAAAAAACCCAAAGCAAAGCTCTTCCCTACACCCAGCGAGGACTGGAATGCTGCAAACCCCTCCAGTGAGATATTTCAAGAGCATAAAAGCAGAAGGAGCGGCAAAGGGTGAGCTGACTGTGCCACCAGAGCACCTCAGCAAGGAAAAACTACTCGCTACTCAAGTGCTCTTTGATCCAGCCAAGGAGATACAACAAAACCTCCCGGCTAGAGGCCGACTGCACGGATGTACGGAGAGGTCATCTACCCGGGGCTCAAGCCGGTGGAGGGAGAGATGGTCTCTCTTTCTTCATCCCCTAAATGGAGACCAGCCTCCCCGCCCGAAACGGAAGCAGAAGCAGCACAGGGTTAAGCAGAGGACAAGCTGCCGGAGACCAAAGGTTGGGCTGAGTCACGTTGTGGCCGTTCCTGTTTCGGGCTGAGCAAGTTTTTCGCTTCCCAGGCAGGGTTTGTCCCCAGGCCTGAAGGAACCGGTCGCCTCCGTGTCACGCCCCCCCCCCGGAGCTGCCCTCCCACAGCCAGCACATGCCTCCGCTCTTTGCATGTCCTTCAGACTCCACGTGCCGTTTTGGGGCAGGTTTCAGGAGACAGGAAGAGCCCAACGCCGCTGCTCACCTCCATCTCATCCCCTCCGTCCTCCACCCTGCCCCAGCCACCAGCCCATCCTCAGGCTCCTCCTCAAGAAACAAAACTCCTTTCCCACCCCTCGCCCTGCAGACACTTCTCGCCCACGGCTTTCCCGACCCAAAGGAAGCCATCTAGCTGCACCCAGGAGGCTGACGAAACACAACCGACGTTGCCTCCTGAGTGCAAACGCAACACGTTCTCCTGCAGATCCAGACCTTAAATCACTTCTCAAAACAGGGCTCAATCCTCCAGGCTGAGCCTTCAGCCATGTGGTTGTACCTGAAGCCAGACAAGTAAAATGGCAGAACCGTCCGCACGGAGATGACAGAATGGTTTGGGGTGGAAGGGACCTTCAAAGATCATCTAGTCCAACCCCCCTTTGCCATGGGAAGGGACATCTTCCACTAGATCAGGTTGCTCAAAGCCCTGTCCAACCTGGCCTTGAACACTTCCTATCACCCACAAAGTGTCTGAACAACTTGTTCTGGTGTCTCACCACCTTCATCGTAAAACATTTCTTCCTTATGGCAAATCTAAACCTACGTTCTTCCAGTTCAAAGCCGTTGTCCCTTGTGCTGTCACTGCAGGCCCTAGTAAAAAGTCTCTCTCCATCTGTCTTACAAGCTCCCTTTATATACTGAAAGGTCACAAGAAGGTCTCCCCAGAGCCTTCTCCAGGGTAAAGAACCCCAACTCTCTCAGCCTCTCTCCGTAGCAGAAGTGCTCCAGCCCTTGGACCGTTTTCACGGCCCTCCACCAGACCCACTCCAATGGGTCCAGGTCCTTCTTGTCCTGGGGACCCCAGAACTGGATGCAGTGCTCCAGGGAGGGTCTCACCATAGCAGAGCAAAGGGGGAGCATCACTCACCTCGACCTACTGGACACACTTCTTTGATGCAGCCCAGGATACAATTGACTTTCTAGGCTGCCAGGGCACACTGGCAGCTCATGGCCAATTTGTCACCCACCAGTATCCCCAGGTCTTTCTCCGCAGGGCTGCTCTCAATCCACTCATCCCCCAGTCTGTCCTAATAGTGGGGATTGCCCTGACTCAGGTGCAGGACCTTGCACTTGGCGTGGTTGAACTTCATTAGATTCACATGGGCACAACTCCTCAAGACTGTCAAGGTCCATGGTGTTTGGTCTCCATAATTATTAGGAAGAAATTCTTTCCTGTGAGGGTGGTGAGACCCTGGCCCAGGTTGCCCAGAGAAGCTGTGGCTGCCCCCTCCCTGGCAGTGCTCAAGGCCAGGTTGGATGGGGCTTGGAGCAACCTGGTCTGGTGGAAGTTGTCCCTGTCCGTGGCAGGGGGGTTGGAACTGGATGGTCTTTAAGGTCCCTTCCAACCCAAACCATCCTGTGATTCTATGATAATCCCCACCTCACTTTGGCATTTCTACCTGCAGAAGGTTTCTGCAGCTAAATCAGTGAAAGAAATATCTCTTAATAGTAAAAACACAGGAAAGGCCACGCAGGGTATGAGCAAAGGTCCAGCCAGCCCCTGTGGTGGTTTTGACAGCAGCAGATGACTATGAAGAAACGTAACAGTCAAGCACGCTGAGATACTTCCCAAACTACTTCCCAAACTCCAGCCCTCTTCCAGCTTTTCCCAAGCCAAAAATGTTGCCCTGTACAACCCCTCCAACGTGTTCCTCCTCCACAAACCCATCCAGGTGCCCCAGAACATCAGTCAACTTTCAGCATCCACACCTTTTTGCAGCAGCATTCAAGTCCATCATGCAAAAGATCATCTCCTCCTCTGCCCACTTTCATTCACTCTGGTTTCTGCTGCCAGAAAGGACAAGGAAACAACACGTCATCTCCACGCCACTCCTTAATTTTACAGGCTTCAGCTGCCTGTCCCAGGAGTCTTCTTCCCAAGCAGAGGAAGCGCAGATCTACTTAGCAGCTCCTCTCCCAGAGCCATCCCATGACCAACCATCCCCACCAGCCTTCTCTCCGTATTTTCACGCTCTGCGCTATCTTCTTGTGGATGGAAAAACCATCTCCCATCACTGCTGTGTGGTAGCAGAGGAGCAACACGTAAAAAATCACCCCCAGCAACGCGTCGGCCTGAGGCTGATGGTCACCACGAGCGGGACGAAGCACGTACCAACGGCAGACCGAGAAACGAGGCGGTAACTCCCATCAACCCTGCACCTTGCCTGCACACCCACGCAGATCCCACATCTACTGACACGTTAAGGTCAACTGCTCTGCAACTGATGCAACCAGAAATAAGTTCCTCCGGGAGCTGCAGGGAGCTTTGACACACAAGGTGAAGCCACCAGGAAGCAGAGCATAGCGGCCAACAGACACTGCCTTGTCCTGTCGGGAGCTGGAGCGGGCACAGGACCAGGACATCACCTTCACCACCAGCCCAGGCTCTTTCCACAGAGTGACACGAGCTGGAGAGGCTTGGACCTGCTCGGCACAGCCGCGGCGCCGAAGAAACCAAACCCCCGAGGGTCCGGCAGGATGGTGCCCTGACACACAGCCACTGCTGGTGCACGGCTCCCAGAAGCCACGCACGGCTTGACCGGTGCCCTCCCATCGCCGCGTCCAGACCCCGGCACATCCCACAGTCAAACCGTCTTCACGCCAGAACCAGGAGGCACCAGCCACCCAACAGTGCCGGCCCCCAACGGTACAAGACACCCAGTCCCGCTGTAAGCTCCCGCTCCCTCGTCACCCACAGGAGCGACCGCCGGAGCCGAGCGGCAACGCCACCTCCACCCACACCCCGACCCCTGTCTTACCTTCTCCGACTTCACCTTCTTCAGCTGCCGACACTCGCTTTCCCCATCCTCCAGCTCCGACTTAACTCCCAAGGGATTGAGCGCCGCTCCTGTGTCAATCGCTATACTCCCAAGCTGCTCGGCAGCAGCAGGCTCTGTCCCCTGGCCCCCGTCGTACTGTCCCACCCTCACTGCCAGGGCCAGGGGCTGCAGCACGTTGGGCTCCTTCTCCACCGCAGCCCCTGCGCCCTCACTCCTTTCCTTCTTGCTCTTGGACGAGCCGCCCTCCTTCTCCTTCTTGGAGCCGGCCACGCTGCGAGACGCCTTGGCCGATTTCTCCGAGCCCTTCGGGGTGACGGCGGGCACCAAGCCGCCCGAGTTCGCGCCGTCCCCAGAGCGTCCTTGAGCCTCCTTCTTGCCACCAGCTCCCTCGCTGGGAGTGAACAAGGAGGTCCCCGGGGTCGGTTTGCCACTGTCCTTGCCACTCTTGCTCCTTTTCGACTTGGATTTGCCCTCCTTGCCCTGCGGGCCCGGCACCGGGCTCACAAACTTGATGTTATCCGGTAGGGTTGCCACCGCGTTGGGTGCCGGGAGCCCAACCTCTTTGGAGCCCGACATTTCCAATTTCTGCTGATCCTTCTCCAAATCAGCGTCCAGGTCAATGATGAGATTCCCTACGCCAATGTCCCACTCATCCCCGCTGTCGTACGTCTCAACCGGGTTCGCATCGATTCCTTTCCCTCCGGAAGCTCCGCTGCTCAAGGACATCTTAGAGTTAACGGCCCCTCACGGTTCAAGGCTCTTCCCTGCCTCCACGCCCTGGGGGTCACCTACGTCCTTGGGGGGCTTCCAGCGGTCGGGGTGTGCCCAGGTGACGGCATCGCTGCTGAAAGGGAGAGCAAAGAGAACAGGGTTACACACAAAGAGCCCCGGGCAGGCAGATGTGCCTTCATCGGCAGCCACACGCACGGGCAGGGAGAGATCCTGGGCAGGGCGAAAGCCCCCAACCTCCCAAATCCCCCATCGCACGATCCTCCTGCCGCCCACCCCGGGCTTGGGGCTGCTCCTCAGCTGTCCCCGCAGCAGCAGCCATCTGGCACCAGTCCCTTGATCGATACCAGCCCTGGCAGGTCGTGGCTCTCAGCTCCGACAAGACATTACTCACACCGTTTCCCCGTTCGTCATTTCCCTCTGAATTATCGAGCGCTGCCCCTGGGAGGGAGGATTGATTCCTCTCCTGCCCGTGCCACCCAGGAGGAGGGCTCCTCCCGCTGCCGGCGACGAGAGCCGCTCACCGGGGAAGCCAAGTGCCTCGGTGGGAAATAAATCCCAAGCTCCAGAGCGCCTGTGACACTCGGAGGCATCAGAGCGGTGGCCAAAGGCCAAGCGGCAGCGGGAAGCACCGGGTTTCCACCCCGCACCTCCAGGCAGCGCGACGTGGCGCCCGGCTTTGGGACGTTCAACACCACCACCTCCAGCGGGACGAGCCGCGGAGCAGGCGCCGAAGGACGGGAAACCGAGGCACAGTCGCACCAGGACCTGGTTTTAACCTGGAAAAGAGGGACCAGCCGCACTTGCCTGATCCCAGCTAGCCCAAAATTTCTCCTCTTGGCTTCCCAGCCCCTCGCCCGCAGATGCGTCGTGCGCTGCCCCGTCCTTGGAGGCAGCGACGGGGGGAGGAAAACAAACAAGACACCCACGCGCAACCCGAGAGTTGCTCGCTGAGATTAACTCATGGCAATTACACAGACGAGACATAATTAACACATGAAACAGCTTCTTCCCAGCAGCCGCCCGGTCAGCTACTGGGTCCCAGCCGCCTGCTCTCCAGATCTCTCAGGAAATCCTTGACCACCCATTTGGACGAAGCTCCTTCTCCAGCAGCACTGTCCTCCCCTTCCCCGCCGAGCTCCGGGCCCGCCGGCTCCTGGGACTATTTATGAGCAACGCTTCAAAAACAGGTGATTTAAAGAGAAATAAGAAGGGAAAAAAAAAAAAACAACCAACCAAACCCCACACACGCACAAATTTCTTCAAACCCCAGCAGGCAGGAGCCTGGAAAGCAGCTTCATGGTGCGTTTCCAGAGACGCAAACACTGTAAAAATGCCAGGGATTCTTTCATCAGACAGGCTGCCGCAGCCAGACCATTTTCCATCTGCTCCCCACAGCATCCTCGGCTCCGTACAGCTAATAATCCGCTCTCTGACAGGTCATTACGGAGTTTTTTAACCCCAGGAGCCGGGGGTTAGCACGCAAGCTGGAAATGAAAAGCACTGACCTCTCGTTTCAGCAGCAGAGAAAGTGCCGAATCAGGAGATCACTTTGGTCCCAGAGTCGCTAACGGCTTCCCAAAGCCACGCCGCGTGTTCCTCTTGCCTCCTCCTCCTGTCCCAACACTCACTCCCCAGCCCGGAGCTGGGATGCCCAGCCTGACCCCACCAACCTGCCCCTCCAGAGCCCCTCTCCAAACCACCGACGGGGCCGGCGACGGGCAGCGACCGTCTCACCTCCGCCCGGCGCGGACCTCCCCGGCCGGCGCGCGGTGCCGCAGCCAAGCTCCCTTTGTGCCGCGGATCCGCGGTGATTCCTTTGTCCGGATGGGCAAAGCCAACAACAAGGTGGATGAAGCAGATTTTTAGCTGGTAACAGCCCCTTCCCGGGCCAAAGTTGAGGCGCAGCATCCAGTCACAACCCCACCGGACAGGGCTCGGGGACACGGCGCCGCTGCGTAGGACCAACGCACGTGAGCCACGGGGAGAGGATGAGGCTCAGCCTCCAACAAGAGGCTGTTGCATGTTTGCTCCAACATGCAAAGAGCCACGACCAGCTCGGAGCAGAGGGACCAGGATCTGGTCTCGCAGCGGCAGGGAGGCGATGGATAATCCTCCCCGACACCAGCGGGGCCAGCTCGCATCAGGTAACTCACCTGGCTGTTCTAAGCGTGCATATACACACACACATGTCTGCATAAATATTATTTATATATATGAAATAAGGAGAGCAGATGAGCAGGACTTTGGGCTGAAACTATGCAAACAGCAGCAGCGTTTGCCAATTCCTACCACAATAAAAGGAAGAAGGAGCCCAGAAGTCCGCTGGGTCCCCGGCGATTAGAGAGCCAGGAACAATCAAAGGGTTAGAAAACAAGAGGAGGAAAAAAAAAAACCAAAACACATTCACCCTACAGAGGAGGCGTCGAGGGAGCTGGAGCGCAGAGGGAAGGGAACCGCAAACAGGACGGACGAGAACACGCTGGATCTGCAAGAGCAGAGGAAAGACACGTTGTGCCAAGAGCGGGGCAGGGAGCTCCAGCCGTGCCGCCGTGGGAAGAGGGAGCGGGGCAGGGATCGGCCCTGCCCGGCGCGGGGCTGAGGGCTCGGACCCCGGGACGTGATCTGGGGGGGATCCCCCAAACCTCACCCATCACACGTGGCTCTGAAGCATTTCCTGCAGCTCCAACACCCCCTCCCCGAAACTCCCCTCCCCACTCCCCATTTCTCTTCTCCAAAGAGCCACTCTCACAGGCTCTGCGGCCGGAGGAGCGTTTCGGGTCCCTCTGCCAAGCAAGACCCCCAAGGACCCCCGACCTGCCACATCATCACTAGTTTGGGTGGGTGGGAAGCCCTGGCTACCGCAGCCCATGGTCCAGAGAGGAGGTTCCCTTTCCACCGCCTGGTTTACCCAAGCTGGAGAAGCACCGGGTGCTATCCAGATCCTCCTCTCTTTCCTACCAGGGTAGGGGGGGAGGTAACGTCGCCACAAATCACGGCATTGCAAAGAAAAAACAAACAGGCTGAGGAGATTGATTCAGCTCTAAACGTGTCCTTCCCCTTACCTCCTGCCATCGCGGGATTGATCCCCGCGCAACATGAAAAGCATGTGCTCACTTGTTGGCCTGGAGACCTGCCAACAAAGCGTTTTAAGAGCAGTCCTGGAGCGCAGATCCTACAAGCAGACAGCTTTCTGCTTGGGAATGCTGCACACACACAGCACCAGACATGAATAATTCAGCTCCATTAGGTGCCCGAGACCTTTACAATCCACATCTACGGGCTGGGATGGAGCCAACCGTATGAAAAGACAAACCTGAAAGTTCACTTTCGGAGCTGCAAACACACCTAGAGAAAGCTATTCAAACAGAAGAGCTCGCCTTCAAAAAAGGGAGGGAGGAAACCGCACGAGCCCCCGGCTCTTTGTGCTAAAACACACACGCAGGATGCTCGGCAGCAAACCCGCCGAGCCCGCGCCGCTCCGGCTTTCTCCACCGGTTACCGGAGGCCAAGAAACCAAAGCGGTGAAGGATTGAACGCCCAAGGGCGCTGAGATGCAGGAGAAAGCTCTTCTCCTGGCAACAACCAGCCCACACGTAGGGAGAGTGTCTCATACCCATGTGCTCCAGCCTGCAGCGCTCCGGGATCAGCCTCCGGTGGCTTCCAGACATGACCGACTGCAATTTTCACCCTGATTAACTTTCAGGAATGCCCGCAAGAAGGAGCGGCAAAGACGACGGGGCGGTGGTGGGGTGGTGGGGGGGGATCTCCAGGCCGCGGCGTTTCCTCCGGCGAGGCACAGGGCAGGGAGCAGAGGGTTTCAGCGAGATGCTCTCGTCCCGGCCAGGAGTGACCCTGGAGAGCAGAGACCCTTCCACTCCCTCCCAGGGGAGGCAAAGGCAGCGCTGGCAGCTGAGGGAGAGCATCCATGGAAGAGATGTTGACCCCAAAGGGCTCCCCACGAGCCCCCGGCCCCGCTCCGCCGAGGGGCCGCGGTGCCGAGGCCCTTCCTCCCGCCGCTGGCAGCCAGCCGGCAGCTCTCCCCATACGCTGCCTCCGCACAAGATCCCTTTTTGTTTCCTTTTACGACTAAAGAAACTCAGGGCGGTGGGGAGGAGGGGGGGGGAGAAAAACACGCCTGCCTTTCCCGAGCTGCCGCGCTCGGCTCCTACCGCCGTGTTCGTAATCCCCCAGCTGGGCTTGTTTGGGTTGGATTTTTGTTAAGTAACTCCCATGTCTTTTCTGCAGATTTCTTTTTAAGATGTTCCCCTTTCTCCCCGCCCCCTCTCTCTCTCGAGATGGGAGAGGGGAGAAAAAAAAAAAAGAGAGGAAAAAAGAGAAATGTTGAACGCGAGCCAGCTGGCACGCACAAGAGGAGACGGAGAAATCTGCACAAAGGAGCTTCCTCACTCACTTGCTGCTTTCAGCTCAAGAAATCACGCAGGGGAGGAGGGTTTGCTCTCCCCCATCCATCAGCCAAGCCGTAGCAGACAAAGGAGATTTTACCACGACACCCTCCAGAAGTGCCACCCAACGGGGGCAGGATCCCTCCATCGCCTTCGCCCGGCGGGAGTCTGAGCTGTTGCAAAACACGTCGAAGCGCAGGGCTTCAAAACAAGCTGTTCAGCGTGGAATGAAGCGAGGGTTTGAATGGAGGAGCTCGCACAAGGAGCCGGGAGAACTTCGGTGGCTCTCGGGGACGAGCGGGACGGCGTCGGCCAGCTGCCAGGAGGGAAAAAGGCTGAACCCAACTGGAATAAAATGGAGCCACCCTTCGTTTTTATTAATATGGAGGTGCACCCCACCAAGACTACACCTTCCAGCATGCACTGCAACCGGAACGCCCGGAGAGACGTCGAGAAACTTGTGCCAGGAGTCCAAGTTTCCGTAGGCTGAGCCTTGACACTGGAGATGAACCTGACACAGGGCCGCGCTCGAGCCATGAGTCATTTGTTGGCATTCTTGAGAAAAGCCTGAAACATCTGAGTCCAAGCGTTACAAAAGCAGGATGCACGAGGTCACCAGAAGAGGCTGGAGACAGAGGAAGATGGGAGAGGTCAGCAAAGACCTCTTTGGCGTAGGCGATCGCTCTACCTGGAGCAAAGCTCAGCGGATTTATCAGTCACAACACCCACCTGCTACCAAACACACACTCAAGTGTCAACTTCACATTCATCATCAGTCAAAAGATGCTGCTCAGATCAAAATTCAACCTCACGTCCGCCCCCAGCCGCTCGTGACCTTAAAACACGACCTTTACAGCAACGTTCAGCAAGATGACGGCACACCAAGAAGTCCAGCAGATCTGTAGACAGAAGATAAGGGCACGCGGTGCCAGAGCTCAACCTGGCTGTGTTTGAAGAAAAGACTTCACCAGATCAGCTAAAACTCGGCGTTTGCTTCTTATTGACACTTCTTTAACCTCAACACCAAATTGGCATTGAGGAGAAATTCAGTCTAGGGCTGAAGAACCCAACGTTCTTGAACGTGGCTCAATAGCAAAGCCGTCCTCAGCAGACCCCCTCGCTTCGCTCAACTCCCACCAAGCCAAACACAACCAGTGGCAACGTCACCAGTATGGGAGGTACACAGAAAGGGGGAAATTATATCACAAAATGGGGAAAACTGGAACAGGTTCCTCTTTAATTGTCCCATCGCTCTTGGAAGCGTCATCACCACGTCCCAATTTTGCATTTGTTCGTGCCTCAAGAGCTGACAGTTCTTCAGATTTATAATTATTAGATTTTGATGTCCCTCAGCCCTGGCATTTTTTTCAAGCTACCCCCCTCTGTAGTGAACAAAACACAACTCAGATTTCCTCTGCCAACACACAGGGAAGTCCAAAGCTTCACATTTCAAGAAAACTAACAGTGAGAGAAACATCACTCCAGGTCCTCAGCTCAAGCAGGAGGCACATCAACACCTACAGACCCACACGAAGGCACCAAACATTTCGTTCCCGTGAAGGACAGCAGGCAAACATCACCTTCTCTGAACTCCTGCTCGCTCTCCCCTGAATCGCACTGCTGGAGTCATCTCTCCAGTGGGAAGCTGAGCAAGCACCATCGTTACACAGAAGCGTGAACGTATGTGACAACATGACTCAAGTCATAGAACTGTAGAGCAGACCAGGTTGAAAGTGACCTCGAAAGGTCACCTAGTCCAAGCTTTCGTGGGAAAGGGAGCCCAGATGAGATTATCCATTCGCATCTTGACAACCTCCAGCGATGGGGACTCTACCACATCCCTGAGGAGGTTGTTTCAGTGAATGATTGTTCTCGCTATAAAAAATTTCTTTCTTACGTGGAGATGAAACCTCTCCTGATGGAACTTGTAACTATTGCCCCTTGACTTCTCCATGCGGCTCCTTGTGAAGGGAAAGCCTCCATCCTCTTTGTAGCTGCCCTTTAAGTCCAGCGACTCTCCAGCGTGCGCAGCCCTCCCGCGGAGAGCTGACGGACCTCCCGCCGGGCAGGAGCCAGGTTTGCAGGAAAGGTCACAGCGGTGGGCTAAAGCAGCAGCAGGGACTAGAGAAGCATCAAGCACAGCTAGGGCAGACGAGAGCCGCGCCAGAGCTTTGTTACGACTCTCAAATCACCATCCTGTGCGAGGCACGGCCCCTGCTCATGCCTCCGCCGCGGAGATGAGTGGGTAGCAGCAAGGCTCAGGCTCGGCTTAGTGCCATGGTCTAGTTGACATGGTGGTGTCAGGGCAGTGGTTGGACTCGATGATCCCAGAGGTCTCTTCCAACCTGATTGATTCTGTGATTCTGTGACTCCTCTGGATGCTGGCTGGACTGTTGCCTGCTCAGCCTAAAATGCTGGACTAGACTTCTTCCAGCAAGCGTGACCTTGCAGACTTCAAAACCTCTGACAGCCAAAACCAGCCAAGAGCTTTCTCAGCAACCCCAGTACTCAGATCCACATCCATAAACACAAACCGGTGCCCAGCGCTCTTAACATTCAGCTGTACTGGGAAAGTGGCATTGCAAAACCCACATGTGTGGGAGAAAAAGCATTCGGTGGGTAAAACAGAGCCAGCTTTCCCCCTGCAAGCTCAGCTCTCTGCTTTCTGCTGAATTTTCAGAAAGGGTCATTAGCCATTGGAAGGGGCTGCCCAGGGAGGTGGTGGAGTCACCATCTCTGGAGGGGTTTAAGAAAAGCCTGGACAAGGCACTTAGTGCCATGGTCTAGCTGACATGGTGGTGTCAGGGCCATGGTTGGACTCGATGATCCCAGAGGGCTCTTGCAACCTGGTTGATTCCGTGATTCTGATTAGGGATGGCAAAGAGGGATTTACCCCTTGCCGTTGTGTCTGCACGCTGGAAGACACCACCGTGTAGCTGCCGTGCCCAGACCTGCCCGCGACGGTTTAACAGTAACTAGAATTACAGCCCCATCTTCACCCAAAACCTGCACCCCTCACTTGCCCCCCGATCCCCACGTGCCACCCTGCACGACGGCCAGTGTCACCACCAGCACGTGGCACCCACGGGTGCCTGGTAGGCGCGGTGGTGCCGCGGGAGCGGGCATCACCGCGGGGTTCGGCTGTTGGACGCTGACACACAGGACTGTTGGCAGCTACGTGGTGACAAACGCTAAAACCAACCCTGGGAGCAATAACCATCCAGGACTGACTCAGAAGTGCTTCATCTGAGTCTAAGCTAGACAAGCCAGCATGCTACGGCTCATCGGAGCGGCCCGAGTGCTCTTCCACCACCGTGAAGACCGTTCTTGAACCCAGCCAGCCACGCCGCTGCTGGCTGTTGCCAAAAATAACATTAAACGCTCAAAATGGGACATCTGAGCAAATCTGTCTGGCACCAAGCTCTGCATCGTGATGCTTCCCCTAGGGATGAACCTGGGGGGCGATTGTCCCTCGAGCAGAGGGCTGGTTTCCACCAGGAAAGCGGAGCAACCACACGGATTTAAAACCGGGCTGGTTACGCCCTTGCCAACTCCACCGCAGAAGCAAACTGATTTACGAGAGGCTTAAAGAGATTTGAACCAGCCGCCTGTCCTCACGCGCAACCTAAACCGGGTAGAGAGCACATAAAAACAACCGAAAAGGCTTACAAATTTCAGATAAAGCTCCGTGCGGGCTGGAAGAGCGCCAGCAGCCTGCGAAAAGTCGGCAGCGAGAGGAAGCAGCAAGATGGATGTGACCAGGAAAGATCCCCAAAGCATCAGTCACGGAGATGGGAAGAAAGAAGAGCTGGTGAAGATCAAGACAATCAACGGGCATAAATAACCACTGGAGTAAGTGCCAGAAAAAAAAGGAGCTCGCCCTTTTCCCCCTGCTCGCCCAACGCCATCGGCAGGGTTGCAGAAAGGCACCCGCAGCTTTGGCAGCAGCCCGAGCTCCTGGGTGTTGGTGGGAGCAGAGCGGGCGCCTCTGAACCAGATATTTGTCCCCTTCCCTCATGGGCTTTGGAGGCTCGCCTCACTCCCGAGCACCCTGCTATCCCTGCTGTCCCCCAACCCCATGGTGGTCCCAGTTCCAAGCTGGGGCTCTCACGGTTGCAGCCGCACGGGTTTCCAATGAGGGTCACCCTCCACGGAGGTACGGCACAGAAGGGAAACCACCGGCTGCATCGGGACGCAGGGAGGGCTCCGTGCCGGAGTCAACGTCTCAGTTCTGTCTCCTCCGTCCAAAGGAAGCCCACCGGAGCGATCCCAGCTGAGCGATGCCCAGTTCTGGGCCCTGCACTTCAAGAAAGATGCTGAGGTGTTGGAGCGAGTCCAGAGGAGGGCGACCAAGCTGGTGAAGGCTCTGGAGGGTCTGACCTATGAGGAACGGCTGAGGGAGTTGGGGTTGTTTAGCCTGGAGAAGAGGAGGCTCAGAGGTGACCTTAGTGCAGTCTACAACTACCTGAAGGGAGGTTGTAGCACAGTGGGAGTCGACCTCTTCTCCCAGGCAACTAGCGATAGGACAAGAGGACACAGCCTCAAGCTTCGCCAGGGGAGGTTCAGGTTGGACATTAGGAAGCATTTCTTCTCAGCAAGGGTCATTAGCCATTGGAAGGGGCTGCCCAGGGAGGTGGTGGAGTCACCATCTCTGGAGGGGTTTAAGACAAGACTGGACATGGCACTTGGTGCCATGGTCTAGTTGATATGGTGGTGTCAGGGCAATGGTTGGACTCGATGATCCCAGAGGGCTCTTCCAACCTGATTGATTCTGCGATTCTGTGAAGCCCGCCGGAGCGATCCCAGCTGAGCGATGCTCGCTGAGCAGGGGCTCCCAGCCTCGTCAGAGACAGGTACACAGCAGTGCGACGCAGAGGGGACGCACAGACGCTCCCTTGCTCGCTCCCAGGTTACTCCAAGGGCAGGGAGAGCTTCTGGGCTTGATTTTTCCTTTCAGACAAGCGCAGAGGCGGCCTTGGCCATTTCCCAGGCTTCAGAAGAGGACGGTCATCTCTCCGCCGCTCCTAACCACTTCACCTATTAATGCCTTTAATTCCCTTCACTCAATAACCAATTAGGGCACCTTGGCTCCACAAGCTAAGGCTTCATTTGCAGCAGAGGACCGTACGCGCCGCTGTAATCTCTCTTGCTGTCAAAGCCACCAGCCTGGGAACGCTTTGGGAAAAAACCCAAGCAGGCTGCGAAGGAAAGGAGGGGGGACAGGGACAAACGCAGGCAGAGCGAAGTACCACGCCAAGAAATCCCCCCTCGGGAGGGATAATAAATAGGTGTATTTCACAGATTAATAAAGCACATTTGCAAAGCTCCGATATACATCAGAAAGTTGCTAATTCACGTTAATGACCCATCGCAAATCGCCAGATTTTGGGAATTAGCCGGCATGGAAAGGAAGACAATAAAACCCAGCGAGAACCACGCATCAAAGTGTCCTTGGCTCCTTTTGGTAGTCGTAGTTCGCTTTTAATTACCTGTGGCCACAGGTACGGAGGGAAGATTAGACGTTAAACCTAAAAAGACTGAACGGGAGATCTTCAAGACAAGAAACTTCCCCGTTGCATCAGCTACTAAATCTTTGGGGAAGGAGCAGTAATTCTCCTGGAGATTAGCAGGACTCTACCTCTTGAATTCATAGCGAAGTCATTACACACCTCATTTTCACTCCTTTAGAAGCTGCAAAGCAGACTCCTCCGGAGCCACCCTTCCTCCCGTTGGAGAAGCACCGGGATAACCCCAAGCCAAATCTTTGGATCAAGCCAGAAACGCTCTATTTACTCAAACCCACAAACGGTCTCAGCAAATTAATTAAAATCATCCTCAAACTGCCTTGTTTTGTTATCAATAAGTCGGCGTAGGCATGCAAAGGGACACGACGTCGCACGTGATGTGGCACTGTACAAAGATATCATCCTTCCTGGGCTGAGCGGGCCCAGGAACGGCTCCGAGGGAAAATCCGATGCCGTAAAACCTTTCTGCGTCCACAATGTGCTCAGGGAAGAAGCAGCATAAAGGGCTGACATTATCTTTCCTTTTCGTTTCTTTTCTTCCTCCAGAAATAAGGAAATGAATCGTGGAAGTTGAGCATTTAATGTTGAAATACAAAATACCAAGATTCTCCTGAAATTATCCTTATTCATCCACACAACCACACTCTCATCCTTTCATACCCTCTCTCTGCACACACACCCCCCACACACAACATCTGAGTTGACGCTCGAGCAGCGACGTCAGTAATTTCGGTGCAGGCGAAGGACACCGAGCTGCAAAAGCAAAACAACCTCTTGGTTTCATCTCAAAAACAGATTTTTCAGCCGTGTCCTGCTGGGATCTTCTTTCCTTCCCTTCCCCAAAACCAAGCAGCACCCCTTCTTCATCCGAGCCAACCCGGCATGGGGACATGGAGCAGCTCAGCTGCTGCAGGGGTGGCCAAAGCTCTGGTTCAGTGGCCACTGCTGAGCTCCCAGGGCAGTGGTGTGCTCTGAGCTGGCTCATCTACCTACCCTTGATCTTCCAAAAGACCCTTCACACCCAGATGAGCTCCTCGACGTACTCCTACATCCTCAAAACCCTGATGGAGTCAGGCACCTCCAAGCAACGGCGCCATCCTCCCTCCGGTCACTATGACCACAGTACAAGCGTCCAAATTACGACTCTCCCAAACACACGGGCAAGCTCCACGGGGAAGGGACCAGCTCTCCTCACACCTGGAGAGCCCACACGCACTTGACCCGTGCCCATGAAGCACCAGAAGAGGCACCACAGGAGAACTGCAGATGGTTCAAGCCATCTCCAGGTGCTTCAGGGACTTTGGCGCTTCTCCAAAAAATCTCACCCCAAACCACCATCAGCTGCAAAAAAAAATACAGGGCAGGTTTGGGAACGGACCCACGACTCTCGGAACCCAGAGGCTGGGGAAACACCAGTCCATATCCTGCAGCAAACCCATGAAGATAAACATGGATCTCACCTTGAACTCCGTGGGAAACCACCCCATCTCCCAGGGACAACCCAAAGCTCCGAGTGCAAGCAGCCGAGCGCGGTTAAACTGTCACCAGCTCCTGGCAAGGTCACCTGCGGCCTCACCTCCTTTCGGTGCGAAGCCGGGCACGTGACGCGCTCCCCGCGAGCATCTGCTCGCTCGCTGCCTGTCCCCGGGCAGGTCCCTGCCTCCGGCCAGGGAAGCCGGACAGAAGCAGCAGCGTCAACACTCAAAGGGCATAGCTGCGCACGCACGCCGTCACCCATCCCCGAAACAACATACCTGGGACCAGAAATACCATCTTATTTACATAATACACGGGATAAAGGGGACAAAGAGGCTTAGCACGTTACATCTGGGACTAGGATTGCATCAGCGCCCAGAGGCCCTAATCCCAACAGGAGCAGCAGGACGGGGCGAGGTGCATCCCCGCTCCTGGCCAAGAGCGACACGATACAGCCCAGCTCTTCCCCTTCCCTCCACGAGCAAAGATCCCTTTTTAGGCAGCGAACACCCAGGAAATACCGAGTAAATCACAGTGTCGGGCACGACACACCACTCGTGTCCCCAGTCACCTGTTTATCACGGCTGAGCCCCGGGACTGTGGTCCCAGCTACGGGTCTCCGACCTCTGTCACGGCGCGGACACAAGTCACGGCCATCGACTTTGCTTTGGTAGGGCTCGAAGGACGAAGCAGCTTCTGGTTTTCTTTAATTTATGCAATTAAAAAGCCACTGTAAATATAATCTGGAGGGAAATGTCGATTCAGCATGGCCCAGTTCTCAAAGAGAACAAACCAGACGGAGCCAACTCCAGCCCTTCCTTCTTGTTCATAGATCATAAAGATACACAAGCTGTTCAGGAGCTCCAACACAGCGTGAGAACCCCGCAACCACCTTTAGACTTCCCGAGCCCTTTCTTCCTGAAAAAGGCACACTTTCAGCCAGCCTAATGATTTAAAGGACATCCAACGAGCCGGGCACGGGGAGGGCGAGGGGACTTTGCCACCTCACAACTGCGGTCGCTCCCCAGCCCGCGGCACACGGACAAACATCGCTTATTCGCAGCAGCTTCTCCCCCCCCCCAGAAAAAATAACACCGTTTTCAGCAGGCGCAGAGGATGGGATAACACGTGTAGTAAGAGACATCACGCACGCACCAGCCCCTCCGGCTAACGAGCAGCTTAATGGCGACTCACAAAACACACAGACCAAGTCCAAGCGCCCAGCTTGAAAAAAAAAAAAGAGGGATAAAAAAAAAAAATCCCCGTGTCCTGGCTATACTCAATTACAGATCATTACAACTTGCTTGATACTTAATTTCCTCTGGTGGCTCTAACTGGCTCGCAGCCCTCCGAGGCCGGTTTAGGTGAAACATTAAATCCTTGTCCTTTTGCACCACCAAGACGGCCGCGCTCGCGGCGCTGCGCACATCTCCCTTCCTCAGCGAGCTCTACCCCCTCTGGGAGGGGAGAAAACCTTGCTGGGCGAACGAGGGTATAAAAGGGCAGGGAATTTTGTTTCCAGCCTGAAACGGCTTCAAAATAATAAATTATAAATTATTTCTGGTCAAAAGCTAATCGATAAAAGAAGCTGACTGGATTTTTCGAGCGCCGTGCGTGCGCGGCCGTGTACTGCCAACAAAGAGCTCGAAATGTGCAGCAGAATCCGATGCCGGAGTCGTCGCACAAAGCGTGGAAATAGGTTTTCCTGAGGATGTCCAGGCAAGGAGAGCTGTGAGCGCCCGCGCCGCCCCTGCGCACGCCGGAGCCCGAAAGGATGCCAGCATCCTTAATTCTTCTGGAGAGGGGGGGAAAAGGGGCCTGGGAGCTCTTTGGTGTGTGCCGTGAAAAATGTGTGTGTCCAAAAGCTGCTCGGAAGGAAAGGGCCTTCCCAGAACGGGGAAAAAAGGAAAGGAAAAAGAAAAAAGGCGGCTGCTGGGAGCTGGAGGGGAGCCAAGTCTCGCGCAGACCAGACCTGAACCTGTGACCTTCCCCGTGTACACACCGGGCGGGAGAGAGCTCGGCGGAGCCGGCCTCGTCCCACCCGCAGCCTTTATGGGACGCTTCGCCGTCCGCATGGCCACGTTGTCACCGGCGGTGTCACCCCGTGGGATCAGCCAGGGGGTCTCAAAGGGCGGCCGCTCGTCCCGCGGCACCGGGTCACCAGCACGCAGGGGACCCCCAGGCCCTCTCCAAAGCGTGGTCGAGGGGGGCTAGAGAGCGTGGTTGGCTCCTCCGACCCCAAAACACACACAGACAACTTGTACCCACTAAACGCCTTTGGGAAAATTGAATCTTCCACGATGTGGGCTGTGAACCCCCCCACGAGGGGCTGCGTGTCCCCTCCAGCACCCCAAAAGCGCTGGGGTGCAGGTCCCAGGAAAACTATCCCCACATCCCCCAAACCCTCCCTGCACAGAGATGGGGGGTCAAGAGGGGGAGACACCCCCCCCCCCCCAGGGACACAACTGCCCCCTCGGGAACCTCATCCCCACGTCCTGCCGCCACCTCGGACACATCATTTCCCCCCCCCCCACACTCCAACCCTGACCCTCACCCCAAAACCTGCCCCGGCAGTGACCCCACACACACGTGGCGGTGGGACACGCGTGGGACCAGCCCCCAAACCCCCCCCCCCCAGCTTGGGGGATCCGCACGCCACACACACGGGGAGCCCCCCCATCACACAGCCCGGTGAGGGGGACTACACGGGGGACCCCCCGGCACCACAGCCGCGGAGAAGGTGAACCCCGCGGTCGCGGGGGGGAGGGTGGACCCGACCCCACAGGCCCCCACACCGGGGGGGAGGACGGGGACCATCCGCAACGGCTACGGCGCGGGGGGGGGCCCACACACCGCCGTCCCAAGGGTCACGGAGGGACGTCCCCGGCCCACGGCGACGGCGCCCAGCCACGGGGGGGGGAACCTAAACCGGGCGGGGGGGGGTTAATGGGGGGTCCCAGCACTCACCACGGCCGCAGGGGAAGGCCCCAACGGTCACCCGGGAGGGGGGGAACAAGCCCAACGGTCACTGAGGGGGGCCGGGGCCAGGCCCAACGGTCACTGCGCGGGGGCCGGGGCCAGGCCCAACGGCCGCGGGGGAGCCCTAACCGACAACACCCCCCCACCCCCCCCCCCCTCCCGCCCCAACCGCCGGGGCGCCGCGGGCCCGGCCCCGTACTCACCCGTTCCCGTTCCCGTCCCCCGGCGGCTCTAAGTCTCCTCCATGGAGGCGTCTGCCGTGCGCTCCGCCGGCAGCTAAGGGCCGGCCGCCGGGGCCGCCATGCCGCCCGCCGCTGCCGAGGGCCGCGCAGGCCGCGCCGGTGTCCGCCTGACGGGGCGGGGCGGGCCGCGCCGGGCGGGGCGGGGCGGGCGCTCGGCTCCGCTCGGCTCCGCTCGGCACCGCTCGGCGGCCGCTCGGCGGCCCGGAGCCGGAACCCGGCCGGGAGCCGGAGCGGGGCGGTGCGGGCGCCACGCAAAACCCGGCAGGTGGAATCCGGAGCCGGAGGGAGGGGAGAGCGCACGGCGCCACCCGCACAAAGCGGGCGCCACGGCCCGGAAAACGCGGAGACCGGATCAGGATCGGGAGCCGGGGCGCAGGAGCGTTTTCCCCTCCTGCGGAGCCGGAGCCGCCGCGGTGTCACCTCGGGGAGGGGGACACATTTTTGGGGGTGTTTTACACGCTGTGGGGTGTCGGGTGAGACCCTGCGCCCCACCCTCCAGGGCACCGGCCACCGGTTCAGCTCACTGAGCCAGCACAGAACCGCCTGGGCTGGGCTTTGGGCTCCGAAAGCCCTGCGGGAGCGGGCAGGAGGGGGGCAGCACCCAGGGTGCGCCCTGGGGGACCCACATCCACCCCAAAACCCACAGCATCACACCCCACGCAGTCATTTTTCCTCCCTGAAGAGGTTTCCAGTGTTGGATGGAGGGAGCATCTTCCTTCCTTCCGGAAAGCACGTGGATCCCCAGCCCTCCTGGATCCCCTGGAGGTGGATTGTCCCCCAGACCCAGTGAGGTGGGGTCGGTCTCTTCTCCCAGGTAACAAGTGCCAGGACAAGAGGAAACAGCCTCAAGTTGTGCCAGGGGAGGTTTAGATTGGAGATCAGGAACAATTTCTTCACCAAAAGGGTTGTCAAGCACTGGAACAGGCTGCCCAGGGCAGTGGTGGAGTCACCATCCCTGGAGGGATTCAAAAGCCGTGTAGATGTGGTGCTGAGGGACATGGGTTAGTGGTGGGCTTGGCAGTGCTGGGTTAAGGGTTGGACTCGATGATCTTAAAGGTCCTTTCCAACCAAAATGATTCAAGTTTGCCAACGACACCAAGCTGTGTAGTGCGGTTGACACGCTGGAGGGAAGGGAAGCCATCCAGACGGACCTGGACAGGCTGGAGAGGTGGGCCCATGCGAACTGCATGAAGTTCAACAAGGCCAAGTGCAAGGTCCTGCACGTGGGTTGGGGCAATCCTAAGCACAAACACAGGCTGGGCAGAGAATGGATTGAGAGCAGCCCTGAGGAGAAGGACTTGGGGTAATGGGTGACGAGAAGCTCACCATGAGCCGGCAACATGCGCTCACAGCCCAGAAAGCCAACCGTGTCCTGGGCTGCATCCCCAGCAGCGTGGCCAGCAGGGCGAGGGAGGGGATTCTGCCCCTCTGCTCCGCTCTCGGGAGACCCCCCCTGCAGTGCTGCGTCCAGCTCTGGGGCCCCAACAGAAGAAGGACATGGAGCTGTTGGAGAGAGTCCAGAGGAGGCCACGAAGATGATCTGAGGGCTGGAGCCCCTCTGCTATGGAGACAGGCTGAGAGAGTTGGGGCTGTTCAGCCTGCAGAAGAAAAGGCTCCAAGGAGACCTTCTAGCACCTTCCAGTACCTGAAGGGGCTACAGGAAAGCTGGAGAGGGGCTTTTTACAAGGGCATGGAGTGACAGGATGAGGGGGAACAGTTTTAAACTAAAAGAGGGGAGATTGAGATGAGATATGAGGAAGAAATTCTTTGCTGTGAGGGTGGTGAGACCCCGGCCCGGGTTGCCCAGAGAAGCTGTGGCTGCCCCCTCCCTGGCAGTGTTCAAGGCCAGGTTGGATGGGGCTTGGAGCAACCTGGTCTAGTGGAAGGTGTCCCTGCCTGTGGCAGGGGGGTTGGAACTGGATGGGCTTTAAGGTCCCTTCCAACCCAAACCAGTCTGTGATTCTATGACCCTCCGCTCCCAACCCCAAAGCCTCGGCGCCATCCCCATGCCGGCCGGTGAAGAAATTTCGGCTCATCTTAGCACGGGGGGTCCCACCCCTGCCTCCAGGACACCCCAAAATCAGCCCCACGCAGGAGCAGCTGGCCCTGAGCAGGGCGAACCGGCACGGCAAGCTGCACCGAGGGTGCACAATCCGAGCTGGTAACACCAAGCTCAGAGCCAGGACACAGTCCTGCAGCAAAAGCGATGGAGCCACCACCTCCATCCACCCACCCAGGTTCCCAGCCCAGAGAGGTGCCACCATCCCTGGGGACGGCGGTTCTCCTCCTCTAGCACCATTTTAGGAGGACACCGAACAAGACAACAATTTCTTCCGATGGTTTCGCCCCTAAACGAGGACAACATGACACCCAAACCCCTGGCCAAGGAGGTGGGATGCCGTGAAGGGCTGGGTTTTGGGTGCCATCACCCTGTTTCTCCGGCTTTTGGGGCTGGGGTAGGTGGGAAGGGAGCTAGAAGAGGTTGAAAGCAGTAGGAAAAGAGGGATGAAGAGGAGATGGAAAGAGGATGAAGAGGAGAAATTCTCTCCTGCCTCCTTCACCCCATGAAACCCAGACCCCAAGATGCCACCCCAAGCCCCTCCATCTCTCTCCAGCTCCGCTCCTATGGGCACCGCAGACATTTCCCCTCGCTCTCGAGGCACATCCACCCAAGAGAGGAGGACCTCCGTGACACACGTGCAGGGAAGTCACCAGGAGTCCCAGCACAGCTGATTGGGACCATACTGGTGGGACACGAGGGACAGGCTGGTGGGTGGGGGGATGCAGCCAGAGAAGGAAGGAAGCAGCAGAAGCCCATCTCCCTGTGCCACACCAAAGAGCAGCTCCTGTACCATAACCCCCGTGCCAAGCCTGGGCAACTCCGAGCTGAAACACCTGCGAGGTTTTACCAACCAAGGAACGACGTGGGTGGGCGTTGAATCCAGATCCACCATCTCCAGCATCTCGGAGATCCCATAGGCAGTAAAAAGGAGCCAGAAGACAACTCCCGGGGCAAATGGCAGCGCTACTGGGATGATTTCCAGCACCGCAGCATCCAGCTGCCGAGTTTCAGGGCTTCACACCCTCCTCTTCCTCCTCCTCTCTGATGGGGTAGCGAGAGGAACCGAGGGCTGGGACAACCTGCAACCAGTGACCACGCCAAGCAGCTGAGCCAGCAGCTCTGCTCCCCACCACGTCACCAGGGAGGAGGAAGGACGCTGGCAGTGCTGGGGGTGCTCTGGACCCTTCAGAGCAGGGTGGGCTCCGAGGAATGAGGAGCACTTAGAGCACGGCGAGGCAGAGCCTGGAGCATCGTGGCACGAAAGGCTCACGGCCCAGTGACCACGAGCGCGTAATGAGCAGAGACACGGCGATGCGGGGAGATGCTGAGTATGAAGGATTAAAGAAAAAGGAGAAATTAATCTTATTCATAAGGCAGAGCGGGTTTGTAACTCATGCACACAGCTGCTGGAGGGGGGGAATCGGCTTCTGCAGGGTGGCTGCTGCTTTGATACAAATCGGGAGAGAGAGACGTAAGGCCGGGCAACGCCAAGAGCTGTAAGGGCACGCGCCCGCGAGCCGAAAGCCTCCGAGAAGGAACGCGGAGCCCACCTCTCATCCCTCGTTTCTCACCCTTCTCCTGAAAGGTCAGCGCCACGGCATCATAGAGTCACAGACTGGTTTGGGTTGGAAGGGACCTTAAAGACCATCCAGTTCCAACCCCCCTGCCACGGGCAGGGACATCTTCCACTAGACCAGGTTGCCCAAAGCCTCATCCAACCTGGCCTTGAACACTGCCAGGGAGGGGGCAGCCACAGCTTCTCTGGGCAACCTGGGCCAGGGTCTCACCACCCTCACAGCAAAGAATTTCTTCCTAATATCTCATCTCAATCTCCCCTCTTTCAGTTTAAAACCGTTTCCCCTCGTCCTGTCACTCCATGCCCTTGTCAAAAGCCCCTCTCCAGCTTTCCTGTAGCCCCTTCAGGTACTGGAAGGTGCTAGAAGGTCTCCCTGGAGCCTTCTCTTCTCCAGGCTGAACAGCCCCAGCTCTCTCAGCCTGTCTCCACAGCAGAGGGGCTCCGGCCCTCGGATCATCTCCGTGGCCTCCTCTGGACTCGCTCCAACAGCTCCGTGTCCTTCTTCTGTTGGGGCCCCAGAGCTGGACGCAGCACTGCAGGGGGGGTCTCCCGAGAGCGGAGCAGAGGGGCAGAATCCCCTCCCTCGCCCTGCTGGCCACGCTGCTGGGGATGTAGCCCAGGACACGGGTGGCTCTCTGGGCTGTGAGCGCACGTTGCCGGCTCATGGTGAGCTTCTCGTCACCCATCACCCCAAGTCCCTCTCCTCAGGGCTGCCCTCAATCCATTCTCCCTTCTCAAATATGTCTGACCCCATCCGGCCAAAAGACCCCAAGGCACATTTTGCGGAGGGAGACGCTGCCAAAGCCAGGATGCAGCTACCTCCTGCCCACCGAGACGGCCAGAGCTGGGCTGGCCGCTGCCCTGGGACTCGGCGCTCGCAGGAGATGCGGAGATGCCAACACTTGGTTGAATCCCACCCCGTCAAACTCCATCTCCCACCCATCCTTGTCCACAGCGTGTGACCTCCTGGGAAGCACAGGGCGAGAGCTGGTGAAAACACGTCTCTTTTAATGTTTTTGGAATACAACGGATAAAGCGATACCTAAAAGCGCTCTCGTCTTGCACCCGTTCCCGGAGTCGAGGACCATCCTGGCACCCTTCGGTGGCACTCGGGTGCTGCGTGGGAACTCAGCGCTGCTCCGCCGTGGCTCACCCCATCGCTTTCTGCTTCATTAACCCCTTCTTCGCTCCCTGATGGATCTTTGCATCCAGCTTCCCTGTAAAGAGGGGATAAGAAAAAAAAAATAAAAAAAAACCACAACAAACCCTCATCACTCTTTATTTTTAAATGTTATTTGCAATGCAAATCAGCTGGAGGCAGCGAGGTCTCCTAGTTAGTGTGTTCCTGTCACATTCAATTATCGTGCTTGAGGAGCCAGGCGTTTCCAGCCGCCGTGGCTTCCCTCCGCAGGCGTGACACCGGGGAGCTGGGGGCAAGCGTGGCCGACGCAGCAGAGAGATGCCGGAGCAGGGGAAATTCAGCGAGGAGGAGAGTAAATTAACATCCAGCACCCGCCTGCTGCTACCTGGGGGGACACCAATCCCTTTGCTCGCCCCCAGGATGCGTGTAGACGCGTTCGAAGGAGATGGGGGACCGTCAAGCACCACGTCAGGGACATGTTTCTCCATGCCATGGTGGGCTTGGGGACAATAAACCCCCAGCTTGGGGATAATAATGCAATGGGGCACAGAAGGCGATGGGGAGCGACCACTCAGTGCTGCTAAGCACCAGGTTGGTGGCCTCCAAGGCGACCATCTGGGAGGGACGTGCTGCCTCTGCCGCTGGGGAGCATCTCGGGGAGCCCAGGCGCCCACATCTGGCTGCTCCAGTGGGACCCGGAGCAAAAGCTGCCTCCCCTCATCCCACCGAGCTTCCCAGCCCTCGGTGGGTTCACTGCCAGCTCCACTTTCCCACCTGGGAGAGGAGCAGGACACCAAGACATGGGGTTTGGGCAACTCCTGCAGAAGAAGCCAAAAGCCAGGCACGGTGAGCAAGCCGGGAGGGTGACGCGCTGCCTCCGAGGAGCATCCCCGTCCCCCTCTCCCTGCCCGTAACAAAGCAACGATGCTCCCGCCCTCCCAGGCAAAGCTCTCCCAAACCGCAGAGCCCGCGGTGAGCTGGGCAGGGTGGCCCTGGTCCCCGGGGAGCATCTCCTGCGTCCCTCAGGGGGGACATGGGTAGCCACCGTGGTTACACCGTCAGGGATCAGAGCTTGATCCCAAGGGGATGGGCAGGTGGATGCCTGATGAGGGAATCAAGCCCGGTGTCACCCCAGGGGTGAAGCACAGCCCACGCAGTCCCTGGGAGAGCTGCATTGCTCCAGCCCAGCTACAGCACCCAGCAGACCTCATCCCTGGTGGGGACCAGATCCACCAGGCTCCAAACTGGTCCTGCTTTGGGCCATTCCTCCAAAAACTGCCAGTAAACGCCCGTGTGCCGTGAGAAGCAGGCGCTTGTCCAGAGAAAATGGCTCCAAACCAGCCAGAGACCATCACTTTTTCTTCAAACCAGGAAAACTTCTCAATTTCAGCTCAACGAAGAGTCCGACAACACTTTTCCCAGGAGAAGCGGGTTACAAACCCAGGAGAAGCAAGTCCTGCCCACCAGGACAACCCAGCCTCCCTGAAACCAATCCTCCTCGTTCAGCTTGAGTTTTGGGTCAGCGTTGCTCCTGTCTGAGCTTGAAAGGGAAGTTCAACGCACCAAATCCATAACATGTGCAAAAAAACCCCACGTGAGCAAGGGTTTGCAAGTCTCCGTGCTGTAGATCGGCAAAGTGAAACGTGGCTACAGTCAGGTCGAAACCAGAAGCAGGAACCAGATGCTGACGATGTCTCCGTGCAGCAGTTGCCAACCTGCAGCCCATGGGACACAAAAGGGCGTCTGCAAAACTCTTCCACTGTCACAAATGAGAAAATTAAAACCCAGGCCAAGCAAAAGGGCAAAAATAGCGTCTGTTTTCAGACTGTTCTCGCCCTGAGCTGCAGAGTTTGGAAGATGCTCTCCTACAAGGTCTGGGAGATCCACCATCCTCTCCGTCACCGTATGTTGGAGAAGACTTTCCCCACCGAAGGACAGGGAAGAAGCCTCCTCTTTGCAATAGCTGGAAACAACGACGGGCACCCAACGAGGCTGAGCCAGCACGGCCAGACCGTCCGGGAGCGGCGTGTCGGACCACCGTGTCACCAAGCCGTGGGGTTTTTAGGAGGAAGGCGTCAAGTTCACACTCACTCCGTGCTCTAGTCCCCCACCATCACCGCTGTGTCACCTCCGGAGCTGTAAGCTTCATATTTAACGCACCTGCCTGCTCTTCCCAGACCCCAAAAGCCATCAGGAGGTTCCTTGGCTCTATCAGCTGGCAAAGGCAAAACACCACGTGGGTAACGTTTAGGAAAAGGCTAAAAATACGGCGATGGCCCCAGGGTCCCCTTCTTCCACTCCATGATTTAAGGACTCTCGTCTCGCACTGTGACCTGTCCCTTCGCCCACTCCTCCACGCTCTTCCAGCTGTCGAGGGGAGGTTTCTGAGCGATGCTCGGATTCCAGGAAAATCTCCCACGAGAACCACCACCGAGCTTTGTCCTCAACCACTGAAACTGAGCGGGGACGTGTTTGGGGACAGCCGTGCTCCCAGACACAATGCAAACACACTGCCCACCCCTTCCACGCAAACAATAACCCTGGCAGCAAACAAATCGAGCTATGGTAGGGGTTTTTTTTTCCCCCCCCATCCCCAGGGTTCTAGAAACAACTAATTTGCAACGGAGAAGCACTTGGATGTCATCGCGGCACGGTCCACGCTGTCATCTGGCAAGGCAAACCGCTCCGGCTTGGCTTCCCAACAAGACAAACTGGCATTTTGTCACGGCTTGAGCCAGGCTTCAAGGAGACCGAGGCAGCCGGTGACCTCAGGTGGGGACGTGAGCCGGCGCCTTCCCCCTTGCTCTGCTTCCAGCTTGGAGAATTCAGCTTTTGAGCGCCTCGGATGTGATGGCAGCTCCTGTTAAAACAGCACCTTACCCCCATGAAAGGTCAACGCTCTCCCTGCTCCTTCCCTAGGCTGTCACAAATATCACCCAGACGGATGATGTCCCCTCCGGGAGGGGAACACACAACTCCACGGTTGTCCCCCGCCACGGCTCTCGTGACAGCTCCTGTCGGGATGGAGGGCCAGCAGCAGGAGCGGGCAGCGCAGGCAGCCGCCAGCACAGCCGGCTTCCTTCCAGGCTGTTAGACTGATCCTTCTCCAAGCAGGAAAGTGTCACCAACACAAAGAAGACGATGTGACAGATGGGGAAGGGACCGGCAGCGCCTGCACCCGGCGAGGCAGACGCGCAGAAGCCGGTCGCCTTGCGCTCACACCCCTTCAGCTCTCCTCCCAACCGCAGCCGGCCGGAGGCAGATGTGGCAGCAAAGGGGCACAGAGAGCACGTAGGAGAGCAAGGAGAGGTGAAAACAAGGAGAAAAAAAAAAGGATGCAGCGGCTGCTCCGGCACGCAGCAGCGACGAGGCTGTTCCACCGCAGCAAAGATGTTTGCATCCTAAATAACTCCGTGCTGGGAAAGCCCCGTCCCTGGGGGATAACGGTGCTGCCAGCAGGCTCTGAGCGCCGCAGCTCCCCGAGCATCGTTGGTCGCCATCGGCTGAACGCGCCTCCCAGATGTGGCAACAAAAAGGCAGAGAAGAAACCAAATTGGTTCGCCCTGCTCAGTACCCCGGCAGGGCAGGCAGACCCCCAACGCCCGGGGAGAGACTGAACCTGGGGGAGAACGGTGCTTCTCTGAGCAGATGGGGGAAAAAAACCCTCCAAACCAACAGAAATAACCTTACACGGTGCTTCAAAAGCCCTTATTAACCCGTCCTGAGAAATCCTGCCGCTCCCGCACCGCCACATAACTACTCCCAGAGAACCGCGCCGCAAACGAGAAAGAAAACCCAGTCGTCAGCTCTGCTGAACAAACAGCCAAGACTATTTCTGCTTATGCTGCTTTTAGCCCGTCAAATTAATTTTTCACATTCCCTGAAAGCGCGTCCGGTGCCTTCCCCGGGCTGTGTGGTGGGGAGGCTGCTAATAAGGACGGAGCTGACTGCAGGCTCCCCAGCTGCTGCATCCCTCCTCCATCCTTCTTACGGCAGCGGGCAGGGATAACTGGCAGCCTGCGGAGGGGCTGGTGGCTCATAAAAGGGACTAACGACGTTGGCAAGCGGAGCGCGGACAGATGCTGCGGCGCTTCCCCGCGAGCTCTGCCAGGACATCCCATCCTGCCGGCTTGCGGATGGAGAACATCCATCTGGCCCTGCAGCTCTTGCTGCTTCAAGCCCTCGCCATCCTCGCGGGCGAGAGGGTAATTTTGAACCGCAGCTAACGCGGATCCGCGGCTCCTGACCCCGGCTGATGCCAGGAGCGGATCAGCTGCAGCCAAGAGCGCTCTTTGACTCCCGAATGTTTGCAGAGGCAGGAAGAGTATTTGGAAAGGAAGCAACATCTGGGGCAAGGGGAACCGAAGACAAAAAAAATATTACCGATGTATTCGAGTCATTAAACAAACACCTCCAGATCAAAGAGCACAGGGCAAAGGTTGCGAACTCATATGGCAAAGGCAAGCAGAGGTGGTGATGAGAGCAGGCACGAAAGGCCAAGGGGAGCATCTGTGGAAACTTTACTACTTACAGATTTTGTGTTTTCCTTTGATGGGAAACTTCACAACCATCTCCTGGGGATTAGTGCAGATAAAGACAAATGGAGAGTCGGACTCCTGGCTCAGATCCGGATACTGCAAAACACAGACACACACACACACAAGAGAGTCAGAGCAACTGCCACGGGTGCGAAAAGAGCTCGGCCATCAGGAGCAGAGAATCGTTATTTAAGAGACGGGTTCTACCTAGGCTGCAGCACCTCAGACTAAACCAATTCGAGAACTTTTAATGGAAATGACCATGGAAATGACCAAACTTTTAATGGAGGTGACCTTATTGCAGTCTACAACTACCTGAAGGGAGGCTGTAGTGGAGTGGGAGTCGGCCTCTTCTCCCAGGCAACTAGTGATAGGACAAGAGGACACAGCCTCAAGCTTCACCAGGGGAGGTTCAGGTTGGACATTAGGAAGCATTTCTTCTCAGAAAGGGTCATTAGACATTGGAAGGGGCTGCCCAGGGAGGTGGTGGAGTCACCATCTCTGGAGGGGTTTAAGAAAAGACTGGACATGGCACTTAGTGCCATGGTCTAGTTGCCATGGTGGTGTCAGGGCAATGGTTGGATTCGATGATCCCAGAGGGCTCTTCCAACCTGATTGATTCTGTGAAAAAAGAAACAAAACAATTGCAGGTTTGGCTCTTAATCAGAGCGAGCCCCTCGCTAAGCCTCTTCTCATCACTCCCCTCTTGGATCTGGCCACCGAGCTGCTTACCCCCACCAAACCTCAGCTGGCCATGAGCAGCACACCAGCACCTCAACAGAAACAGCTTGGCCAACCCAATGAGGTGATAGCCACCAGAAGGGAGGCCACCTCTTCTACTGATGCAGCTGTCCCAGCTACGGGTACATCCCCATCCCTTCCCCACAAAGCTCAGTCCAAATGCAAGAGCTTTGAGGTTTGGAGAGCGCGCGCTGTCCTGCTGTGGGACACACAGCCCTTGAGATTCATCTGCATGTGAAGGGTGAGCAACAGAAAAAACGCTTGCAACACGCCAGGTCGATGGTTCAGAGGAGCCGGCCGTCTCCGTGCAGGGCTGGCTCCGCGCACGGAGCCTGCGGAGGGATTTCACTGCGATGAAGACACAGGGGAATTTTATAGGAAGAGAATAAACAGATTGTTTCTCTCATTAACCATGGGGGAGAAAGGAGAAAACACTCAGCAAGGGAAGTGCATCGAAGTCGTGTCTGGATGCAGCTCAGCCTCGCTGCTGTTCAGAAGTGAAATGCAAATCAGTAATAAAAATATACCTATATCACCCATCACTTCAGATTCTCCATTAGCTGCAGACCTTGCGCTGAGAGGCGTGGAGGCGAGGCCACGCCACGAAGGTTCTCCAGCCCAGGACACCCTGTGCAAACCGACTGCAGACGCAGTTTCCCTTCCATGGGAAAAGTGCCTGCCTTTATTTTTTTCGCTCCCCTGCCTTCCTCGAGCAGATCCATCAAGGCTGCTGTAGGGGACAGGATGCCAGAGCAGATGGAGCAGCGTGTCCTGGCAAATCCCCCATTTGTTACTAACAAATGACTCCGAGGCTGAGTGTTTGAAAAGCTCTCACCGACCTGCCAAAATGAGTTTGGATTTGCCCTGGAACAGCTGGGCACGGAGAGGGGAGCAGGGAGCAATCCGCTCTCCCTGCGCCGTAGCGGGGTTTGGCAGCGTTGCCAGCGGTTAGGGGAGATTTACAGAAGCCCGACACTGGGATTGGATCAACCAGGGAAAGCGTTTCCAGCCCCTCTCATTTTACAACAGCGTGTAAGAGCTGTTCGCCGAGCGAGAGAGATGTACATGTGCTTAGCTGCTCTGTACAACACCTGCGCCGGGGGAGAAAGAGCTGCACCGCTCCGCGCCGCACGCGGATGCCCTGCTGCACCGATGGGGGCTTGGAGAGCTTCCTTCCTCTGAGCCACGTTACTTGACTTGCTTCCACCGCCCCACGCTGATGCCAAGGAGTTTCATTTCCCATCTGCAGGGAAGGAGGATCTTGGAAGGTTAGAAAGAGTTAGAATATCCCCGGCCAACGCCTGGAGAGTGCAAAATGCTGGCGCCGCTTTATTGCTCTCAGCATCACGCAGGTGACGTGTAGCCCCTCCGTAGCCATAAGACCTGAGGTACCCAGCAGCTCCCACACTAGCATGGCCTCCAAAGGTCACACCAGAAAGCGGTGGGGCGTAAGCCACCATCCAGATCTGGTCGGGGAGATGGTTGGTCCCTGTTCTACTACACATGGTTCAGCCAGTGGCTTCTTCAGCCAGGTTGCCATGGTCTAGTTGACATGGTGGTGTCAGGGCAATGGTTGGACTCGATGATCCCAGAGGGCTCTTCCAACCTGATTGATTCTGTGATTCTCTGTGATTCTGTTGTGTGTCCAGGACCAGCGTGCCGTAGAGGTCTGGTACAGCTGCTTCCCAAATCTCCTCAGCCATCACCTTCTAGGTGGACCCGGACATCACTGTGCCCCACCTCACACACCTTCCAGGCCCCCACACAGGGACTATCCTGACATCAGCAGCAAAAGCACCAGCCAGGTTGGTTTCTCCACTGACAGCTTTCATCTGAAACCAGGATCAAACCTTCAGCTCCAGAAGCTTCCAGCTCGATCTGATCCCAAGGCTGAGGCGGATGCCACAGCTGCGACTCGGGTTTACGCTTCCACGCTGCAGCCTTTCATCTTCGCTCCCAGGGTACGTTTCTGTACGTGTGCCAAATCCATCCGTGTCCTGCATTTTAAAAGCTTCGGTCCTTCCTCTGGCATCTCACTCCCAGAAGGTAGGGAAAGAGCCCCTCATCAAGCCATGACAGGGTCTGATGAAGCAGGTGAATGGCTGGAGCGCATGGCCGGGGGCTGGTAGGAGGCATGGCCAGGTGTGCTTTTGCCACACGCCGCGTCACTAGGACCAGGAGCGCAGCCTCTCCCCAGCTCTCCTGTAACTAGCTGCCAATATTTAACATGTTTAGAAACCATCTCGTTGCTAGAGGTCACCAGAGCTGTTACTGTTTCCTACCCAAAATCTCTCCCTGGCGCTATTCAGTCCCCTAAACAGCGCTCGCTCTCGACGTCACGTGTGACCACCATGAGCAACGATGCCTGTAGATACCTCCCAACTGTATCTACCCTAGTTCATCTGATCATCAACAGGTTCAAGACAGCATGGCTGAACGACAGCAATCCTCCGCCTCTACAGCTCTTTGTGCAGCTTAGCTCAGCGCTAGGACATCACACAGAATCACAGAATCAATCAGGTTGGAAGAGACCTCTGGGATCATCGAGTCCAACCATGGCCCTGACACCACCATGGCAACTAGACCAGGGCACTAAGTGCCATGTCCAGTCTTTTCTTAAACACCTCCAGAGATGGTGACTCCACCACCTCCCTGGGCAGCCCCTTCCAATGTCTAATGACCCTTGCTGAGAAGAAATTCTTCCTAACGTCCAACCTGAACCTCCCCTGGCAAAGCTTGAGGCTTTGTCATCTTGTCCCATCGGTACCCACCCGCCCCGCACCGAAGATGCCTCTCCTATCAGCAACTCCTCAGCTGACTTACGCTCTCAGCAGAGACGCTGCCACCAAGACACCAAACCCATTTGTCTCCGTTACGTTTTCCAAAGCTGTCCAAGCATCTAACGAGTAAAAAACTCATTTCTCAAGGTTTCTGCTGTAAGAGGGCAGCTGAGTTGTTCTCCAATCTGCAACACAGTAAGTTGAGGAGACCAAGGAACAAATTTACTCCCAACTACTGCATCACTTCAGCAAACCCAAGACTTGTAGGAAAACTCCAAAAGCCATGTCTAGTGTGCCAGAGAGATAAGACAGAGGCTCTTCTCAGTGACATCCCTTGACAGGACAAGGGGCAACGGGTGCAAGCTGGAACACAAGAGGTTCCGCATAAATATGAGGAAAAACTCCTTTACGGTGAGGGTGACCGAACACTGGCACAGGCTGCCCAGAGAGGCTGTGGAGTCTCCTTCTCTGGAGACATTCAAAACCCGCCTGGACGCATTCCTGTGTGATATGGTCTAGGTAATCCTGCTCCGGCAGGGGGATCGGACTAGATGATCTTTCAAGGTCTCTTCCAATCCCTGACATTCTGTGATTCTGTGATTCTGTGATCTCCAGTAAAGAGGATGTGCAACAGCAATTTTTTTAATAAAAGGTCAATTTAGAGGGAAACCACACTCCTTCTCTACAAGAGACCAAGAGTCAAACCCAGACAGGAGTTTGATGGAGGAACATTCCTTCCTAATTCCAACAGCACTCATCGTTATAATCTTGAGGGTGTAAATAAGACAGGTGCCAGTACTCCAGGCTTTGACATCGCCTCTAGCAGGAAGCAAGGCGGCATTTAGGAGAAGGTGGCCAAAAAGGCCCTCTACAACAAATGAAGGCCAGAGGCCAGGTTGTCCCTCAAGAAGGGGACAACCCACCCTCCTCCAATCCTGCAGATGAGCAGGAGAGCTCAAAAGAGAGAGGTTATGCAATGTAACTATGGTGTAAAAAAAAATGATTCAGCCTCCTTTCAGACCTTCTGCCACCTCACAGCGGGCTTGCGACGAGGCAGTTGGGAAGACGGTGGGCTCCGTGGGCTGCCAACAGCCGGCACGGCTTACCAACTGCTGCTCCAGCCCACCGCTTCGCACAGTCGAGAACCCCACGTACGCTCTCCATACACCGGCGTCCGCGCAACCACCACCCTCCTTGCTCACCCCATCTCCGCGACCGCACCGGTCGGGCTTCAATTTGCTGGTAGCAGGTTTGTAAGATCCTAGCTGTGAAGAGATTAGCAGAGGGGGAATAAAAAAAAAAAAAGCAGATCTCAAGGCAGCTTAAGACACGCAGAAAGAGCTCGAGGTTAAACGTAGCATCTGAGTACAAGCTGGAAAAGGGAGCTGAGCGCTGGGCTCCTCCGAAAACCGGCCACCAGCTTTGCCCTCTCGCTGGAGCTGGTGCTTTGAACATACATTAACTGGCTATCAGATGTCCTCGACAGCCACCCCAATCAAGCTGCAAGCAGGGATAATTGCTAATGAATGTTCCCTACGCTTTGTTTTCACCGTCCCTCGTCTCCCATCACCAGCTTGTCACCACCAGAAATAGCAGCAGGGCTGCCCAGCCTCCCCGCTCCGCAGCCCACAGCAAAAGAGCAAAGAAGGGGACGAGCCAGCTCAGAGCCAGCAGAGACACGAATCCACCTTCTCTGACATTTGAGGGGAAAAAAAATAAAAATCCTGCTAATTTTTTTTCCCCCCACCAATCTGTTAAAGATTTTTTTTTCCCCTGATTCGGGTAAAGCCTGCAGCGGGGTGCGGGGGCCGTGCAGGCCTGCCCAGCATCGCTGGTAACAACATGGGGTTCAGGACCCTTTAGCTCGTCCCGATTCCATGTCAGCAGTGGAAAAAAAAAAACACGGAGAAGGGCTGTCCTGAGCCCCTCGATTTCTTCACCCCTCCCCGATAAGCTGCGTTCAGTGCCACGACCCAAAGGCAGGGGAATCGAAAGAGCCGAAGGAAAACGAGCCGGGGGGGAGCCAAGCCATCACTAACGAGATGAGCTCTGCTCCGGCGCATCCCAGGAAGGAACAAAGGCACCGGGTGCAACGGGGCAGCAGCTCCGCGCAGCACAAAGCCAAAACGCTCCCCGGCAGCTTCGTTAGCGACCTTTCAAGTGCATCTTTCACTCTCATTAAGGTCTCCGGACACAAAAGGAGACAAGGAAATGCGGCGCAGGAGATGGGTGGGAACAGCCCCGGCGTTTTACACAGAGCCCCGCAATGCAGCTTGAGCTCTCCTCCACTCTTGGTGCCCACCGAGCGCGCGGCCCCAGCACGCGTCTCGGTGAGCCGGAGCGCGGCGGAGAATTGCACGCTGGAACCTGTAGTCCTTCGGCGGGTCGCCGCCATCCTTCTCCATCTTCCAGCCGCCGGGGGGGTGGCCTTGGGGCGCTGGCACCGAACGGCGAGGAGGTGGTTGAGATGTTCTGCGAGGTTAATCATGGAAAGGGGTGAATCATTTTCCTGGCGTACCTCCTCGGTGAACAACAGGGGAAATACAGCTCGCTCTGCCAGGACACCAGCTCCAGCCTTCGTTTCCCCGCTGCTCTCGAAGAGCTTCGGAATAAAAGAGGCAGCGCTGGAAAGCAACGCTGTCTGGAAAGAATAAAAGCGAGCGGAGCCCATGTGTTGGCAAGAGAGCTCACCGTAAAATGCATTCAAAGGGAAAAAAAAAAATCATCTTGGCGTCCCCTCCGAAAGAGCAGGGCTGCTGTAACCAGCAGTGGTCATAAATCAGCCTTCCCCAGCAGGCAAAACCAGGCGCTGGGCTCTTCTTCTTACGAGAAGCCCCTCGGCCACGCGCGAGGGAGGGGAGCGGGCTGCGAGGCACCCCCCCGGGAGCCGGGCACTGCTTCCTTCACCCGGTTTTCTTGGTGATTTGTGGGAAAGGCAGATCCGCTCTTCTTTCACGCCTCATAAGCTTCGTAGCTGTCAGACTAACGTAACAGGTAATTAACTACTAAACAGCCATTTTCTCCTCCTCTCCGGAGGGAAATTGCTCACCATCCAGCTAGAAAATGTTTCTTTAGTGGTTTGCAAAGGGGAAAAGAAAGTCAGGGGTTTCTGGCGAGCGACGGGCGTGCCGCAGCCAGAGAGAGGCATTCGCAGCGATGCCTGCAACACGGCCGCACGGATGCAGGAGAAATGGAGCCCCAAAAATGAGAGAGATTATGCTCATCTGGTTATGGGTGCTGCAAACTCCCCGATTCCAGTTCGGGCACCACCAGCAATAACCCCAGTTCCTGCCCGCAGACACCCCATGGAGGTGCCCGGGTACGGCGGCACCAAAACCGACCCAGCACTTGAAGCTCAGTTATCGTCTCTGTGGTCCATCTGCAAGTAGGAAGCATTTAATATCAAGAGGAAAAAAGAAGCCACATCTTCTCGCAGTCTGCAGGACCTTCAAGAACCGCTGTGCCCAAGCCATGTCCATCCTTGTCACTTGTCGAAGAGTGGTGTTGAAGCATCGTTTCCCCATCTGTTGGTCCAACAGGGGTAGTCTCCATCGCCTCTTTACATGGACACTCACTTTTGGGGATTATCTAGCCAATCTTTCCAACCCAGCCTTCGCCCTGAAGTGCTCCAGGGCACATTTGCTCAAAGGTGACACCCAGCTGGTAACAGGAGTCATCGCCTGAGCCAGGAGATGTTTGCCGCTGCTCTGTGTCACCTTCTCCTGACTCACACCTCCTGTTTTGGAAAGAGCTTGCAGAGCACCAAGCACTTCACGTCGAGGGTTGATCTCCCTCATGACATGGTCTTGTATCACACTTTCAACTTTGAGCACATTTTCAAGCATCATCTTTTAAGGACCTGTTCCCTCTGCCTTACTACAGGCTAACCAGGCTTTTGGTCCTTGAATCACAGAATCACAGAATCAACCAGGTCGGAAGAGACCTCTGGGATCATCGAGTCCAACCATTGCCCTGACACCACCATGGCAACTAGACCAGGGCACTAAGTGCCATGTCCAGGCTTTTCTTAAACCCCTCCAGAGATGGTGACTCCACCACCTTCCTGGGCAGCCCATTCCAATGGCTAATGACCCTTGCTGAAAAGAAATGCTTCCTAATGTCCAACCTGACCCTCCCCTGGCAAAGCTTGAGGCTGTGTCCTCTTGTCCTATCGCAAGTCGCCCAGGAGAAGAGGCCGACTCCCACTCCACTACAACCTCCCTTCACGTAGTTGTAGACCGCACTAAGGTCACCTCTGAGTCTCCTCTTCTCCAGGCTAAACAACCCCAGCTCCCTCAGCCATTCCTCATAGGTCAGACCCTCCAGACCCTTCCCCAGCTTGGTCGCCCTCCTCTGGATTCGCTCCAACACCTCAACATCTTTCTTGAAGTGCGGGGCCCACAACTGGACACAGGATTCAAGGTGTGGCCTCACCAGTGCCGAGTACAGAGGGACAATCACTTCCCCAGACCGGCTGGCTACACTATTCCTAATAGAGGCCAGGATGCCATTGGCCTTCTTGGCCACCTGGGCACACTGCTGGCTCATGTTTAGCCGGCTGTTGATCAGCATCCCCAAATGTTCTGCTGAGAAACAGAACATTTTCCTAAACAGAAACCCCAAAGCAGATCCAACTTTCTAGAAACACCAGATTTTCTAGCCTGAGGCTGAAACATCCAGTACCGCAGCCTTGCGAACACGCACCCCAGGAACTCTACACGCTGCCCTTGGCCACGGAAGACCACATGGATGCAGAGCAGCCACTTCGTGGAGGCTGGGTTAGAAAAGGGATCCGCATCGACATTCAATCTGAATCAACAGAACGGGCGAAAAAAAAGAAGCAGGATCGCAAAGAAACACAAACAAAAGGCGGCAGCCAAACTTTTGTTTGAAAGCCTGTCAGGTCTAGACTGCAACGTGTGAGGAAGGAACAGCTCGAAACCACAGCTGCTAATGGTTATGGATTTGGCAATCAAAATGTCTTTGTTAAAAAAAAAAAAAAAAAGGGGAAAAAAAGTTAACTGCCTTACTATTGAGGTTACAAACCGCAGCCTTGATGCATTGTTGCAGTCAACATCCTCCCTGCTGTTTTTGAGAGCTTACATCTGCTGCTGGCAGATCACGCGCTGGCACAGGCTCCCCTCGCGAGGATGCGCAAGGAATTTTGCTAGCCTTGCCTCCCTTTCCCCCTTCTTCCTCACAACGATGCCCATCGCTCCCTGCCTCCTCTGCCCCTCGCATGCTTAGCTGGTACGCAACCAGCTCCAGACGCAGAGGCTGGGATGGCCGCAGGATCCTTCCCCCAGCCGGTCGGATCCACCCAGTGGGTGTTCGCCGCCTCCCAGCCTCGAGCCTGGCTCTCGTCGTGTTCCTACACCACAAGCTGTACTTTGATTCAAAGGGCAGGGGAAGCAATTAAAACATAATAATAAGACTTTGAAATGTAGATTTAATATTCAAACCGGTGCACTCAGGTTTTAAAACGCTGAGCAGTCTGCCAGGGCTCCAGTCCGCAGGGAGACCTGGAGGAGTCAGTGGTGCCAGCAAACACCAGTCACGCTGCACCCCTCCTGCTCTCCCTGAACCGGCGTCGCAGGACCTACAGCCACCACCACCCTTCTGCGGCTCTAATCCCAGCCCGAGAAAACACCCGCCCATGGTAAACCCTACAAGCAGGGCGAGAAGGGCTTGAGATGTTTATAGAGCGCCTGGCGACCGTCGGGGGAAAGTGGGCGGACTCGGAAAAATATTGGGTAGAGCACTAGGCTGAGCTGGAAGAGCCGTTTTCATCCTCCCGTGCCAAGGGACGGCGGAGGCAGGGCTGATCTCTGCTGCAATGCAGCCCCACCGCCCGCGCTGTCGGACAAGACTCGGCAAGGAGGAGGCAAGAGGCAAACGGGGAGGAGGAGACAAGGGGAAACCGGGGCACCTGCTTCTGCTCAAGCAGCTCAGAGCGCCTGCACCCTGCTATATACAGACAACCGGCTTCAATCAGCTGCGTAACGTCCGTTCATAAATCAGAGCTGCAAAGCAAAGAGGTAAAAATGTCGCAGCGGAGCGCGGCCGGTGACAGAGCTCAGCTGAACTCTGAAGAAACACCTACCTGTGGTGAACACAGCCCTGCGCAGACAAGGCAGCCGTGTCCCCACCCCGGTTTACTTCGGCGGCCGCCACTCCCCGCGCTGCCCCTTGCTGCTGCTTCCAGCTATCGACTCCATCCCACCAATGGGACGGGCTTTCTCACGGCAGAACCAGGGTACGCATCGGAGCGACCGGTCTGTTGGGGGTTACGAAATGGATGATACGCCGAGGAAAGCTTAAGCAAGCAACTACCTGAAGGGAGGTTGTAGCGCAGTGGGAGTCGGCCTCTTCTCCCAGGCAACTAGTGATAGGACAAGAGGACACAGCCTCAAGCTTGGCCAGGGGAGGTTCGGGTTGGACATTAGGAAGCATTTCTTCTCAGCAAGGGTCATTAGCCATTGGAAGGGGCTGCCCAGGGAGGTGGTGGAGTCACCATCTCTGGAGGGGTTTAAGAAAAGACTGGACATGGCACTTAGTGCCCTGGTCTAGTTGACATGGTGGTGTCAGGGCAATGGTTGGACTCGATGATCCCAGAGGGCTCTTCCAACCTGATTCTGTAAATCCGTAGTCCTTGGGCACTCGTATATTTACCACGGTGGTTATATCTTGTAGCTGCCACCTCCCCTGTCATTTAGGGTCACCAAATAAAGGGTGGTCATGGCTCAACCTGGTGGAGCTACAACCAGACAGCAAGGGTGTGGGACACCGGAGCAGCAGCCAGGCTCGAGGTCAGTTTTATCTAACCTTTGGTTTCAGGATTAAGTAAAAACCAAACACCAAGGAGGCGGCAAGTATCAGTGACCACAACTGAAAGGAGAAAAAAAAAAAAAACACCAATCCCACATCACTGAGTAGTTTGCTGAAATGGTAGCAGAGGCTAAGTCCACAGTCATCATTAATTAAGTCATATGCTTCAGCCTTGGCTTTGTTTTTTCCCTAGGGTCTAGGAAACCAGAGGAGAGGGCAAGCTAGCCTCTATCATTCGATTTCTTTGGCATGTTAATGCATTCCTAAATTAATCATCATCAAGTGACAATCTCTCCTTCATCTTAACAGACTGAGCAGCGGCCTCAGCAAACCCGCTGGCTTACGCGAGGCAGCTGGAGCCTTCGAAGAGTCTCTGACGAAAACCAAAAGCACTTCACACAAGGGAAAAACTCCCCCATCTCTTACCATCTATAATCCAAACCAGCTGCACGCCTGCTCTGCTCTGCTCCCAGAACCACCAACCAGGGGGGCTTTAGGCGGTGAGAAACCGAATTAAAGAGATGCATCACCCGTAGGTCCCCGCAAACCAGGCTAACGCCTAATACCTCTTGGTCTGGCATCAGGCTGACACGCGAAAGACAAATTCAGCTTAGGAGAATTCAGGGACCTGTAAAGTTCAAAGGCCTTTCCTCGGCTGCAATCATTAACAGCCACCTAGACTGCCGCAGAAGGAAGTATATCTGATGTAGCCTCCAAAACCCTGCTACACATCAGTCATCGGTAGAGGCGCAATAACGAAGCCTCAGGAAGGAGAAGACAAATATCCCATCAGTGCGGGGGGGAGAGAAGGTGCCAGGGCAGCCACGGCACCGCACAAACGAGCGTTTGTCTCGCTCGGAGCCTGCACTAGCAAACCTTTACTGTGGGGAAAGGGCCTCGTAAAAAGTCTCTACAGATTTACACCGTTCTTCAAAGTGGACGTCACTGTCTACGTTTGTGTGAGGAATGGCTGAGGGAGCTGGGGGTGTTTAGCCTGGAGAAGAGGAGGCTCAAAGGTGACCTTATTGCAGTCTACAACTACCTGAAGGGAGGTTGTAGTGAAGTGGGAGTCGGCCTCTTCTCCCGGGCAACTAGCGATAGGACAAGAGGACACAGCCTCAAGCTTCGCCAGGGGAGGTTCAGGCTGGACATTAGGAAGCATTTCTTCTCAGCAAGGGTCATTAGACATTGGAAGGGGCTGCCCAGGGAGGTGGTGGAGTCACCATCTCTGGAGGGGTTTAAGAAAAGCCTGGACATGGCACTTAGTGCCATGGTCTAGTTGCCATGGTGGTGTCAGGGCAACGGTTGGACTCGATGATCCCAGAGGGCTCTTCCAACCTGGTTGATTCTCTGATTCTCTGATTCTGTGTTTCTCCCTCTCATTAACTTCTTTCTTAGGAAAATATTACCAGCAGGTTATTGGTCCTTTATTTGGAGATAATCTAAACAGGCACCTTCTGGAGTCTAAATATAGAAAATTTCTACCCCTCTTCACTCCTATTTGAGAATTTAAAGCGAGTCCCATACGCTTGGTGCCCAAGTCTCTTTTTTTTGCTGTTATTTTCAAAAGGAGGGCAAGAGATTACACACAAATTTCCTGAGAGGGAAAGACGGAGCCCACTTAAATGATAGTTGCAATCTCGTGGCACAAAAATAGCTCAGACATGTTCCCTTGTGCCGACGTAGGACACTTAAGCGATCACCTAGAAATGAAAAATAAACACTTTCCTCCCGTCAAACATAATTACCCAATATTTCAGCCCGAGATAATAGCTCCATCTAGATACCGGCGTGTGTGCGCGCTCGCATTCAAAGTAAGTCCAAACGCACCTAAAATAGCAGCAGCGGAAATGTTCTCTCTCCAGTTATAGTCTCTTGGATCAAAGCTATTAACAAAACGAACGTGGACTTCACGTAAATATAAATATAAATAGTTCCCCGCTTGCTTTAGGCTCTCGCCAAGCCCTGCCTGCCCCATCCCGTGTTTCCCCAGCGAGCGCTGCTGAAGTCACCGTCACCTCGCGCAGGAAAAGCAAAGCAGCTCCTTGCTCTGCTCGAGGTGTCAGTGACGTCAGCCCCGGAGCGAGGAAAAGCCACCGTCAACGCTCAGATCTCAACAGGAAAGGGAAAAAAAAAAAAGTTTCCAGGTCACCTTTAGCGCCGAAAAGCGTAACAAAGGGATCATTCTGGTCTCGACCAAGGCTTTTTGGGTGGCTGCCACGGAGAGAAGGAAACGAGCCCAGAACGCTCTCCGAGGAGGTGTGAGATGTGCAAAGCTCAACTGGAAATACTGAGCGTTAACAGCGACGCGGAGCGAGCTCCAGGCACCAGCCAAGCCCCTGCTTTTGCTTCAGTCCCCTGCGAACAAAGCGGGTGACACTCGATACCTGGGGTGGACTTTCCTACCTGGTAATGACTTCTGGAGCAGCTTTGATCCAAAGATCACAGCTTTGAGCAGTAAAATTAGGTGTCTGTAAGCTCTGACGGGGAAGCACTGCTTTATTTTCCACATGGGAAAGAGACCCAGAGGAAGGGATTTAACTAGTTCATGCCCTAAGTAGCACAACCGGGATTAGGACAATGTCATCTGACGTGACGCTGATTTTAATCACAAGGACATCGCTGCTCTGCTCTTCCTCTGCTCCCTGCCAGCTACTGCATACAAGATCCTGCACCGTCATCGCTTCTCACATGGCCCTGAAGACCTGCAAAGCACTTCAGCAACGTCAATCAGTCTTCAAATACCGCACGTAGGGCAGAGCTGCAAGACTGACCCCTCTGAAGGGGTCATGCAAGGCCAGACTTACATGTCCGGTAATAATGCGGATAAATAACGCGTCCCCAATAACACAAGCTCTCAGGGCAGGGACCTGGGCTGGTGCAGCATCCAGAGAAAAGGGGCGTCGTTGCTTGATGTTGGTTTTTTGAGCACAAGTGTAAAAAAAAAAAATTATTAAATGAGGATAATGATAGAAAAATAGCAGCAGGGTGCCACCACCATCTTCATTAGCAACCTGAGAGAGGATGCAAACAGCAAGGAAATTAAATCTGCAGACGGGACTAAATAGGGAGAGGATGACAGCATCAAAAGGACTGAGAAAGAATAGAAAAGTCGCAGGAGGGACAGACCAGGAAGAAGAGTCTCCCTTACCTACGGGAATAAATGGTCACAAGAGTCAAAACAAACTTCCGCAGCTGCTGAGAAAGGCAGGGCCACCATGAAAAGAGGATGAGCAAGACAGGGAACTATTTCATCTGCGGCTGGTGGGTGTAATCTGCAAACGTGGCTTGCCCTGCACTTGTGAAATGATTTCTTCTGGAAAATGCAGAAGGTTCAAAGAAAAGTCGGTGAGGAGGAGAGGTGTGAGTCAAAGCACAGTGCCTGAACAGAGCTCCGAGGTGGCTTCATCTCCGAGACGTCTCTGCTGCTGCATCACATTACCTTTCTTGCTAATATACTGCAGATCTTTTGAAAATATTCAATGGTTTTTGCATGCCCAAAGTGGCAAAAACACATCATCTTCCTTTCCCACTCCCCCTGAAGCGAGGAGAGGTCTTTATACACCCAGAAACGCCTGGATTACAGCGCTGACAAGCGGCTTTGGTGCTGGTTGCTGATAAACCTGGGCTGAATCATCAGCGTGAGCAACAGGGATTTCCGACTCCCAGCAAGATCCAACTCGGATTCGTGAGCCGGCGCACGCTTTTTCATTTAAAATTCATCTCAGCTTCCTTCAGATGCACTTGCTGTTCATGATTAGTGCACAAAAACACACGTTTCCTCATAAACCAGCTGGAGAAGGATGCTCACATCTCTGAATTCAATCTTACAAGCTAGGGAATGAACACTGCATTAAGCAAGCCTGGGAAAAAAACGACAAAACCACTACGAAAAGGCAACAAATTGGGAATGAGAAATAGTTTGCAATATGGGAGCAGCAAAAAGCCAGTGAGATATAAAACTAGTGTAGCCAGCCGGTCTAGGGATGCAATCGTCCCTCTGTACTCGGCACTGGTGAGGCCGCACCTTGAATCCTGTGTCCAGTTCTGGGCTCCACACTTCAAGAGAGATGTTGAGGTGTTGGAGCAAGTCCAGAGGAGGGCAACCAAGCTGGGGAAGGGTCTGGAGGGTCTGACCTACGAGGAACGGCTGAGGGAGCTGGGGGTGTTTAGCCTGGAGAAGAGGAGGCTCAGAGGTGACCTTATTGCAGTTTACAACTACCTGAAGGGAGGCTGTAGTGGAGTGGGAGTCGGCCTCTTCTCCCGGGCAACCAGCGACAGGACAAGAGGACACAGCCTCAAGCTTCACCAGGGGAGGTTCAGGTTGGACGTTAGGAAGCATTTCTTCTTAGCAAGGGTCATTAGACATTGGCACGGTCTGCCCAGGGAGGTGGTGGAGTCACCACCTCTGGAGGGGTTTAAGAAAAGCCTGGACATGGCACTTAGTGCCATGGTCTAGTTGCCATGGTGGTGTCAGGGCAATGGTTGGACTTGATGATCCCAGAGGGCTCTTCCAACCGGGTTGATTCTGTGATTCTGTGAAGCTGTCACAGCCCTTTTACCAACACCTGAAGAACATACCCGCAAAGGAAGAGGAGGGATTGTTAGGGAGAGAAAAGTACTTGGGAGAGACCAGGACATATTTTTGCACCATGTTACAGATAGCAGAAGGAGGACGAGAATCTGCATTTAAGATCAAACTGCGAATCAGTGGATGCTACAGAAGAAAAACCCTACACCAGCCCCCGTGTCCTTTCGTCTTCTCTCTCCCCAGGCTTGCTCCCACACAAGGCCAAACACTCTGCAGATTTCTGTGTATTCCAAGTCCCAAAGCTCCCTCTGCTGCTCGTACTGCAACCTCTCCCCATTCCACCAGCAACTAAGAGACACAACCTCATCAGAAATATTCTCCTCATCTCTAGTTTCAGGGCATTTCTCTCTGCTAAAAAACCCTCACAAGGTTTGGGAAATCCAGAAAAGCACTTCAAGAGAAACAGCCCCCAGCTGCTGATGCCGCCTCCAATTCTTCACGGCTAGAAGATGCCCATCAGCCTGGCATGTCCTCCTCTTCTGTCCCACAGAATCCATTTATTCCATCTCACAAGACAGTCTGGGTTCACTATCAAGCCCTACATGGTCTGGTGATTCCCATCAGACCAAACCTGACTTGTACGAGGGACAGTGGAGTGACAGACACGAAACAGTGTCGAGAACAGCCGTGCTGTGCTTGGTGCTAAGCGCAGGCTTTGTAAGTTAATAAAACCCACCCTGAGGAAAGCTGCTGCTCCACGGAGTCAGTCACAGCATCACAGACTCAGACCTCAGGAAGTCTCTAGTCCAACCTCCCGATCAAAGCAAGGTTTGAATTCATGCTGCAGCCCCCGGCCATCTCAGTGGCCTCCACAGGACTCGCTTCAGTTTATCAACCGATTTTTCATGACCACAGTTTTCCAGACGTGCTCTAACCAACGCTGAGCTAAGAGGAACGCTCACTTCTACTGACCATACTGGGCCATCACGCCGCCAGCCCTCCTTGCTGCCAAGGCTCCCGTTCAGCTCGCTGGGTGCCAAGATCCCCAGTGCCTCTTCAGCAGAGCCGCTCCCCAGCACCAATGCAGGGGGTTAGTCCACCCCCGTGCAGGGTTTGGCGTTGAGCCTTCAGGAATATCATGCCAGGCCTTTCCTCCAGGCCTGTTGAGGTTCCTCTGACGGGCAGCCCTCCTGCTGAGCATACCCACTGCTCCGCGCAAGAGAAGCATCTGAAAATTCATTATGATACAATCCAATCTCCCCCTCCAGGTCATTGCTAAAAGTATTAAAGAGGAGAAGTTCAAGGAAACAGCCCTGAGGAACATTACCTGCAACCAGCCTCCAAGGAGATTACAAGGGAACCAGCACTGCACTTTCAAGCCCAATAACCCACCCAGTTAGAATCACAGAATCGTTTTGGTTGGAAAGGACCTTCAAGATCATTGAGTCCAACCGTTAACCCAGCACTGCCAAGGCCACCACTAACCCATGTCCCTCAGCACAACATCTACACGGCTTTTAAATCCCTCCAGGGATGGGGACTCCACCACTGCCCTGGGCAGCCTGTTCCAATGCTTGACAACCCTTTTGGTGAAGAGATTTTTCCTGATATCCAACCTCCCCTGGCACAACTTGAGGCCGTTTCTTCTCGTCCTATCACTTGTTACCTGGGAGAAGAGACCCACCCCCACCTCGCTACACCCTCCTTTCAGGCTGTTGTAGAGAGTGATAAGATCTCCCCTCAGCCTCCTTTTCTCCAGACTAACCCCAGTTCTCCTGACTAACCCCAGCCCCCTTTTCTCCAGGGAACCCCCAGTTCCCTCAGCTGCTCCCCATCAGACTTGTGCTCTAATTCTGGGGGTTGTCAACCCCAGAAGTCCACCTACCCAGACTATAATGACACCTTGGACGCACACACGCTGTAGGAGCTCAGGCTAAAAGCTTTGCTAAATACAAAATAAAAGATATTCACGACTCTAACTACTGGATCATAGAAGGTAATCAGGTCAGTCAAGCATGAGTTTACCCCTAGGTAAATCCACACTAGCTATTCCCAATGTCCTTCCCCTCCATGTGCCCAAAATTGGCTTCCAAGAGGAATCGCTCCAAGAATTTCTCAGAGACCAAAGTGAAGCTGACTGGCCTGAAGCGTCCAGGATCATCCTTCCTTCCTTCCTTCCCTCCCTTTTTAAAGATGGATGTAATAGTTATCTCTCAACAGTTATCAGGGTCCTCTCCTGATCTCCATAACCTTTCCAAGGTAAGAGGGGCCTCACAAAGACATCTGCGCACGTTCTCAGCACATTTGGATGCACGCCATCAGCATCCATGGACTTGTATGGGTTGAGATTTCTCAAAAGACTCCTGATTCAATCCTCCTTCACTACAGGTAGTCCCTCTCCTCCTTGAACCCTACCTTTAGGCACAAGATCTCTGGGAGATCTTGCTGGTGAAGCCTGAGCAGCACATTTGGATGCACGCCATCAGCACCCATGGACTTGTATGGGTTGAGATTTCTCAAAAGACTCCTGATTCAATCCTCCTTCACTACAGGTAGTCCCTCTCCTCCTTGAACCCTACCTTTAGGCACAAGATCTCTGGGAGATCTTGCTGGTGAAGCCTGAGGTGAAGAAGGCCTCAGTACCTCAAACTTATCTGTGTCCCTGCTCACCAAATCACCTGCCTCGTTGAGAAAAAGGCCACTTAAATGTCCCTTGACTCCCTTGGGAGTCTTGATCCACTGTAATCTCCAGCTGTCCTTCCTTCCCTGTATGTAGGGGCTCTGAATGTCCCCTCTGCAGGGTCTCCGTGAAGACACCTGTCCTGGTGTCCTGTCCATCCTCCCTGGTGGGAAGGTGCTCACGTCCTCCCACAGCTCCTTCTCCTGGTGAGTCGGTGCCCCAAGCAGAGCACAACTCTCACCACTGAGGCCACTGTGACCTCCAGCTCCAGGAAGAAGCACCAGGCAGTTCCAGCAGCTACAGACCTAGATGCCTCTGCTTGGGCCAAGCTACCCTCTCTTATACCAGACTAGGTGATCCTGGCACCACAGGGCCAGTGACAAGGTCCCATGGCACAATCACCACCATTGCTGCAGAGTTTTCCACGTTTCCACGCTGTCTTGAGTAGAGTTTCCAGGCCCCTTCACGTCCTCTACTACACAAATCACTGCAATAACCGCAGTCTCTGCTGGCTGCGCTCAGGGAGTTGTCTGCTGCGCTCCAAAAGCAGCCAGATTGACCCTTCCTACTCCAGAGCCCTTCCCAAGATGGGAAGATCAAAAAATTGCTGCCTGGTTGGGCAAAACCTGGAGCAATTCTTTCTATTACGACCCCATGAAGAGAAACAATCAGCGCTTTAGAAGTCACACCGAGGTAAGACGTAAGCACACGAGTTTGCCAAATGAGGATGAGTCCTTATCGAAAAGAGTTTCAGAGTATGTGAGAAACGAGTTGCAACCAAACTACCTCACTGCCAGAGAGGCTGACGATGGATTTCACCTACATTAGCCCACTTCTCCCTTCCACCACTGCATTTTCTCAGCACATTCTCTTTCTCGCCATACGAGAGTGCGTAGTAGTCATGTCTTCTCTCAACACAGCCTAAAATCTCCACTCAATGTCTTCTCTAGAGCCTCTCACAGAGGCGAGTTATGCTACTGGCAAAGTTTGCTGCCTAATGCAAGCTCGTGAAGGTTTATTTGCTGTACTCACCTGCTCGTTAAATTGCTCTTGCGACAAACAGTCCGTCACGTCCACACAGCCTAGGAGGCAGCCTGAGGGATAATCGCTTGGGAATTCCACATCTGCAGCAAAAGAAACACCTCTTCAGGGGGCCCACATCCCCACACACACAGCTGGGGTCTCCTAACCCCCAGGGGCCCTTCCCTCTCCTCCATGCCCTTCTACTTTTTGAGGCACAAGAACACACAGAGCAATTTTAACACTCTTTTTCCAGCTCAGGATCTTCACCGTGACAGGACTAAGGTTGGGAGATGTAATTATATATGCACCTTTCCCTGCTTAGCTTCTGACAGAGGAACATAGAGTGCAGGAAGAGCTGCTGGCTCTGACGCGGGAGCAGGCAATCCTGCTGTGTGACATTTAAGCTGGGTGACGTGCAGAAACACGGCGCAAAGAGACGTGCAGCGCAGCCACCAGCATCCTCCTACCCTCATAACATCTTCCTTAGAACCTGCAGCTCTTCAATCCTCATTTCCACAAGGTCAGAATACATGAAAAGCCTTTAACATCACCGTAAACAGCCTGAAGCAGGAGCCACTTCACACGCACGCAAGCGCACGCTCGACAGCTTGTTGCTCGAGCCAAGAATAAAATGAAGTCCTTTGCTGTCAAAAGCCATCAAAGAAGTCACGTGCAATTCGACAGTGGTTGTGCTTGGAGCACACAACCAGCTACAGGATGGAGTTAAAATCTGCCACCGTACCCATTCGGCTGATGAAACGCAGAAAAGATGAAGAGAATTTCAAGAACAGAAGGTTAAAAAGCGAAGCGGTAATAACTGCTCAGCAGAGAGGGCTTTCTGACACTGCTCATTACGTGGCTCAATGTACCAAATAATACAAAGATTCAAGGAGAGAGGTTCACCTTTCCGGAGCAGCATCCTGTAGGTGGTCTCCAGTTCAAAGATTTCCTGAGGGGAAGGTCTTTTAGCAGTAGCTGCGATCCACAACCGCCCTCTATGAGATGTGTACCAGGTCCTGCCCTCCACCCTAGAGAACAAAGGAGAATTTAGGCCTTAAATTTCAGCAGAAATCACCCACAAGGACAGATATTTCCATCGAACATTTTCCTACACAACTCCTGCTGCTAAGCTTTGCCCCGACTATTTAAACTCAAGCAACGTGTCGGCGCTCCAGAGAAAAGCTGAGCCAGGCAAGAAATGACGCCGCAAGCAGAGCACGTCCTCGCTGCTTTAGGGCAACAGCAACAAAGGACATCAGTCCCCTGCGAGTACAGCACTAGGGCGGACACGTGTGTAGGACAACCTGCCCAGACAATTCCCTTACAAGCTCAAAAAGTCACGCACAGTGAGCATGCGACCCAGGGAGCAATAACACACCCCGCACGCGCGCGGAGCAGCCGTTAGCTGCGGCTCTCGGGGATCCCAGCGTGGGCACCAGGCAGCAATGCTGCAGCTGTATCGCAGCGGCCGACAGCATCCCCAGAGCACCTGGATGGAGAAGCTGGGTACGTTCAGATTTACAGCAGCTTTAGCTTGGGAAGTGTAAAAGCTTTGCTGTCTAAAATTCTGTGAAGCAATGGAGAAAAAAAAAAAGGCTAAAGAAGATTCTTTGTTCTATATTGACAAGAGGACACAGCCTCAAGCTTCGCCAGGGGAGGGTCAGGTTGGACATTAGGAAGAATTTCTTCTCAGCAAGGGTCATTAGACCTTGGAAGGGGCTGCCCAGGGAGGTGGTGGAGTCACCATCTCTGGAGGGGTTTAAGAAAAGACTGGACATGGCACTTAGTGCCATGGTCTAGTTGACGTGGTGGTGTCAGGGCAATGGTTGGACTCGATGATCCCAGAGGGCTCTTCCAACCTGACTGATTCTGTGATTTACCCACCGTGAAGAAACTTGTACCTTCCAGGTTAGCTACTCGCACGCAAAATGGATTCACCGGCTTCTCCAACCACCAGTACAGTGGGTGAGGAGCACGGCTTCCAAACCTGGAGCTATCAGTAGGGATCAGTCACTGTACAAAGCAAGCGAGTCCACAGAGGTCCTCTGAGGAGCACAACTTCCCAGCTCACCTACGAAGCAAGAGCTCACCACAGTATGTCACGGTTCAGGCCACCTCTGTACCTTTTGATTCCTCTGACGAGCAAGGAAGCCCAAGGCTGGTGCATGCTGAGGCACCAACCATCATCCGAGATCTCCTGCAACTCTCGATCCTGAATCCGCAACCTGTTTCGCTCCGAGCCAGACTCACTTCCAGCGTCCAGGGAATGGATGACTTTCCGGTGCGAAAGCAAACCAGTTTGGTCCACCCACTTCAGCGTGTTCAAAAGAAACAAGAAAAAGGTTAGCACCTCTCTAGGAACAACGTGTGTCAAGTGCAAATCATATCTGAAGTTTTTCTTCATTGAAGGACAGAGGTATTAGTCCTCTTGAGATCACTCTTCCTTCCTTGCAAGCTTGCTGCACTTACATGCCACACTTTGGCAGGAGGAAAAGCAAGGTCATGCCCCACTCTGCAGCTTTTCCTTTCTATGCATCACAGCTAAACTATGGATTTCAAGACTAAATCTACCTGCTGGTGTTTCAAAGCAAGATATAATTTTCAAAGCATATTCACAGCCATCAACACTCAAAACTGGGGATCGTCCCACCTCCAAACACGTGGCATACACCAAGGACACCACGATTAAAGTGGAATTAAGAGTGTAGAGATTATGTCCTTTGGAAGTTGGAAATCTGGCAAAAAAAGGCTTCATAAATAGAGCTGGAAAAGTGACACAACCTTAGGCTGACCCTCAGAAACTCTTCCAAGTTCTTGAAGAGGAGGCAGGAGGCTAAAATCCAGACAAACCAAACCTCCCAGGAGCAGGGAACAGAACAGGGTGTTGGCAAACCTTCTCTGTTCCCAACTCAGATTGCTAACGAGGACCTCTCAGACACAGAGGAGGAGAAAGGTACTACAACGTGCTAGAATTCACAATTCTGAAGCTCAACTCTCCCAAGGTTAGCCATTACTCTGGAATAAATCGTTCAACCCCGTACTGACCAAAGGAGCAGGCTGAAGAAGACGGGGATTCACTAAAACACCAGAACTCAGAGTCGTCTTTGCATCTGGGCTCCCAGCTGGCTGGCTCAGCGTGCCACAATTAATGGCTTCGATGGTTTCATTCAGTCTGTGAGCACAAAGAAGAGGCATGAAAATTCCCTGCTTCCCCCAGCGACGTCTCCCTTCTCCTCACACAAACACTTCTGACCCAAAGCATTTTTTTTTACCACCTCCCCTAACTAAATGATTTCCTTGCTCGGTCTGATTTCTAATTTGAACACTCACTCTTCTACCTGAAGGGAGGTTGTAGTGAAGTGGGAGTCAGCCTCTTCTCCCGGGCAACTAGCGATAGGACAAGAGGGCACAGCCTCAGGCTTCGCCAGGGGAGGGTCAGGTTGGACATTAGGAAGCATTTCTTCTCAGCAAGGGTCATTAGCCATTGGAAGGGGCTGCCCAGGGAGGTGGTGGAGTCACCATCTCTGGATGTGTTTAAGAAAAGCCTGGACATGGCACTTAGTGCCATGGTCTAGTTGACAGGGTGGTGTCAGAGCAACGGTTGGACTCAATGATCCCTGAGGTCTCTTCCAACCTGGTTGATTCTGTGATTCTGAGATTCAGCCAGACCACTACCTGTAACAATTTTCCCCTCCCTGTTCTCAGGTGTGCCTTCGCGCTGCCAGTTCTCACTCACCTGCTGTGGTATTCAGCCATGCTGTCATCTTCCTCCAGGATCTGCCTACCAGCAAAGTCGATGGTGATTTTTTTAGCAAGCCGAGAGGCGTGCCGTAGCTCCCGCAATTCCTGCTCTCTCTTCTGGAGGGCCTCCCTTTCCTGCTTGGAGAGCCACTGGTTGGAGTCCGTAGCAAAGTAATCTGATTCATCATCAATGACCTGGGTTCGACGCACGCTGGTGAGAAACGACCGTAACGGTAGAAGATGAGCACAGCAGGACAGTGGCAGAGCACTGCCCGCCCCAAACCTGCCTTCCTGCTGGCTCCTTTCTGTTCTCTCTAGAGAGACGGACCATCAGGGACACAAAGCAAGGACATCCAAAGGGGATCCATTCGAGGGGTTCACTCTTGTTCCACCAAACGCTGATGTTAGGTGGCTGTAGCTGCAGCCTGGGTTTTAGAAGGAACTCTCCAACGTTTGTGTTAGAGGCAGCTCAGCCTGCCACGTAAGTACAAGGCCAAGTGCAAGGTCCTGCACGTGGGTCAGGGCAATCCCAAGCACTAACACAGGCTGGGTGGAGAATGGATTGAGAGCAGCCCTGAGGAGAAGGACTTGGGGGTGATGGGTGACGAGAAGCTCACCATGAGCTGGCAACGTGTGCTGGCAGCCCAGAAAGCCACCCGTGTCCTGGGCTGCATCCCCAGCAGCGTGGCCAGCAGGGCGAGGGAGGGGATTCTGCCCCTCTGCTCCGCTCTCGGGAGACCCCCCCTGTAGTGCTGCGTCCAGCTCTGGGGCCCCAACAGAAGGAGGACACGGAGCTGTAGGAGTGAGTCCAGAGGAGGCCACGAAGATGCTCAGAGGGCTGGAGCACCTCTGCTCTGGAGACAGGCTGAGAGAGCTGGGGCTGTTCAGCCTGGAGAAGAGAAGGCTCCGCAGAGGCCTTCTAGCACCTTCCAGTACCTGAAAGGGCTACAGGAAAGCTGGAGAGGGACTTTTTACAAGGGCATGGAGTGATGGGACGAGGAGGAACGGTTTTAAACTGAAAGAGGGGAGATTGAGATGAGATATTGGGAAGAAATTGTTTCCTGTGAGGGTGGGGAGACCCCGGCCCAGGTTGCCCAGAGAAGCTGTGGCTGCCCCCTCCCTCGCAGTGTTCAAGGCCAGGTTGGATGGGGCTTGGAGCAACCTGGTCTAGTAGAAAGTGTCCCTGCCTGTGGCAGGGGGGTTGGAACTGGATGATCTTTAAGGTCTCTTCCAACCCAAACCAGTCTGTGTTTCTATGATAATTTACACTATTTCACAGTAGTCTCACATCTAGTATCTTACCTTGTCCTGTCAAATTCCAACAACTTATCTTTGTGTTTCACAGCCATCTCCAGGCCTGCTTTGAGCCTCGCTTCTTGTCGGGGCAGTAAGTCTTTGCTTATGGCATCCAAATTCCCTGAACTTTCAGCACCTGAGACGATAGAAAACAAATCACAGCTCAACAGTCAGTTGTTTAAAGCCCCATCTTGGTGGGGCTGTCTGCAGAAACGCCCCCTAAAACAAATGCCATTCAAGGAGCTTAAAGAACCACCTTGCACCAAGATCAGCACCTTCCACACCAGGTTCAAGCCCCTTTCCCAGGCTCTTTCCTCCAAAGAGGAGGAAGCATTTAAATACTACAGTGACAACATCCAGGTAGTGTTTAGAGAGAACGTCCTGCTCTTTGATCCTCCTTCACCCTTCCCTAACAATTTGGGCAGTCCAAATCCTGCCCATCACCAACTGCAGGCCTTGAGTCCCCTCCTAAAAGCCCAATTCTCTCCTGTTTTTACCTCCACAAAGCGACTCTTGGTCATGACAGATCACTGATAATTGCCAGTTACACCTTCCATCTGCAGCTGTATGAGCCTCTCGAACGAAATCCTCCCCCAACACACCTCAGCAGTTTTTTCACACCAGCTATTGTTACGAGATGGAGAAATCTATTCCCCTGCAAGGATCTTTTCTTTCTTACCATCTCTGGCAGAGGACCAAAACCCAACCAACCAACCAAAAGGGAACAACAAAAAAAAAAAAGAGGTTTTCATCAAAGCCAAAACAGAACAAACCAATGTTTCACAGAAGACATCCCTTTACTTCGGGGAAACAAAAAAGCCTGTATTCCCCCGTCGTCGCTGGTCCACATGTTTTCACCCAACCAGCTAACCATGTTTCAGCTTTCACCTACACACAAAGCAAGAACCTGGCAGGGGCAGAAGGGAAGATGGATAAAATGGGTAAGAAAAGGGGATCCTGAAGTACCTCAGGATCTCTACGGGAAGACTATAAAGACACCAACTCTGTGATCAGCTCTTAAGGACTTACAGGACCTTCTGCCATCTCAGCAGCTCTAAAGAGACATTGACACTGAGACCCAAAGTAAATATTTCCCCAGTTCTTCAGCAAAGTGTATTTTTCAACCAAGAACACTGTGACCTTGGCTATATTTCAGCTATACTCAGATAAACATCCCCATAACGCTCAGGTCTTCACTGGGAGACTGGGTATTATTTCCTCTTGCTTTCCTTGGCTCTGTTCCTTGGCTCTGTTCCTATTTTTAGCTCCCCAGATAAGCGTTAGACAAGAGGAGTCATTAGAAAATATTAACCACCACCTCTCTAGATCCAGCAAATCAGATAGCAGCACTTCATCTTCCACAGCACACATTCCACGAGACTTATCCTCATTTGCAAGGACTGCTACAATGATTCAGTCCATGTGATTGATTCAGGAAGCCTAACGAGCAGCCTGGGGGCCTCTGGGTAAGGACATTACACGCTGCCCATTAACACTCGCAGTTACCAGCTCTGTTGAGGTCCAGAGTGCATGCAGAGAGGACACAAGGTGCCTGCTTCCCAGCCACCCTTTTCAGGCCCACCACAAACACCGTGTAGCAACGGGGGCAAGTGGGTCAGTAAGTTCTGAAGCAAACAGAGGTTCACAAACTGTCCTGGCAATGTATATCCCAAAGGAACATTCAGGTGTCAGCTCCCTGAGAAAGAATTACCTTGAGACTTTGCCAGCAACTCTTCATAATTCAGATGAATGGTTCTAGACAATTTACACACCAGGACACACACACACGCTCATTCCTACACAACACCAAGGCAAGTGTGGCACGGTGAGGCAGAGGAGGGCTCCTGCTGTCACATAACTGATTGGATTTGTTATAATACAAGTCTGTAATTGCTACTGACCTGCCATGAGCTTCTTCAGCAACTTCTGGCTCTTGTTTGAGTCCCGCTGAAGAATGTCCTGCTCTTCTTTAGTGCACACCTAAGGAAAAAAAAAGAAAATGGAAGACTTAGGAAGGACATCATGTGCTTGACCAGCTTCAGAGCCTTGCACAACAGCTCAGGGTAAGCTGTTTAAAATGGCCAAGACAGTCCACACCTCCTCTCCTTCGGTGTTATTTACACGGGGAGAATCCTGCAAGCTCTTGCTTTACTAGAAGCAATCCAGGAGAAATGTGCCACCGGGTCTTCCTCGGTTCGGTGGGCAGGCACACTGCTAGGTGATCTCAAAGGATGAGAAATGCACTCAGAACATCCCCAAGCAGTTGAACAATGCTTAACACAGAGGTCCTCTCTCTTGGTTGGCCACTTGGGAGTTAAATAGATCTTTGAAAATAGCAACCAAGCTGATTTAAAACATTTTATTCATCCAACCAATATTTTCCTTTCTCCTGAAATTAACTTCACTGAATCCATAGTCATTAACTTGCCCCCTTTCGCCAAAAGGTGCCCTTTCAACCAAATATGGGGTGTAACAGGGATCCCAAACGGTGTGAACAGCACGAGTGCTGAAGAAAAGCCAGCACACTGGCCCTGGCCATGTCTCCTGCCCCTTACAAGGCTACCGGGGCTGTGCCTAGGATGGGGCTGAGGCCTTGCACACATTTTGGACGCTAGTGCAACGCACAGGACAGCCACAGGAGACTGTCACAAACCAGGCAAGCTCCAAAATGATGTAAATTATGAGGGAAACCTGTGTGCTCTCTGATGTGGCACATCATAAAAAAAACACAAAGTGACTTAAAGCCACAACAGTTCTCCTTCCCCTAGAAGGAGACAGTACAGGTTCTTTCCTGCACAGCTTCAGAGCTTGGAGCACTTTGCTAGAGGAGCTTTGATCCGAGAGGCTGATCAGCCCCATGCCACTCCAAAGCCCTGAGCAAACTACATCGTGTTGAAGCACGGCAAATAAAAGCCACCTCGTTACTAACCAGAGTCCCACAGAACAAGCAGGGTCCAGAGCCCTCCTGCTCGCAGACGATGCGCCCGCAAACCAAGCAGTTGTTGATGAGCTTGTGCTTCTGGCCCAGGCACTCGCAGGTGTGACGCCCAGGGATGAGGACGGCCAGCTTGTCTTGCCCCTCCTTGGTATACAAGCTGACATATTTGGGCTTCTTCTTCGAGGAATTGTTGCTGCTGCTGACTCCGCTGCTGATCTCCTGTGCCTGAGAAGCAAAAAATAAATAAACAAACAAACTGTACTCACACTGCAACACCGGCAGGGAAGAGAAAGCACTGACCCTTGAACAGGCTGGGGAGGCTCAGACAAGCATTATTCTGCCTAACTGGAATGAAACTTGGCCCAGACCCCAGATTCAACGGAAAGACAAGCTTAGGACTGCCAGCAAAGGTCCAAGGAATCTAAACAAAGCAAGGGCATAAGGATGTTGCAGATCCACTTGAAGTTTGCTGCCTCTGTAAGCTAAAAGGGCTTGGGTCTGGATGGCCGGCGTGCTGCCAGTCCTCCGGACCTGCAACATCAACTCACGGGTATTTAACAGCTTCAAGCAGCAGCTCAGCTACACCCAGGCTTATTTCCAAGGGCTGTTTAGGTTATAGCAACCCCCTGTTCATAACAATGAAGTCCTATGTGCGCCTGTCCCCAGAAACAGAGTGCTGGTGGCAGCAGGACCTTCACAGCCAGCTCACCACCCAGCGTTGTTTTGTGTTTGCCACCCAGCACAGCCACCCGAGCAGAGGTTTTCCACGTTCAATTATTTAGCTGTAATGTAAATTCTTCTCATTTCATGATTTAGTGTCAGTGATTCTGTGATTCACCTCTCTGAGTCTCAATCAGGGATTGCACTGGGTCAGGCTTTGGGTCAGGGATTAAGCTTTGGGTCAAGCTGAAGGAGAGGGACCCTGATCAGAAACAAAGCAAGATAATTTAGATGATGGCTGGACTGATAACCTAACAGTGGAGTTCTCTGTTTTCTCCCTCAGACCTTACACCTTGATCAAATAAACACGGGGCTCCTCCTTCCACTCGACATCTCCAGCAGGTACCAGCTGAGAAGTAAATCGTTGAGAAGTTAATTGTGGGAATTAATTACAGCACAGAAAGCATTCCAGAGGAACCGAACAAAGCCAACTGCTCCCATTTCTCTGGCAATACTCAAGAATAGATGCTTTGAAAAGCAAGCACAACACGCTCCAGGCACAAACCTATCTCGTAACGCCAGATGAGACTGGCTTCAACCACAAATCACATGCTAACCGTGATGGTGCCATGCTGTGGCATTAGGACACCTCTTGCCTTGACTGCTTTTTACCTGCTTTCAATAGCAGCAGGTTACTGGTTTAGTGACAAGTGGACACAGCATTTCCAGTCCCTCCCAGTTCCGCCTAACCGGCTTTACTGCCACTGCCAGATCCAAAACACCACTGTTGTGAAAAAACAAACCCAAAACCAGACAGAGCGACCTTGGTTAGCAAACCTTGGCAGAGCTTTCTCAAGTTTTTTTTTAATTAAGAAGATAACTACAAAGAAATGGAATATTACTGTTCATTTTTAACCCTCCAGTTCAAAAAATGTGTTTTTTTTTATCTTACAAGCAAACACTTTTACAAACACTTGCAGCATTTGCGGCCTCCCTGCTACAGAAACTTCAATTTAAAGCCATTAATTTAAGATTCACCCTTTATTCAGGTGCAACCTGAATCTCAGGAATCCAAATCTCCGGATTTGGATGTTGCTCAGGCAGGGTTGCACCCAGATAAATGATGGAATTTAATTTTGAGAGGTGCAACGTGCTCCATGCTTATAGCACGAAGGAGCCCGCCACAAGTCTGGTTGGGCTCGATGATCCCAGAGGGCTCTTCCAACCTGATTGATTCTGTGATTCTGTGAAGTCTAACGATGGAAGTCGAGCGCGCTGCACACCCACACGCTGATTTCTGCAGAGCTCAGACAGCAACAGAGTGAGCTGCTGTATTTGATGCAGCCTGAGACTGCGGTTGTAGGGCTGGATCCGGACCTACAGAAGGAGCCTGGGTTCCCAGCAGGTAGCTCCGAGCCAAAACCCCCAGAAATAAAATCCAGACATTCAGCCTAGGTAATTAAAACAATATTTAACAGCAAAGAGTGTCACATTTGATGCACTGACTGTGGGAAATGGTTCTGCTGACTGGGAAGTAAGTCTGCTGCAAAAAGTTAGTTAAACACCACAAAGAAATCATAGATAATGGTTTGGGTTGGAAGGGACCTTAAAGATCATCCAGTTCCAACCCCCTGCCACGGGCAGGGACACCTTCCACCAGACCAGGTTGCTCAATGCAACTACTGCTTGCTGCATGGCCTCGTGCTGCTTGAAAATAGCAGGATTTCTTGGCTTTTAGCATTTCTGTGCTCTTATTTTGCAGTTTCTTTCATTGCAGCTCAGACTGTTTGTGAATCCTGCAAAAAAAAGTTCCCACAAAACCGAACATCTCAATCTCAACACTAAAGTGGAGCCGAACAGAAGAGGGAAACGGCCGAAGCCGAGCTGCTGCTCAGTGGGAAGGCACTCGCTACAGCTCTCAGACTCCTCTACCTAGTGCCCAAGGGCCCCTCTCTGAAGCAGCCTGAAATATTTCCGCTGCCAATTAAAGCTTTATTCAGCCTGACGAGGAAGTTTTAAATACAGCAAGAAGGAACGTTCTACTCACTTGATGGCTTCCTTAATTCCTCTGCCTTAAAGAAATACCTTTTATTGCTAATTACAGCATCTACTTCCATTGTCCACTCTCCCACACAGGCTTCTTTGGTGGGAGTAAAATCCATTTTGACATAGTCACTATCCAATAATTATTTTATTCTCTGGTATCGACACAAACATACACAAATCTTTCTCCCCATCCTCAGATTATTTGCCCCACAGCAGCAAAAGACTCCTGGACACACGCAGGGTACAAGCACAGCCTGTCCAAATCCACAGTCCGCTTTGAACAGTCGATGCCCAGGAACAGGCTGCCCCTCTCATTGCAACTGGGGGGCAACTTACTGAAACTAATATTGGAGGCACAGTTATTGAGGGTAAAGTTATATCCACATCCTATAGAACTAAGAAAGCATCAAGGGTGGGATGTGGTCGGCATGTGAGGAATCTGCTCTGTGATGGTTCCACAGGCAACCCGGCCTGCACTGTTAGATGTCCACCCACCAGGGGAGCTCGGTGTGCTAACTCTGAGAGCACGGAGGGTGGAACGGTGCGGAGATAACCGTGGCCAGGCTCTGTGCTAACGAGGCAGGTACGGGAACCAAATGGTACCTCGTAGCTGATAAATCACATGGCTACGGTCACATAAGAGATAATATCTCATTCCACCCAGAACACCAGTCGCTGAGCTAGCAACTGTGGCAAAATTGTGTCCTATGGATGAACATTGCTCATTATAATCTCATTATAATATCAAAACACACTGCCACCCCAAAAGCTACCCACCTTCCTCCGCCCCTGAGCACGCTCTCTAAGCTTTTCTTAGTCTATACCTTTAAAATCAAAGCAAGAGGATTTTACACCAATCAATAATAAAGGTATGTGCGACTAGAGTCCCTCCAGCTCTGTCTAAATGTAGCAAAATAGTACAAAATGCCTTGGAGAAAGAGGCAAGGTGGGGAAGGTGCCATCGCTGAGAACTCAGGGAGACACCACTAGAGACTTCTGGGATCAGTCGAGGGGCTGAACCTCCCTTCCCCACCCACAGGGACACCTTTGGGTAAGGTTCATACGCTTGGTTATACCAGGTGCTTCCCCGGGGAACTCAGAAATCAAGCTGGTATTTGTGATCTTATTAGTAGCACTATATGGTCATCTTGCAACACACAAAGGCAAAGCCTGCCCTCGCGGACCAGACACACTCACCTTGGCCAGGTCCAGGGGGGTTTTCACTTCCTCTACGTGCGCACTCGGCTCAGCGTACACAGGTGTCTCCTGCTTGTTCCTTCCCTTGCGTTTAGCCTTTTTCGCTTGGTCTCCAGCCCGAGGCGCTTCCAAAGTCTCTGGAAGGGTGCGGAAGCACAAAGAAAGGCTGGGGAACTACCAGCAAGAGGAAGATGTCCCTCAACTCTTACTTGGGGAATGAAAATGGGCTTTACGCTGTCACGACGAACAGAAATAGGACTAGTCCAGTTCTGGGCCCCGCACTTCAACAAAGATGTTGAGGTGTTGGAGCGAGTCCAGAGGAGGGCGACCAAGCTGGTGAAGGGTCTGGAGGGTCTGACCTACGAGGAATGGCTGAGGGAGCTGGGGGTGTTTAGCCTGGAGAAGAGGAGGCTCAGAGGTGACCTTACTACAGTCTACAACTACCTGAAGGGAGGTTGTAGTGAAGTGGGAGTCGGCCTCTTCTCCCAGGCAACTAGTGATACGACAAGAGGACACAGCCTCAAGCTTCGCCAGGGGAGGTTCAGGTTGGACATTAGGAAGCATTTCTTCTCAGCAAGGGTCATTAGACATTGGAATGGGCTGCCCAGGGAGGTGGTGGAGTCACCATCTCTGGAGGGGTTTAAGAAAAGCCTGGACATGGCACTTAGTGCCATGGTCTAGTTGCCGTGGTGGTGTCAGGGCAATGGTTGGACTCGATGATCCCAGAGGGCTCTTACAACCTGGTTGATTCTGTGATAGTCACGGGCATTTGTGGCATGTAATTATTTGTAAAATATATATATTTATAACTGAGACAAGCTTATTTGAGACTTCAATTCCTTCCTCCCCGTACCACTCACCATCCTTTTTCCGATACGCTGGCAAAGGCTCGGACGGCAGCTGGGAGGATTTCCGCCACCTGGCCAGCAGTTCTTCTACAAACCAACTCTTCTTCCCATCGGTGCCCTGAATGAGGTCAACAACGTACTCCCGGATCTCGTCCTCGTTTGTTATTGACAAGATATACCTGCAAGAGGATGGGATGGAGAAAATGGGGAGTGGGGCTTTTGTTCTGAGGAAACCAACTGTCTAATTGCACATGTGTCCTGGTTTCGTGGGGATAAAATTATACAATTGATTTTCTGTTACATTTTGGCTTAGTTTGTGGCCAGCTGTGGGATGGTGATCAAGGCAATTAGCAGTGAAAGCCACGGCAGCTGCCCCAGGCTGGCCCACAGGTGTGTTCTATAACATTAATATCACTTCCACTATAAATGGGAAAGCTGCTGGGGATGGGGGGCTTTTTACTCTGCTCTCCTTGGTTATTATCCTTTGAGGCATTTGCCACCACTCTATGGGCTAAGTACAACTTATTGGTATTTGTTTTCTTATTTCATTAAATCTGTTTAAATTTCAACCCACAAGTCTCCCTCCTTTTCCCAATTCCCTTCCTCAGTCGGGAAGGGGACATTGGGTGATAGAACAACTGATGATTGTTTAGCCCTGGGTACAGGCTAAACAGAAACAACATGTATGCAACAAGGGCAACTTAACTCTCCACATCAGGTTTCTGCAGAGACCATGATAAGGAATGGGTTTATGAGTCAAATTTTGAACCAGGCACTTTTGGAAATCTTTGTGAAATTTTGAGACAGGCTTTGGGGAAATCCCTTGGGGCTGTTTCACTGTGAAAAATGAAGGTAAATTATCTTCCTCCCCCTCTTCCAGTGCAGAGTGACATCCCCCCCTGACATGTTTGACAAACACTAAAAGATCCACCCTGAGACTCCAGTTCCCACCAAGACACATAAAAAATCTAACCATGGACCAACAAGTTCCTGCTTCAACACAGGGAGACAGCAGCAAGCCACAGGGACCCCCCACCCCTCCCCGCCACCTCCCACCCCCGCGTTCCCCCTACGGGACACCCACCCCAGGGCGCAGACCCCCGGGTCCCCCGAGAGCGACCCCGCAAACGCCATTTCCCTGTGTTCGGGTCGGGGTGGGGGGGACCCGGAGGCGACGCGAGGGGCCCCGGGGCCGGCAACGAGGGACCCGCTGGGCCCCGGCAGAGGGTCGGGGCTCCCCCCCGGCTCCCGGCGCCCCCCGGCCCCGCTCACCTCACCACCTCCTCGCCCACATCCAGCCCGAAATCTCCGCGCAGGTGCTGGACGCACCAGGCCAGGAGCGGGCCGGGCGCCGCCATCTTCCGCCCGGGGGAAGGGAAAGGCCGCTGCACCGCCCCACACCCTCCCCTGACCCCCCCCCACCGGGAACGCGGCCCCGGCGCCACCGTTCCGGGCCCCGGTTCTCCCCGGGAGGAGTCCCCCAGGGCTGCCTGCGGCCTCATCGCTCCTCCTCATCCTCACCGAGGTGCGCTCGGAGCTCCCCGCAAACCCCATCTCACCCACAGACTATTTATTTTGGAGTTTTTCTCCCCCGCAGGCAGGTTTCGCCGTGTCCCCGGCGCGCTCAGCCCAGGCCCGCGCGTGGGGCGGATGGTGGCAGAGCCAAAGGGGCCGCCAGCCTGAAACCCGCTGCCTGCCCTGCGCCCACGGGTGGGAGCATCCGCCGAGCCACTGGCGAAGCTCCTCTGAAATCAAAAGGGCAGAAGCGGCATTGGTGTGAAAGGAAAAATCACAGAATCACAGAATCAGTCAGGTTGGAAGAGCCCTCTGGGATCATCGAGTCCAACCATTGCCCTGACACCACCATGGCAACTAGACCAGGGCACTAAGTGCCATGTCCAGTCTTTGCTTAAGCACCTCCAGAGATGGTGACTCCACCACCTCCCTGGGCAGCCCCTTCCAATGGCAAATGACCCTTGCTGAGAAGAAATGCTTCCTAATGTCCAACCTGAACCTCCCCTGGCGAAGCTTGAGGCTGTGTCCTCTTGTCCTATCGCTAGTTGCCTGGGAGAAGAGGCCGACTCCCACTTCACTACAAACTCCCTTCAGGTAGTTGTAGACTGCAATAAGGTCATCACAGCTCTACACAGGCTTGCCAGGAGAGGAGGGAATGGTTAGGGTTAGGGTGTCATAATTCACTCTTTAAAAAACAAAAACCCATCCCAAATGGAATAATACCATATTACTCTTAGCTCACACCTTTCACGTGTGCCAGCACCACAAGATGGAAGGGAATGGAGAATCACAAGGAGTGGCTGCGGGAACTGGGGGTGTTTAGCCTGGAGAAAAGGAGGCTGAGGGGAGACCTTATCGCTATCTACAACTGCCTGAAAGGAGGGTGTAGCAAGGGGGGGGTCAGTCTCTTCTCCCAGGTAACAAGCAATAGGACGAGAGGAAACGGCCTCAAGTTGTGCCAGGAGAGGTTTAGATTGGAGATCAGGAAATATTTCTTCACTGAAAGGGTTATCAAGCATCAGAACAGGCTGCCCAGGGCAGTGGTGGAGTCCCCATCCCTGGAGGGATTCAAAAGCCGTGTAGATGTGGTGCTGAGGGACATGGGTTAGTGGTGGCCTTGGCAGTGCTGGGTTAATAGTTGGACTCGATGATCTTAAAATGCCCCATCTCTCAGCCACCCCAGTGCCCATGTCTCAGCCGCCCCAGTGCCCCGTCTCTCAGCCACCCCAGTGCCCCGTGTCTCAGCCACCCCAGTGCCCCGTGTCTCAGCCCTCAGCCCACTGCTGAGGCAGTCTCAGGAGCGGGTTTCATGGCGGGTTTCCTCTTAACCTTGGGAGCAGCAGCACAAGTCCCTGTAAATTGAAATTACAACAGTGTGGGGTGGAGGAGGTGCAGAAGTGTTGGGTATTGGGGCTGACAGGCAAGGAATGGGCACTGGGTGTATCAGTGAGGCAAAATACAACACGAACAGTTTTTGTATGCTTGAGGAGTTTCGGGGCTTGGCTGTAGCCTGGCTCTTGGGACATGCAGCTTGAACTCAATGTTCACTTCCTTTAGAAAAACTTTAAAAAACTGAGAGCTAAAACCGCCTGCAGAGCAGCAGCGATGCACGCAGCTGTCGTGGCTGCAGCTGGGGCTCTGGGGCGTTGCTGGAAGGTGTGTGCCGGTATTGTCAGAGCGTGTGGTCTGGGGAGTGACATTAAACAGCAAAATCCCTGGCGCTTGCAAACAATGCTGCCTTCAAGGGGTGTATCGAGGGCTGTCAGGGCGTTCTTGGATGAAGCAAATCCTGACTAGTTTTGTAGCCATAGATGTAAATCGTTCAGCAATATATTTGGGGTGGTGTGGGTATAGCTCTCCTTCACATCCCATGGCTACAGAGGCACCGTGGGTGGCTTTTTCCTCTGCCATTTGACTTGCTGAACTAGCTAGAGTCCTCAGTCACAGTTTGTCCTCTAAAGGTGCCTGGAAGCCAGCAAAAAAAGCTGCGCTCTTATCAGATCTGCACGTCACCTGCGTCAACTCCTGTGCTAATTGAGTTTAGCAGTGGCGAGCTGGGGAAGGGAGAAGGTCTAAGAGCTGCTCTTGGCAAAATTAAATCAAGGCTGCTCTCCCAGGCCGATGGTCAAGGTGAAGACCTTAACAAAGAGGCTCTGGATTGCTCTGTCCTACAAGTCATTAAAATCTGATGGAGCAGGAATGTAAGAGATGGTGGAAGGATGGAATGTGAACACTATGCACAAAAGGAGCTCAGGATCGAATAGTTGCCTACCTGGTACACATCCACCTTGCTGTAAAATCTCATAAAAGAGCAAAACTTGGTGTTAAGGACTACAATCACTACAAGAAAGACATTGAGGTGCTGGAGCGAGACCAGAGAAGGGCAACAGAGCTGGTGAAGGGTCTGGAGCACAAGTGTGATGAGGAGCAGCTGAGGGACCTGGGGGTGTTTAGCCTGGAGAAAAGGAGGCTGAGGGGAGACCTTATTGCTCCCTACAGCTACCTGAAAGGAGGGTGTAGCGAGGTGGGAGTCGGTCTCTTTTCCCAGGTAACAAGTGATAGGATGAGAGGAAACGGCCTCAAGTTGCACCAGGGGAGGTTTAGATTGGAGATCAGGGACAATTTGTTCCCCAAAAGGGTTGTCAAGCACTGGCACAGGCTGCCCAGGGCAGTGGTGGAGTCACCATCCCTGGAGGGATTCAAAAGCCGTGTAGATGTGGTGCTGAGTGACATGGGTTAGTGGTGGCCTTGGCAGTGCTGGGTTAAGGGTTGGACTCAATGATCTTAAAGGTCCTTTCCAACCAAAACGGTTCTGTGGTTCTAAGGAGCTGCTAAAACTGCTTTTGCTTCTAATAAATAAATATTCTCTGCACAGGTAAAAGGAAACAGTAATGTTTATAGCAGGAACTGCAATCTTAAAGCTAAGGCCCAAATTTTTCTCATGGGACAGCAGTTTCTGGGCAAAACGCAGGAAAAGGTGTTTGCTTGGGCGCATTCCTGTCCCGGTGGGAATTTGGGAGAGTAATCTTCAGTGTGTGAGCGGGGATGCTGCGCTGGGGCTGAGACAGCTGATTTAGCTCCAGCTAACTTGTGAGTTTGGCTTTGCAGGGGAAACTGGAGCAGCACCCGGCTACTCTGAAAATGAGGAAAAAAATCTAAGAGGGAGAAACTGCTACAGCAAAAGAGCTCCAGATGACTAGAAATAAAGTTTATAGATAAGACCCCGACGACTTGAAGAAGGTTTCCATATCCAAAAGCTCATCTGTGGTTTTTTTTTCCAGCTGTTGTTCCTCTAATAAGATAATTTCTCCTTAAAACAGCTCTGCGTAGGTCTTTGATTGCTTGGGGAGCTATACCTGCACCACACCACCCCGAATATATTGCTGAACGATTTACATCTATGGCTACAAATGCTTTGATCCAGCAATATAATGAATAACAAAGTTTAACGTGGTAAAACAGGGTCACGTACGGTGTTGAAAATGAATTTAAGGCAAGGATAAAGTGGTTGTATTGCTGTACTTTGTGTAATGTTGCACCATGTAACAGAGGTTTTCCCCATGCAATGGGATTTCTCGAGTCTCGGGGTGAAAGGTGTAGTCTGGAGAACCTCTTAAGGGGAACGATCAGCTGGAAATGCAGTCAGTTATTATTACTATCATTATTACAAAGTAGTTTTCACTTTTGAGCTCATTATAGATTTACAGACTGATTTGATAACGATGCTATTTTGGTTAAATCCATCTGAACACCGCAACTCCCTGATTTTTTAGCAGGGGGAAAATATAGGGGAATACAAAACCACCTGAAGTCCAGTGCTCGTGAATGCCCTCCCTCGTTAGGATTTTCAATTTAATTTATAAAATAGAGAACGGGAGCGAGCTGAGACCTACCAGCAAAAGACCCACCGCCGTGACCCTGCACTAACCCATTTATTAATCTCGATTTATTAACATGCTTATAAATATCCTCTTAAAAAAAAAATCAATACCCAGAGCTGACAATAGATGTCAGCAGCATCTCCAGCTATCAACCGCTGGACTGTGCCAGGGATCAGGGCAACACTCCTTTTGCCTTTTTCCCATATATTAATTTAGCCAACTGCGGGCAACGTGTAAGTGTATGGATGAGAGACTGAAATCGCTCGTTATTTCCTGAGGGTCAGCGTTATCTCTAGTCTTCCTTTTATGACCGACGTGCCTATAGAAGCTTTTCTTGTTGCCCTTGACATCCCTGGCCAGATTTAATTCTATCAGGGCTTTAGCTTTCCTAACCTGCTCCCTGGCTGCTCGGACAATTTCCCTGTATTCCTCCCAGGCTACCTGCCCTTGCTTCCACCCTCTGTAGGCTTCCTTCTTGTGCCTGAGTTTATCCAGGAGCTCCTTGTTCATCCATGCAGGCCTCCTGGCGTTTTCGCCTGACATCCTCTTTGTTGGGTTGCATCGCTCCTGAGCCTGGAGGAGGTGGTCCTTGAATATTTAACAGCTTTCTTGGGCTCCTCTTCCCTCCAGGGCTTTATCCCGTGGTACTCTACCAAGCAGGATGGGGCCAGACTCTTCTTAGTGGTGCCCAGCGACCGGACAAGGGGCAACGGGCACAAACTGAGACATGGGAAGTTCCATCTGAACATGAGGAGGAACTTCTTTACTCTGAGGGTGGCAGAGCACCGGCACAGGCTGCCCAGGGAGGGTGGGGAGTCTCCTTCTCTGGAGATATTCACAACCCACCTGGACTTGACCCTGTGCAACGTGCTCTGGGTGACCCTGCTTTGGCAGGGCGTTGGACAGGATGATCTCCAGAGGTCACTTCCAACCCCAACCAGTCTGTGATTCTGTGATCTCCAACACGTGGATTTTTCTGTAGATAATCCAAATTATTTTTCCAACCCCTGATCTCGAGAACATCACAGCCCTGAAAGCATTAATGAGCATTAAACTGCCCAGAACAACCTCAACTGGGACACCCACACATGCCTGAAAGGTGCTGGAGATCCTTTTGACCCAGGCTGGGGGCACCTGGACCTTTCCTGGGGGATGTTGGATGGACCTGTGTTGTGAACAGTTCATCACTGGTCCACGGCTCCTTGATGGCTCTTGGTACATCAAGCCAACCCAGGCCAGCAGAAAGCAAGGTTCCTCCCCTGGGAAAAGGGCATGTTCCCCACCAGATGGCCAAAACGCCCCTTCTCCCTCCAAGCTGGAGCTTGGACTGAGCCGCTACCGGATGGGCAGCAACCTGGGGATGGGAAGGGGGAAAGGGGTGAGGGGGACGTGGAGATGGGGTGAGAGCACAGGGGGTTCCCTGCTGGCACGACCAGACATGTGTTTTGGTGGGGACTCTGGGATGCTCCAGAAACAACAGAGCACAATCAGGGTGTTCAGGAGAGGAGACAGCAGTGTTTAGAAGAGAAGAAATCCTGAGGGTCTAATATGTTGAGTTTTAAATGTTACGGGGCAAAATTATCTTTGTCTGGGCAAAAGAGCGTGGTGGGATGGCCCCCACCCTTTTCCATCCCCGTGGCCTAAGGTGTGGGGGGTTATTTGCTTTTCGCTCTTCAAGCAACATGGGATAATCACAAAGTCCTCCTGTTCCAGAGTGTTTTCAAGCTTTTCCTGGCGGAGTCTTTCTCCCCTCGTGTCCGAAACAGGACAGAGTGAACATTTCTGTTGGATCTAGCTAGACTGGGCTGGAAGGATCTCCTCCGGCTCTCCGCAGCTGGTGATGCGCAGGGGGGCAGCTGGTCAGTGGGGAGAGCAGATGGAGAGGAGGGAGAAAAGGCCGTCAGCTGTCAGGCTGCACATTCTTGCCCCGCCGTGGGATATCCAACGTGAAACCTCGGGGACCTCATCCCCCAGATGAGGCATTTTCATCTCTTTCTGACTTTCAAGGCTGTTACCAGACCATGCTGCACTGTGGTGTGTATGATGTCTGCTTAACACCACTGGCTTTTTTACTTCCCAGTCCTTGAAACAAAGCCTCCCTGCTGCAGACGCCGCAGTTTTGAGTTGAGATGCTGCTGGCTTATGCTAAGGGAGGTGCACAGGATGCCCTCTCGCACAGGAGCACTGTTAATGTTGGTGAACACCAAGCCTGTTCACGTACACTCCTGCTCTGGATTGAACAATTACAGGGGCTGTTTCCGTCGGGAGAGAGAAGGACGAGACCCTGGTACCTTCTCGCTCTACGTGGTTGCTCCTCTGCTCTCATTCTCCTAAAAATGCTCTTTTAATCTTTGTTTTCTTTTTGACTTTATTTTTTTTTCTCTTTGCATGCTCACGGCCAGCATTACCCAAAAGGATACGAAGTCACTTTGCACTTGTGTCCCACGGGGTCCCCCCTGCCCACGCTGCTCCAGCACTTGTGTCGGGGTGGTGCCTCCCCGTGCCTGATCCTGAACAGGAACTTCATTGTCCTTCCCGCTGCTGCGGACAAAGGGGTATTGTCCTGCCCACCAGCTCCCGCTGGCCGCTTCACTTCATCCCAACCGGAGACGCTGCAGCAATTTCAAGAATAAAAGCAGGATGTTTCCTTTCTGTTACTAATAAGGTGCTTGGGAATAAGTCTGGCTTCTCACCTGTCTTGGTTGAGGATGCGGAGCCGAGTGTCAGCTGGTAAAACCTCCAGTGGGGTGATCCTAACTCACCCGAAATATTTCTGGGTCAGCTGCGAGCTGCCTTCACCCTCACATGTCTTTCAACACACGGGCCGGTCTTCTGATAAACTCCCAGGGGATCATCAGAGGGCTGACGAGGATCCGCATGTTTCATATGACTTACCAAAAGAATTACTCGGACTAGAATTGTTTGATGATTGTTTTCAGAACTGGGGTGTTTAGTCTGGAGAAAAGGAGGCTCAGGGGAGACCTTATCGCACTCTACAACTGCCTGAAAGGAGGGTGTAGCGAGGTGGGGGTTGGTCTCTTCTCCCAGGTAACAAGTGATAGGATGAGAGGAAACGGCCTCAAGTTGCACCAGGGGAGGTTTAGGTTGGATATCAGGGAAAATTTCTCCACTGAAAGGGTTGTCAAGCACTGGAACAGGCTGCCCAGGGCAGTGGTGGAGTCCCCATCCCTGGAGGGATTCAAAAGCCGTGTAGATGTGGTGCTGAGGGACATGGGTTAGTGGTGGGCTTGGCAGTGCTGGGTTAATGGTTGGACTCGGTGATCTTGAAGGTCCTTTGCAACCAAAACGATTCTGTGATTCTATGATTCTATACTCCTTGGGAGGTCCCGGATGGTTCAGAGCAGAAATGTGGGAGAATTCAGATGATGGAACAATTTCTATCTGAACGATGAAGCATATTTCAAAATGCAGCTGCCTCCGAGCCCTGCAGGGATGCGCATCCTGCTCCAGAGTAACAGAAGCTGCTTCGGTGAATTTGTACCATTTTCTCCTTACGGCACTTAAAAAATGGGAGTGCTGAATCTTAACCTTGCAAAAGTGCTACATCCCCGGAGCCTCTTCCTTTTATCAAAGACGCGGTGAAGCTAATATCTTTTTTTCATTAGTAATATCAAAAAGACACTAAAAGTGCAAAATAAGATCATCCCAGAGCAGAAGCTGGGGACAGTGTTAGACATGATGATACCAGGACAGGCTGTTTGGGTGGCTGGATTAAGACATTTAACATCTTTGTCGGCGACATGGACAGTGGGATTGAGCACGCCCTCAGCAAGTTTAGGATGACACCAAACTGTGTGGTGTGGTCGCCACTCTGGAGGGAAGGGATGGACAGGCTGGAGAGCTGGGCCCATGTGAACCTCATGGAGTTCAACAAGGCCAAGTGCAAGGTCCTGCACGTGGGTCGGGGCAATCCCAAGCACAAACACAGGGTGGGTGGAGAATGGATTGAGAGCAGCCCTGAGGAGAAGGACTTGAGGGTGATGGGTGACGAGAAGCTCACCATGAGCTGGCAACGTGCGCTGACAGCCCAGAAAGCCACCCGTGTCCTGGGCTGCATCCCCAGCAGCGTGGCCAGCAGGGCAAGGGAGGGGATTCTGCCCCTCTGCTCCTCTCTCGGGAGACCCCCCCTGCAGTGCTGCGTCCAGCTCTGGGGCCCCCAACAGAAGGAGGACATGGAGCTGTTGGAGCGAGTCCAGAGGAGGCCACGAAGATGCTCAGAGGGCTGGAGCCCCTCTGCTATGGAGACAGGCTGAGAGAGCTGGGGCTGTTCAGCCTGGAGAAGAGAAGGCTCCAGGGAGACCTTCTAGCACCTTCCAGTACCTGAAGGGGCTACAGGAAAGCTGGAGAGGGACTTTTTACAAGGGCATGGAGTGACAGGATGAGGGGGAATGGTTTTAAACTGAAAGAGGGGAGATTGAGATGAGATATGAGGAAGAAATTCTTTGCTGTGAGGGTGGTGAGACACTGGCCCAGGTTGCCCAGAGAAGCTGTGGCTGCCCCCTCCCTGGCAGTGTTCAAGGCCAGGTTGGATGGGGCTTGGAGCAACATGGTCTGGTGGAAGGTGTCCCTGCCCATGGCAGGGAGGTTGGAACTAGATGATCTTTAAGGTCCCTTCCAACCCAAAGCATTCTATGATTCTATGATTCTATTTTTGATATTAATATTGATGACTTAAAATGTACAATATTGTAACTGAGGCTGCAGACTGCACATATATATCAAAAGAAACAGTAAGCAGGAAATCTAAAGTGAAATATGAGCTAAAATTTACTAAAACTGCGCTTTATTTTCAGCTTAATTACGGCATCAGGGGAAAATTTACAAGGCGGGCCTTGGGACAAGGTAGCAAGGAAAATATATAGTTTTAACGCCTAAATTCTGGATCTAAATGAATTATCCAGGTGACTTTTCAAGATTAACCCGTGGCTCGTTCTTGGCAGCGGCCAGACGCTGACGAGCTGTGACTGCGTGGCCAGTTGATGAGTTTGCCCACAGGTTTGGGGGTCAGTGAGCTGCATGCCGGGGATGAAGGTTTTCTTTGTGGTGTTTTTGAACCATTTGGAAGGAATATTGCAGTTTAAAACGCTAGTGCAGAAAACGTCGAGTTCTTTGCCACAAGCAGGACCGGGAGCGTTCGGGTGATGACCCCAGGCGTGTTTCTGCTCTTGTCCCGTCACGTTTCTTTGGTGGCTACTAAAAGCTGGGACATTATGAGCTTTTGGTGGCACGTGAGGTGTTTCAGGAGCCGCGTTTTCCCTCCCAATGCGCTTTGCAGCCCTCGTCACCAACAACTCCGGGAGGTGCTGCAGGCGGAGGAGATTCGAGGCTAATTTAATTCATCGCTAATTTTAAGATCGCTGTGTTATCACCCCGGTTGCTGTGGATGTTTTCCCCTTTTTAAAGCCAGATTTTCTCCTCTCCCAGACGCGGCGGCTTGTTTTTCAAGGCGGGAAGCAGCGGGAGGAACCGGGGCTGCGGCGAGGGGGGCTGCTGAGCCCCAGGCCCGGCCCTGCTCGCTTTCCTCCCCCCTCCCCAGCCCCACCGGGGCCCGATCCGCCGCCGCGCCCCGGCCGCCACTTCCGCCTAGCAACGGAACGCGGTTGCTAAGGCGGACACCGCCCCGGAAGTGGTTGCGGGCGGCGCGGGCGCGCTGCTGCCATAGGGCGGTGCTCGCTGGGGGGCGGGGTAAAGGGGGTGAGCGCTTCCGGGTCAAGGCCCTCCCCGTCGAGCGCGGTTGGAGGGAGGAGCCGCGGCGGGGCCCGGCCCGGCCCAGCCCAGCCCGGCCCGGCCTGGCCCGGCCCAGCCCAACCCAGCTCGTCCAGCGCCGCCGGAGCCAGGTACGGGCGCGGGGGGCAGCGGGGCCACCGTCGCTGCGGGGCCTGGGCGGCGGCGGGGACGATCGCTTCGCTCCGCGGCCCGGTTGCCTTCCCGGAGCCGCGCCTCAGCGCGGTGGCGGCGGAGGCTCCGCGGGGCTCGGCGCTTCAGCCCTCCCCGGTGCGGGGCGAGCGGCCGCGGTTCGCCCGGTGTGAATGGCTGGAGCCGGGCGGAGGAGCGGAGACAGAGCGGCCGTCCCCAGCGGCGGGGGAGGGCTGGGAGGGGGCCGCGGGGGCTTCCTTAAAATCTCCCGGGAGAGCCCGGAGGGAGCCCGGCTGTTGGGCGAGCTGAGCGCCGGGAGGCGCCCGGAGGGGATCGCACCTCGGCCCGGGGCGTGGGTGGGGGGAACCGGTGGGGTGAGGGGTGCAGTGACTCCCCCCAGCCTCCCTCCTGTGTGTCTTGTCTGTCATTAGCTAATTAATAAGAAGGGTGGGATTGGGAAGGGTGTTAATGAACGTCTCTGGGGGCCTGTGGGTCCCCAGCGTCGCTGGGAGCATGGGGCAGGGGCCTGCCCGAGCAGGGGTTGGAGGTGGCTTAGGAGCTCGTCCTAAACCCAGTCGTGTTCCCGGGTCTGAGGGAGACAAAGCGCTGTGTGTAACCGTCAGCGTATTTACAACCGCTTTGCGTGAAGAAGTTGTATGTTCCCCCCTTACCTGGTAAACTTCCATACATGGTGTTTGGCACAGTGTCAGCCTTTAGGTGTTGGGGTGGCCTGGGCCAAAGAGCTTGCGGGATCGTCACCTTCCCAGTCCGTTTCGCTGCTGGTGACCGTCCTCTTCAGCCTTTCTCAACAGTGACTGAAGTGTCATGTACCAAGTCCGAGCTCATGGTCAGTTGTTAAGACCTGCTGCCTCCTGTGTCCTGACTTCATGTGAGGGTTTTCCATCTTCCCCCTTTCTCGTTACGGGGCTCACAGTGGCCTGGTTGAAGTCACATTGTCATGGGCGTGATCTCAGACTTGATTCTGGGGTTTGTTTTTTTTTATCAGTGACCTAATGCATATGTGTAACCAGCTTATGCTGCCACTCCCCAAGTTCTTCAGGACTTGCTTCTTCCTTCTTGCAGCTCCTGGCTGTGATTTACCTAAATAAACCATCTTCTCAACATAGAATCGTAGACTGGTTTGGGTTGGAAGGGACCTTAAAGACCATCCAGTTCCAACCCCCTGCCATGGGCAGGGACACCTTCCACCAGACCAGGTTGCTCCCAGCCCCATCCAGCCTGGCCTTGAACACTGCCAGGGAGGGGGCAGCCACAGCTTCTCTGGGCAACCTGGGCCAGGGTCTCACCACCCTCACAGCAAAGAATTTCTTCCTCAGATCTCATCTCAATCTCCCCTCTTTCAGTTTAAAACTGTTACCCCTCGTCCTGTCACTCCATGCCCTTGTAAAAAGTCCCTCTCCAGCTTTCCTGTAGCCCCTTCAGGCACTGGAAGGTGCTAGAAGGTCTCCCCGGAGCCTTCTCTTCTCCAGGCTGAACAGCCCCAGCTCTCTCAGCCTGTCTCCAGAGCAGAGGGGCTCCAGCCCTCGGATCATCTCAGTGGCCTCCTCTGGACTCCCTCCAACAGCTCCGTGTCCTTCTGTTGGTTCCCCCAGAGCTGGATGCAGCACTGCAGGGGGGGTCTCACGAGAGCGGAGCAGAGGGGCAGAATCCCCTCCCTAGCCCTGCTGGCCACGCTGCTGGGGATGCAGCCAAGGACACCGTTGGCTTTCTGGGCTGCCACCGCACGTTGCCGGCTCATGGTGAGCTTCTCCTCATCCCCAGTTTAATGCTGTGTTGGTAACTCTGTCTCTGCCAGCCTGCTGGGAGAGGACGACGGGTGAACTGAGAAGCGTGAGCTTTGTTCCCGTTGAGAAGCTCTTATCAAATATTAGTAGCGCTTTCCCACAGACACATTCCAAAAAATACAAAGAACGCCTTTGAGTTACGAGTTTGGGGAGGTCGCTTTCTTCAGGCTGCAAAAGCCACGGAGGATTCCTTGCTGCCTGCCAGTTGCTGAAGTTTTGGGAGTGTTGCCTAGGCAGTGAGATGTTACTGATAGGAGAATGTGGGTTATATTATGTTGCTGTTGTAGAGAGATGCACAGAGGGGTCTTCTCCGTGTGAAACCAGGCTGACACGAGAGCTGTTTGAGTCAGGGATCAGATGGCGATGCTGCCAATGATAAATATCAGCAATGAGTTCTTGTACAGGTAAGGTCACTGCTGGCAAGGTGTGACCAGATAAGAAAGGAATTTAAATATCATGGTGTGTAGAAAAAATAATTCTTATGAAAAAAAAACCCAAACCTGAGGTACTTAGTGTGGAGGATCGTGGTGAGATGATAAAATCAGGGCTTTACACTTAGGCCTTGCATAAGTACCCAGACTTTGTTTAGATCCAAGTGTTTCTTCAAATGTTGCCTGCCCTGAAATTGCTTTTTCTGGACTCAGCAAAGTGTCCGACTGGTGACTTTTTGATTTTTTTAAGAGCTGGTGGGCTGCGAGGAGGTCGAGGCACAGCTCTGCTTTGCTCTGCAAGTCTATAACAGTGGATTTTCAACTGAAGTCCTTGCTGGTTTAGGCCAATTTGGGCTTCTTGCTGTGTTTTTTTTTTGTGTGTGGAAAGCTCTTCTGTTATTCTCTGGCCGCGACAGTTGAAAACTTGCACCAGATTCTCACGATAAATTTATTTGTGGCTGGTATGTACCTGTCTGTGTTTGTGCCAGTGTTGCCTCGTATAAAACCAGCTCTTCTCTCCTTTGGCGCTTTCAGAAAGCGCTCAACTCTTGGCTTCTTATGTTCAAACCACGCACACCAACCTTGCAGTTGCTCTTTTCCAGGTTCTCTGTCGCTCTCTTTTGTGCGTGTGTTTGCTTAAAGCTAATCCCTGAAGGCCCCTGGCCGGAGCAGGGCACAGAATGGCAGAGGAGGTCTCTCTGGGATGCTGTGCAGTGCCACAGGTAGTTTCTTTGTGCTGCTGTCCTGCCCAGCTGAATCAGGTTGGTGGCTCACAGGTCACAGTGACAAGCTAATACCTTGTGTCTCTGTTTTTTCCTTGGATTAAAGAGCTTTCCAGGTCAGAGTGCCATTTCCTGTGAAGTCTGAAGTGTCTGACCTTGCCTCATCTATCTTACTCTTCCGTAGGTGTTTTTATGCTGTTCCAGTTCTCTATGTTGACAACAACTTCACTTTCTATGCCAAAGGCGCTGATGGAAAATATTCTGGTGGGAGTGATGAAGCAGGCAGGTTCACAGAGCTCCGTTGTGAGGGGAGTTAGGAGCTGGGTGAGATCGTAAGCGCAGCCTAGTCCACAGCCACTTGCTGCCTTCCTTACACTGAGGTTTCCCCCTTTTTTTGTGGTTTTTAAACTAATTTCCAGCTCTTCTGAAGCAATCGGCTGCTGCGTATTTTCAGGTTAACAGCTGAAATCCTGGATAATGCCTTAAAAAGTGCTACCAGATGAGACCAGGAATCCATCTGGCCCGGTATCCTGCTTGCTAGTAACCAGTAGCAGATGCCTGGGGAGGGGAGGAGTACTCAAATACAGCAGATCTAATCTGGGGAAATCTGCTCTGTTTTTCCCTCTCCAGCAGTTTATGACCTCCCTGAGCCAGGTGGTTGGATGTAGTAACCTTCACACTTCTCTGACAGGCTTGTCTGCTCGCTTTGAACCGGTGTGATCCTCACTGCCTTGCACAGAGAGTCACAGCGCTGGACACTGAGTGTGTAGGCTGCTTGTTACGTGGCCTACGGACGCCGAAGAGACAGCAAACAAGACCTGGGGATGTCCAAAAAAACTAGCAAGAGACAAATTCAGAACAAATTGCTGCTTTGCTTTCTCCCTCACATTCACGATTTTAGGAAACTACCTTTTCCATTCCTGGTGGTCTCTTGACTGGGCTGGATTGTCCTCATCTGTTTAGACTTTCCTTTCCATGTCTCTCCTTGCTCTTCATGTCGCTGCCAGCTCTGCTCCAGGCTCCTTGAGGTAGGGATGGCAGGAGAGACGGCACGAGTGAGTCGGGGAGGTTGGCAGAGGTGCTGATCGGATCAGCAGGTGATGTTTATGGTGCGGCTGCCTCTCAGAAAACGCCGTAGGCTGTGGAGTTGTATTTTGTTCTGTATTATTGTCTGTGTAATTACAGGCATTCGTTAGTGATCAAAAAAACTACAGAGTTACAGTTTTTGTGGAATACTCTGCTGGCCTGTTCCCCAGTTCAGCCTGTCAGGTTTTTTTAAGTTGAAGTTAGGGTGGTTGTTCCTGATGTGCTGCGCTTTGGATCGTATCACCCACTCGTATCATGAGATTTTACTGCAATTCCTTAGAGTCATTGCTCTTATTTACTGATCGTGTTGAATTATTCAGAGTGGCAAATGTTGTCGTCTTATTGCTGCCTTCTCTTGCACGGCTCAGTGTAGTTGAGCAGAATCCTCTGGCGAGTCCCCTCCGCTACAAAACTGACCGGCGATGCCTTTCTTCCCCCTTCCTTATTGTTTTATTTTAACCAGTTATTTACTTACGTGAAGGATTTTGCCTTTTACTCTATGTTCCCCTGAGAGCTTTGGTGAAGGATCTTGTCAGGTCGTATACTTGGGTTTTTTTCAATTATTCCTTTTCCTTGTTCACGTGCAACAGGAAGAAGAAAGAAAAAAAAAAAAAGACAACAACCTCCAACTGACTTCTGAGACATGACTTCATTTTATAAAATATAATTAGCCCTGTGTCCATTTAGTCGGTTCTTTAAGACAACTCTGATTTGCCCGGCGTGGCTGCCTGGTTTGTGGTTGCTCAGACGCCTCTGAATCGCTCTGAGAGAGCTGGTGCAAGTGTCTGTCAGGTGCCTTGGTGCAGCTTTAACCAAGAAACTCTGTGGAGAACTTCTCCATCCCTCTCCTTGGTGACTTTGTGCGTAAAGTGAAGTTGTTGCTGTCGCTTTGACTTCTTCTGAGTGGTGCTTTTGTCACCCGAAGCCTTATTTGCTTGGCTTGCCTTACTGGGGTCAAGCAGGGAGAGTGGAGATGGCCAAGCTCAGCATGTTGAGCATGAAACACAATTTTAACTTTTGGGAGACGTTGTCTAATGATTATTTAACCCAATAATAAATCATGGGATTTCTTTCTTTTTTTTAATAATAAAACCTTACTAGTTTGTATTTAGTTTCCTTCTTGAACCTTTACCCTTGGTGTACTGGCTGGATTGGCTTTTGCTCCTTCTATGGCACAGTCAGGTCGCATCCATATTATCCCTCAAAAAACGGGCATTTGAGTTTCTCCATCTTACTTCTAGACTTCCAGTGTTTGTGTAGAAACGCACTTGTGCCTTGGGTTTGTCTTTCCATCTTATTTTACTTGTACTGTATTGATTTTTTTCTAGCTTCTGATGTTTACATGGCTAATTCTTGTTCCATCTGTAGGGGTTTTTGAGGAGGTGAAGTTCTTATGAATCAGCTTCTTTCCCCCAAAAGCTGCGTCATCCTCAGATAATGCTCCTCTCTATCTGCTGGTTTTCTCTGCTCTTCCTCTGAAGTGTCAGAGGAGCTTTCGATCTTGATTGCCAGTGGCAGTGTCCAGGTGCTATTTTGGTTAATTCAGTCCTCGTTCTTGTACAGGCTTCCAGTTGTCCAAAAACCATCTCAATTCCTAATGAACCCAAGCCTGAGCGTGGGAGCAATTCTTTGAGATGCTGTCACACAGCTCTTGGTCATTGCCTTCCTCTTCTCAGCCTGAATTTTCCTTCCAGAAACTTCCCTCCATCATATGCTAGCTGTACCTTTGTGGACCATGGGCGGGGCCTCCTTCCCAACGTTATTTAGTCGTGTGTTCCTGCACAAATAGGTAGTCACTGAAGATACACCTTTGGAGTCCTGCAAAGTTCATGGTTTTGATGAAATTATTGCACTGGTCACCTTGACCTGCAGAGAGATGAGGTGACATGACCAAAGGCTTCAGTCTACGGTGGCTGAAATGCCAGTGTGGAAAGCATGGTCTGCAGGATGTAAAGGAATCACCTCAAAGGTGGTGACTCTCCCCTTGTACTACACTCTTACAAGACCTCACGTGGAGCGCTATGTCCAGCTCTGGGGTCCCCAGTGCAAGAAGAACATGGACCTGTTAGAGTGAAAATGATCCGAGGGCTGGAACACCTCTCCTGTGGAGAGACTTGGGGTTGTTCAGCCTGGAGAAGAGAAGGCTCCAGCGAGACCTTATTGGGGGCTTATAAGAAAGATGGGGACAGACTTTTTACCACGCTTGCAGTGACAGGACAAGGAGCAACAGTTTTAAGCTGGAAGAGGGAAGGTTTAGATTGGGTATAAGGAAGAGATGTTTTATGATGAGGGTGGTGAGACACTGGAACAAGTTGTCCAGAGGTGTCATGGATGCCTCTTCACTGGAAGTGTTCAAGGTCAGCTTGGATGGGGCTTTGAGCAACCTGATCTAGTGAAAGATGTCACTGCCTGTGGCAGGTAGGTTGGACTTTACAGTTTCCTTCCAACCTAAACCATTGTGTGATTCTATCGAGATGTAAAATCTCAGACTACTTGTGCCTGCTTCATCACTATATTCAATATTAATCCCCCTAGACCTTTCTTTTTTTATGGAGGGAGGAGGTATTTTAACTCCTTGCTAAAACACCTGCTTGATTTTTGGTTCATCAGACACTCCCTACCTTTTAAAAGGTGGCTTATTTCTAGAAGTTGGCAAAACCAACGACGAGGCACAATCGGTGTGAGGTTACCACCGTTTTCTCCTGACTTTCGTACAGATCTGTTTCGAGCAGCTCATCTTCTGAAATGGATAGGTGTCTCTTACCTGTCTGAATCTTCTGGTTTGCTTCGCTCGTCTGTGAGCAAATCTCCTCTGGGTAATATCTTAATAGCCTGAAGAGCTGACAGCAATTCTACCCTGAAGATTAGCCTGACAGTTTCTGCTTTGTGGACGACAATTGAATAGCTTGGATTTGCTACTCTGAGCATTTAACGTGGGAATTGAGGATGTTCAGTGGTGAGATGGGAAAACTGCTTTTACATCTGTCTCTGCCATCCTGCTCCTCTTTTTTCCCCTCCCTTCTTATATTATGACATTCCTTTAGGCTTGGAAAATTGCAGCTGTTTACAAAGAAGTGAAGGTTTCTTTGCAGTCCTGAATCTGCTGTGGTGTTTTTTTCTGAAGCCGTTGTGTTTCTGTAGTCCTCTAAGACGAGCTGGCCGTATCGCGCGTGGTACATTAGAGGAGGCCCCATCATTTATTCAATATCCTGAGTAGGTGCCGTCCCATATATGTGTTTTAATGTCTATTGATAAAGCTTGGTGAGTTCATGCGGTTCATGATGGTGCTGAGAAAACTCTGGAATACCTGCTGTCCATAGAGCTACTCCTTTTCTCCAATCCACAAGGAATCGCTGTACTTCAGTGCTAAAGGTAGGTTAATTCAGTTGTAGGAGAAACCTGCTTGAACTCCTTGAAGGAAACCAGTCTGAAGGATGTGTTTCTTTATTTATTTTATGTTGCACTTAAAACATGATCACTTCCATCTTAGTGATTTGCTGTAGAGCTCAGTTGATAATTTAACTCATCTAACATAGCAGAAAATCTTGGGTGCTTAGGAGGTTGGAATCTGCAGGTGTTTTTTCTTAAATACTTATCTTTGTGGCACCTGTAATTAGGGTCACATCTTGTTTGGAGAAATAACAAACCAAACTCGGTGTTCCTTTGCTAGCTGCTGCACATTCGCTTCTAAGTCGGAGGGTAGTTTTGGATGCGGTTGTTTTTCTTGCTGATGACACCGAACTGGGAGGAGTGGCCGATAGCCCAGAGGGTGTGCTGCCATTCAGCGAGACCTGGACAAGCTGGAGAGCTGGGCGGAGGTGAAATTCAACAAAGGCAAGTGTAGGGTCCTGCATGTAGGGGGGAATAACCCCACGCACCAGCACAGGCTGGGGGTTGACCTGCTGGAAAGCAGCCCTTGGGGCCAGGAAGGCCAATGGTGTCCTGGGGTGCGTGAGGAAGAGTGTGGGCAGCAGGTCAAGGGAGGTTCTCCTTCCCCTCTACACTGCCCTAGTGAGGCCACACCTGGAGTAACTGTGTGCAGTTCTGGGCCCCCCAGTTCAAGAAAGACAAGGAACTACTGGAGAGAGTCCAGCGGAGGGGTATGGAGATGATCAGAGGGCTGGAGCATCTCTGCTACGAGGAGAGGCTGAGGGAGCTGGGTCTGCTCAGCCTGGAGAAGAGCAGACTGAGGGGGGATCTTATCAATGCTTACAAATACCTTAGGGGTGGGTGTCAAGGGGTATTATTACTACTCTTGGATAAAGTTCTTTAGGTGGATTTCTGAAGAGTAGCAATCTCAAGCATCTCAGACTTACTGGGTCTTCGAGCTTTCATTCCTCGTGACTCAAAATTCCTTGTAGATCTGACTTCTGCTTCTTTAGGTCTATTAAAAACAAATGAGAGGAAGTCCTCTAAAATATGGGTTATAATATTGTTCCATTGACAGCGCCAGTTCTGGCAAGTGTAATGAAACAATTCAACTTTTTTGACGGTTGGTACGAGTTGCTTTATTGTAAATCCTGTAGCAACCCCGTTTCGGCTGGTCTGGCTGTCCTTAAGTACCTTGTAACTGTCTTCCTTTGTAATGTGCAAGGCTAGTTTCTACAGCTGGTTTTGATTTCCTAGATCTTAAAAGAGCAAGTTTCAGTGAACAAATGAAACTTAAGAAGCCGTAACATCTTATTTTAATGAAGCAGAGACCACATACTTTGTAGTTGTCTCTTTTCAAGTCCAAGTTAGACTTCAAAGGTCTCACCTTTAGGAGACTCACGAAGACTCATTCTTGCTGTCGCTTTTTTGGCGGGGCTGTGGTAGCAGGTAACAAAACACTGGTTTGCACTGGGAGGGAGGGATTGTGGCAACGGGTGCCTTAAGTAATTTCTTAGATGGAAATAAATGTTTCAAAGTATGTGCTTTGTGTGCATCCACCAGGCAGTGAGGTTCTTCCCCACCCTGAAAAATGTTTGCTCTGTGGTTGCAGTCCCATTTTGCTAGCCATGGACTACCTCAGGTGGCTTAGCATCAGTGCCAGGTTAGAGGGTTTGGAGGTCCTCAGGTTCTCTGGATGATCAGGCCTGCGGCGGAGATGGGGCCTGCGGCGGAGATGGGGCCTGCGGCGGAGATGGGGCCTGCGGCGGAGATGGGGCCTGCGGCGGAGATGGGGCCTGCGGCGGAGATGGGGCCTGCGGCGGAGATGGGGCCTGCGGCGGAGATGGGGCCTGCGGCGGAGATGGGGCCTGCGGCGGAGATGGGGCCTGCGGCGGAGATGGGGCCTGCAGCCACTGTGGCATCTGATATTGCTTCCCAACTGTTCTCTGTCTGGAAAGGTTTTGACAGGTTTCGAATGCTGAAAAGGCTCTGTGCAGTGTTGGCTTCAGTTTTACTCATGATAGATGCAACACCGGTGATGGTAAATCAGAGTTAGGCCATGCTCTGCTTCTGTGGGAAGAATATCTCTGCTGAAATTTATGTTATTCGGTGGTTGAGATTGAAAACCGGTATTAGGCTCCCAAGCAATACACAGTCCTTTGCTTTTTGTCTAGATTTACTGGGTACAGCACTGATACTCAGTGTTTTTTATCCTTTCTAAATGTTAGTAGTTCTTGCGCATGCCAGAGTGCCTTCGCTTGTCAGGATCTATGACTGGGAGCGTGGTGTTTTGGAACCACTTGTTCTGTTCTTTCTGGGCTCCGTAGAAAAATGAGTGCTTTGACATTAAGGAGGCAATGTGATTGAAGACAGGGTTTTGGGGATAACTTGTTGGCTGCTGTGGCAATAGCTCAGGGTTTTGTGCTGGGGAACTTGAGGGTCTCGGGCATCCTCATGGCTGAGGATGCTGGATGTAAGAGCATCTATGTGTGGGGTGAACATCAGATGTTCAGGCAGCCTTCTGTGTTACCATCTGTTTGCAGAGACTCGAGGGGACGGAGTGTGACTTACGGGTGTCTAGTTGGACCATATATACTCAACGTTTACTCTAAGAAACCTTGTGCTCGTTTGGACTTGGTGCAGTCATCTCAGTAATCCTGATTTTGTTTGTGTGACTGAGGTAATACTCCTATTTGGGTTTCTTGCACCAAAATAGGTTCTTCAGGGTCTCTGAAGCCCTGCGGGACTGAGGCAGATGATGTAGATATTCCCCAGCAGTGTCTTGAAACCAAATTCTTTAACTTTTTTTTTTTTTCTATGGGTAGACTCTGTTTAACGCTTGCAGCGATCCTGGATGTTGAACGTCACTTGAGTGCTGTTGTCCTTCTGTGGGCTTGTGGCTGATCCTGATCTTAAGACCCAACACAGCTGAAGAATCTGAGTCATCACTGTCGTTTTGGCTTGGAAAATTATTAAATGTTTGACAAAGCTGTTCACTGTGACACCTTTTGTTAAACCGGGGCTTGTCTTCACAAACTGTTCGATCAGTCTCTGCTAACATTTACAAAAGCTTGGAATAATCCCTGCGTTCTCGTTGATCCGCTCTTCTATAGCGTGTTATAACTGTAGCACGAGGCGTGTTAGAGTAGGGAATATGCTTGCTAAGGAGGTGTTCTAAAATACACTTGTGCTGAAACCCCATCTGTTAAATCTTCTCGAGCTCCTCTCTTACCGACTCTAACGTTGAACGTAGTAATCGTTTACACCACTCGAGCAAACCAACCTTAAAACAGTATCGCGGTGTCCTGATGCTAGTTTTGTGTGGTACTCAAATCCGTCTCCTCTGATGAATTGAGACCGGCCTCCCTGTTAATAGCTTTGAGATCATTTGCAATTAAATGGAGTCAAGTCTTCCAAGGGATTTACCCTTGGATGAGTGCTCACCACCAGTATCCAAGCTTCCCCTACCTAATAGACTTGCCTGAGGCACAGGTGGCTAAATTTAGTCTTCTAGCAAGCTAGGTGTGACCTTGTGGTACAAGGACTTTTTCTACTTGTATCTGTAGCAAAACATAAAGGCTGTTTTTCTGTGGTGGACGGAGCTTTGGGGCTCGGTGACGGTGAAAAGCTTTTTGTGTTGGATCATCAGCTGACGCTTCCAGTGCTGCTGTTGTCAGAGATTAACTCCATAACTGGATGCGGTTCAAAGGGTCTACAAGTGATCTGCTGGTTCAAAGCAATCCTCACCAGTGGGTATTAAGGCTTCAACGAAGACAGATGCCACTTGGTGCATAGAACAGATTACTTGGTAACGAACATCTCTAATTGACAGCTACGCTGAAGATTAGGGATTGAAAGCGGACGTTGGATCAAAGTGGATTCATACAGATGCAATTTCCTACCTGTGTGAGTGATAATACTTGCCTTCGAGGTAAGGTTGAGTTTATCTGTACAAAATAGCGCTTTACTCCAGCTTCTGGGAGAAGTTTTTAGCGTGTGTGAGACGGTGTACAGAGGTGGACAGTTCTGGCATCCGCTTTATTGCGTGGGTTTGCCTCCTTGTGTGAAGTGAGACTTATCCTCCGTGTTCAACTTGAGCAGCTTTTCGTTCAGGCTGCTTCTAATTAAATACATAATTCATCCTACGAGCGTAATGAAGAAGATGCCTCGGTGTGTAATCAGGCTTCTGGAGCTCTTCTGCCATCCTCAAAAAATGCCAAACTTCTCTGAAGCTGGGAGCACACTGCCAGCTGAATGGGAAAAGTTGTTGCTGGGAAGTCGAACAGGATTTTCAAGTGTCTGCCACGCTTGCTCCTGTTGAGGAGCACAGCGAGTGGTGTGGTTTTCTTGGCTTGTGAAAGAAACTGTTTTGCAGGTGAGTGGGCAAAACCCTTCTTGTTTGGCATGGGCACGGCTTGCCAGTTGAGACCGTCAGGGTTTATCTTCCTGGCGTTGACTTGGTTATTGTTGGCACACTGGTCCCTTGCTTGCTACAGGTAGTATGTATTGTTGTTTTATTTTTTGGAGGGCTGAAATATTCATCTGATTAAAGAGTAGGGTCGTTGAGTAATACGCTGAGTGAATTTTAATACGTGAATGTCTGACTAAATTTATTGCGTTGTGCGTTGCTGGTCGTTGCATCTTCAGCAGAGTTGGAAAACATACAGAGAAGGGCAGTTGAGTTGAAGGCAGAGGAGCAGGTGTCTATCCTGGGGAGTCTAAAATGTCTGAGACTCTTAGGGCTGGAAGGATTCCTTTAAAAAGCAGGCAACAAACTTCTGGATCTTGTTGTTCAGGGAGGTTGTGGAAGCTGCTGGTTTAGATCCGTTCAAAAAGTGGTTAGACCAACGCATGGTCAGCAGGTCAGTAAAATGAACGCTGGTAGGACCGGGCAGGTGTGTCCATACTAACATCTGTAATCCAGCAGTTGTGGATGCTGGAGCAGACTGCAGAAGCTTACTGCTCCCTGTAGCATCTGTGATCGGCGTGGATGGAGATGGAATAGCAGAAGGGCATTTCTCGTTTCAATTACAGAATCAATCATGTTGGAAGAGCCCTCTGGGATCACCGAGTCCAACCATTGCCCTGACACCACCGTGTCAACTAGACCATGGGACTAAGTGCCATGTCCAGTCTTTTCTTAAACCCCTCCAGAGATGGTGACTCCACCACCTCCCTGGGCAGCCCGTTCCAACGTCTAATGACCCTTTCTGAGAAGAATTATTCCAACTTCATGAATCCTCTGAAGTTCTCGGTCCCTTTAAAACGGAAAAATTCTTGAAATTCCACCTTTTTATGCAGAAAGTGGGAGGAGGTGTTCATAATGCTTCTCTTCAGCTTTCCTAGTGTGGGATCGTGACCAGCAAGCAGCCGGGCGTTCCTTGCAGGCGGTGATCGGCTGATAGCCCAGAATGGGGCAGGGACAACTATGAGTGAAGCATGCACATATTAATGTCCTGCTCTGTGTCATACTAATTACATGAAGTGTATATAGTGATGATCGCGACGCATCCTTGGTGCTATTTTGCTCGTGTTCATGTCATGGCTGACCAGTTTTTAGTTTCTCAGCTTGCTGATCTGTGCCTGCTAAAAATCTGGTTTTATTCAGAAATTGGACTATGAAACCAGTAGTCTCTTTAGCACGTTTGAGGAGCTGTTGATGTAGTTTTGTCTAAACATGCAACTTGGTGTTTCAGTACCTTGCTTGGTATTGAAACGTCCTGTAGTGGAGTGTTAAAAGCTTGCAAGACTCTGGTGGTAACTGCTGTGCCCAAAAGGGGAGGTTTTGGTCCTGCCTCTCCCATGTACTGCTGCTGGTGCTTGTCAGACCTGTTCCTAAGCTGCCCTAACTCTCTAACCTGGCACAAGCTCTCCAGGTATTGTTGGGTTGGTTTTCTCCTGTTGCTATAATGAGTTAGGCTTGGTCACGAATGGGTCTGATAAGCACAGGCAGGGGAGAAATCGGCAGGAATTCCTGCTGGGGGTTGCTGCAGCTCTTTGGTTGCTCCATTTTATGGAGAACACGCTTGAGTTTTCCTTCAAAGATCTTTTTCATCCTGGTTCAAGTTCCAGACTGCAAACATCTTGCCAACTTTTGGGGCACATGTGGATTGTTGTTCTCTCCTAAATGGGGTTCACACATGGAGGAGGAGAACCACGAGGGTTAATGAGAAGCTGCAAAGAAGCTGAAGTCTACAAAAACTCTTGAGGAGCAACAGAGGCCTTGATGAATGGATATGAGTGGGTTTTGCTTGGAAAGTGTCACCTATCCTCTTTAGAGGGTCAGTGGTGTCACCTGAGTGTGTGGCAAGCTTTCTGAATCTGACAGGTAGGGAAAAAAGGATCTCGGGTATCTGCATTTGGGTTACTGGCTCGTGCTTAGGCTTGAGGAGGAGTATCAGCTGAGCAGGCCGTTCTAAAGAACAGGGAATTAAGAGTCTGTTAATGATTTAGTAAACCAGTGTAGTAAGTGGGGGAATGTCGAGCAAATCATCTTTGCTGCGAAGGCTGGGGGAGCTTGGGTACCCTCTTCTTCAAAAGCATATGAAGAACTGAAGAAACTCGTCTTCAGATGCGAATCAAAGGGATCTTGTAAGAAAACTCCTTGGATTAGATGGGATTTTGGTTTTTTTTGAAGTGTTATTGCATGATCCAGGCTGGGAGTGAAACCTGACTGTGAACTTGACCGTGTCTAATAAGACAAATGCTATTTGGGACGACTTCTTTTAGACTTGACTTAGGAGGGGTTCTCCTCCCAGAGAGGGACTGGGAGTGGAAGGGTTCCTTGTGCAGAAACTAGAAGAATATCAACTCTTTGACTCGTGTATCCCATAAAGGGATCCTTGGAAAAGAAGAAAAAATAATAATAATCCAAAATATGAGCAAAGTGCACCATGATAATGGTGATAGGCAGTGTGTGAACCAGGTACTGTGCGTTTCGGAGGAAGATGTGAGGTGAGAGAGCGCTGTGTAGAGGCACTTAAGACCAATTGCGATCAGAGTGTTCCTTAAAGCCTCTTCGATAAGATAGCGAGAGTTCAAAATGCCACTTTTAAACATTTCTCATAACTCAACGTTTAATCAAGGTGGATGCTCCGTTGCAGTCCTCTCCTGAACTCGTGGCACCCAGACCGTTATTCGAGGCTGTTCCGTTGGGTACCCTCTGCTCTTGGTTCAGGGGAAGCTCTTTCTTTGCTCTGCTGTTAAAAAAAACCTGTAAAAAGCAGATGTTTCACGTTAAGACGTGTGCTTGTTTTTCCCAGAGCCACATGCTGTCTTTCTTCCAGGCTACTGTTTCTCGCACAGTATCTGCAGCTGTTGGAAGGGGGAAAAAGGTTAAATCATCTGGAAGTGAAGAGTCAAATACTCCTTGGGTGGGCTTTCCCAGTTTGAGTTTCAAGCTTTGGAGGCTGTATCAAACAGGTCAGGGGTTCAGGAGCGGAGACTCGTACTGAAAGGATAATATATAGTTATCGTCGTGAGCGTCCTCAGCGGGGCTGTAGCATCTCTGTGCGCTCAGGCTGAGATCTCATCGGACCACGTAATATCGAGTGATTGCTTACTGCTGGAAACACCTAGTCTAGCTCCCTGTCGGGAATATCTCAAGTAAGTATAGGCAGTGCAAACTTTATATAATGAAATTTAGTGTAGAGTAGGCAGGACTCCGTTCTGAACGAGTCCAAAAGATTTAAATAATTTAATTTCATGGTATTCACGTGTCATGAGTAGCCTCTATCTGAACTTCCTCTAAATTTTGTAGTCTCCTTGTCTTATTTGAGGCACCGTTCTGTTCCCTTTCATCACAAAGACCGTTGGCATCAGCTTTGAAGTCTTCAGTATTTTGCTGTTAACACAATGACTCTTCTCAGCAAGGGTCATTAGCCATTGGAAGGGGCTGCCCAGGGAGGTGGTGGAGTCACCATCTCTGGAGGGGTTTAAGAAAAGACTGGACATGGCACTTAGTGCTGTGGTGGTGTCAGGGCAATGGTTGGACTTGATGATCCCAGAGGGCTCTTCCAACCTGACTAATTCTGTGATTCAGTGAAAACTTAGGCTTCCTGTTACACGTTAGAAGTACATGAGGGTTTCAGCAGCTTTCTGGAATATCGAACCTTCACACGTGGAGATCACAGTTAGGCGTGCTGCTAGATAACCCAAACTTTGGTTTCCTGTTCTGCTTTTGTAAAGGCAAAATTGAGCTCCAGACCTGCTCGCGGCGTTGTCTTGCTACATTTGAAATGTGTGGGCTCCTCATGACTTAAGGGAATTGAGAGTGAGATGGCAAATGGTTTTTGCAAGCAGCAGGATTTTTATTTATTTTTTTTTTACCTAGGTGTCAGACGATAAATGCTGCTCTGAGCAGTGCCCCAGTACAGTGCCAGAATAAAAGCTGACTCTCTTTTTCTCCAGTTGAGCAGAATGAATGTAGATGTCAGCTGTGGGGTGTGTTCAGGGAGGAATTTGGAAATTACTGAGTCTGAGCAGGAGCTTTGCTTCAAGTGCAGTTGTTAAGGCATTTAGCTTTCAGCCCAGCTCTTCTCCAGGTGTCAAATGTATTTGGTTTTGGTGAAAAGATGGCAAAAATCTACCCAACAACGTGGGACTTTTCCCCATTTGATGCTACTACTTTCCATGTTTTGAGGACAGCCAGCCTGAATGTGTAGCTTGGGTCCTTTCTGCTGTCCACCAGGCGTAGGTTTTAATGTCTACTGATAATTAGCAAATAATACCACTTATTTATTCACACCTAGTTCACACAATCACAGAATCAGTCAGGTTGGAAGAGACCTCTGGGATCATCGAGTCCAACCAGTTGGCACATCATGCTGCTTCTTTATTCTACGTGATCAAAGTTAGCGTCTTACTCTTTCCCTTCTGACAAGACGTGGTTATTTGTATCTAGCTAATGTTAAAGGGTTGGCAGTGGGTTAGGTCAGGTCACCAAAGTCATCAGTGGTGGATGTGGGAGGACAGCCCAGTTCTTCTGCTGTGAGGTTTGGGGAGGATCAGCTGGAGCTAACAGGAGGCAGGTTCAGAAGAAGCAGGAGGACGTTGTTTTTCAGGCAGCGAATAGTAGACTTGTTGAACTAGCCAAGGGCTGTTGTGGCTACAAAAAGTTGGGGTGAGTTTGGAGAGGAACTGGACGAGCTCATGAAGAAGCTGCACAGAGTGTTCCTGAAGACTCAGAAGCCCAAACTGAGTTGGGAAGGCCCAGAAATAAAAACCAGTGGAGATGGAAGAGTGCATGGAGAAGTTATGTATGCCTCCCGTCTCCTCTGCCTCCCGTCTCCTCTGCCTCCCGTCTCCTCTGCCTCCCGTCTCCTCTGCCTCCCGTCTCCTCTGCCTCCCGTCTCCTCTGCCTCCCGTCTCCTCTGCCTCCCGTCTCCTCTGCCTCCCGTCTCCTCTGCCTCCCCCTCCCAGGCATCTGCTTATGGCTGCTGTTTCAAGCTGGAGTTTAAGCTAGATGGGCCATATTCTTCAGTTGACCTCTTTGGCTCTCAGAGGACATGGCTTTAGGTGTTTTGCTGCTGTCCTCTGAGCTCTGTCTGTTAATGGTTTCTGTAACTGTTAAGCCACCAGAGCGGTATATGGATGGAGGTGCAGGTGATACGTTCTAGATGCTCTTGTCTGATTGAACTTAAAACCAGGGACTCGCTCCTTCCTCTCACTTTCATGCAACACGCAGCTTAAATTTGCTGGACTTCCTGAACTGTCATACTCGAATCTTTTATCACTCCTGAAGAGCTATTCCTTACGTGTTGGCAGAATAGGAGAGGGATGTTCTGTGCTACAAACTCATCTCTTTAATGGTTTTAACCATGAGGCAGACTC